>NC_081416.1:198693474-199066054 GCF_949786415.1 Peromyscus eremicus
CCTTCTCTTCAGGAGTCCATGAATTTGAAATGGATTGATATTCTGCATTCACAGCCATGGGCAGAGCTATTATGTTCCTTTTTTTTTTTTAATTTCCTTTACTCTATATTCTTGGAAAAACTCTTTCTTTATATAGCTTAGAAATGTACACATAAATAACAATGAGTTGGGGGCTCAGAGTGGGTCAGGGAGGGTACTCATTCTCATTTTGAGTGATTAGTTGAGGTTTCCTTTTTTTTGTTCTTTTATTTGTTTTTTTTTTTTCTGAGACAGATTCTTGCTATATAGTCTAGATTGTCCTAGAACTATTGTGTAGCTCAGGATATCCTGGAATTTATAATCGTCCTGTTTCAGCCTCCACAGTTCTAGGATTTGTAGGCCTGTTCCACCATATCTGACTACCCCCACTTAATTTTAGGGGTTCACACTTGTAATTTGAAAAAAAATCTAGGTATAGGATACCAAGGTCATATTGACAATGTTAGTACACTATGTACTATAACTATAATGACATGTATATCATATTAGTATAAATATATATAAATATATTGTAAGGAACACATGTAAGGCCTAGGGTGAACAACCCTGGTCAGGAGTGATAAGCAATAGAATGATGTAAGTAAACCACAAATGGAGTAGTGATAAGCTATAGACTATGTGTGGAAGTAGAGATAAGACTAGAAACCTAGCCAGGAAAGAATATAAAAGATGAAGCCTCAGACCCAACCAACAGAGCTCGTCAGGCCCTCGCGTGAGACGACTCTCCTCTGCCAGAGACGTGAGATCCTGTGCCCAGTGCAGACGTGGCTGACCTGAGGAAGGCTGACCCAAGATCCAGAGGAACAGACGTGGCGAGTCCGGACCTGTATATCCAGAGAGGTACTCCTGCTTCCATTTGGAAGACAGGATGAATATTGCTTGTAATCTTACTGTGTGAATAAATGAGTGTTATACCAAGTCTGAATCAAGAGTGATTATTCCTCCCCCGTAACGGGGGTATGTGCTCGCTACAGTTGGCGTAGTCAGCAGGATTTTGGGCTTAAGGCCTCCTTGACCACTGAGCACTGAGGAATGTAAAATAAGTAATACAAAAGAATTGGCTATTACTCTGGTGGAGTAACAAATTACAGGAAACCAAATAAACTAGCAAGCGACCTCAAAGCCGCTCTGAGAAATCAACTCCTCAAAGTCAACTCTGAGGACCTAAAGAAAATCTGAAGGTCCAAGGAGGAAGAACTGGTAGGAGAGAGAGTATCAGAAGCAGACGGGAAGCACCACCCTCCCTAAGGGTGCGGAGTACCGAAAGAATACCGGACACCTTGATGCCAACCCAGACCCCTGGGGAAGAGCGGAAGGTGCTGGGAAAGAGCTAAATGAGGCGCTGGCTGGCCAAAAGGATAGAAAGGATTGCAGATTTAAAATTTGAAAAATTGATAACTGATTCCTTAAATCAGTCTAAACGAATTAGTGACTGGGAGTGGTACCGTAGGAAAAAATTAATTAAATTTTTGTACGGCTTGGTATACCACTTACAATGAACAGATTAATTAAGAAATTTAGGAAGACTAACATCTCCCCGGTGACAGGTAGAGAATATCAAAATGAGATTGAAGAACAGTGGGGGAAAGTAGCCTCCAAGGTTAAAAATAAGGCCGGCATGAAGTCAGTAAATGTGACTAACACATTAACAAATCCGGATGTGGTAGAACAAGAATTAGAGGGATGTAGCAAGGCACAAACTACCGCACTGCTTATGAAAACGGTGCAGGATATTGATAAGGACAGATTAATGGGCAAAAGGCTAGCCTTAAACATAGTGAGGAAGGAACAGGAGCGTAGCGCTACTCCTGGATGGAATGGACGTAACACCGTACCATCATTTCCTGTCTCTACCCAAAGTAAGAGAACTCCTATTAGAAGTACTATATCAGCTCTGAACCCCTTCAGCACTGGAGGAGGTAGTAATCATCCCAAATTTGAAATGGGAACGAAGTTTGAGGAAATCAGGCCATATACTCCTCAGGAGATCTCAGAATTACGGAAAGATTATGCCCAAAATGGACAGAAAGATGCAGAATATATGTGCCGACTGTGGGAAAAGGGAGCTGACACAGTCATGTTAACTGATCTAGAAATGAGAAAGATCAGAAACATAGTAGAGAACCCCTCAGTATCGGAAGCTCTAGAGCATGTAATTGAGACATCAAAAGGCGATACACATCCACTATTAGATTGGATTACTGCAGCTTGGAGATTTGCATTTCCAACACTAGACCTCACTCAATTTGAATCAGCAGCACAGTGGACAACATACGCACAAGCCATAAAACAATGTAGAAAATTAGGTATATTATATTTCATATACAACCAGGTACCCACACCTCAAGCCGCACCTTTTGCACCACAATTTAAAAAAATCATTATTAAAGGAGCTCCAGCACACCTTAAAATGAGCCTAGCTGGACCCCTGCAAGCATGTCAAACCATCTCAGATGCCATGGAATTCTTTAAATCTTACAGGGAAATGGACATAGACAAGGTAGTATCATTTAATGTTAATAAGAAACAGGACAAGAAGAAAGTTACACCACGGTTTTCAAACATAAGACCATTTGGAAAACCTAATCAAATGCCCATAAGACAGAATGCAAACAAACCATGGAATCTGATTAGAAGGTTGACAGGAAGGAAAAATATCCCATGGAGAGAGACACAGAGCAACCCATGGAGACAGACATACCAACCAAAACTTTTTTTAGGCAATCGAAATTTCAAACCAAATTTCAGACCAAAATTTTTCAATCAGAACAACCACAGGCCCCCAAGAGTAGGACCCCCTAGACGCTACATACCAAGACGGACCTGATCAACCCGGCTGGTAGACCATTCGTAGCTATACCTATAATAACTAACAAAGGGCCGAGAATAGTAAAATGGCTAATAGATACAGGTTCTGAAATTAGTATAATAACGGAATTTACAGAACATTTTAAAACTGACAAAAGGGTTATAATACAGGGAATAGCAGCAGAAACAGAAGTACCAGTAATAAAATTAAGACTCAAATTATATAATAAGGAATATGAGATTGAAGCAGCTAGTTTCAATGCACCCTGTAATATCCTAGGCATTAAAGAAATAAGAAAATTATTCCCAGACTTTCTAAATAATAAGAGAATAGCTAAGGTCAGATGTAATCTAGCAGAAGTAAAAATACAACCTATTAAATTACCACACACACCCCCGACCTTCACGGCACAATACCCTATCAAAGGAGGTATTAAGGAAATAACAGAGACTATACAAACTTTGCTAAAAGAAGGCATTATAGAGAAATCTCAATCATTTAATTATAACAGCCCGGTATGGCCGGTGTTGAAACCTAATGGCAAATGGAGATTTACAGTTGACTTCAGGAGAATAAATGAAAAAACACCCAAACTTCCAGGACAACTTCCCGATGTGGAAGACATCTTTCTTAGAATTAAAAATTCAGCTCCAAAGGCAATGGCAACTATAGACTTAAGTGATATGTTCTTTGGAATCCCATTACACCCAACATCTAGGGAACTTACTACATGTACATGGCAAGGACAGCAATATCAATTCTTGAGACTCCCTCAAGGGTATTTGAACAGTCCTATTATTGCACACAACACCTTAACAACTACATTAAAGAACTTTGAACCAGAATCAGAATGTAACATATATACCTATGTAGATGATATAATGGTAGTAGGACAAGCCACTGAAAAAGTACAAAGTACATTAGAGAAACTAATTCAACATTTAAGAAATGAAGGATGGACTATAAACCTAGAAAAAGTAAATAAAGCAGGAACAGAAGTAAAATTCTTAGGGGTACATTGGACTACAGAAGGACCAACAATACCCAAAACAGTAATAGATAAATTAAAACAAATTAAGCAACCCCAGAATAAAACTGAGGTACAACATCTAATTGGCCTATTTGCATATTGGAGGCAACATATCCCATACCTACAGATCATATTACAGCCTTTATATAAAATAACAAAAAAAGCACAGGATTTTGAATGGGACCAAAACTGTGAAAATGCCATTAAACTGGTACTGGAATATATAAACCAGTACAGCCACCTATATTATATACAGCCCGGTGACCACATATTTGTGGACATCTTGTATATGCAGGGCTATGGTAATTGGAATATATTTTCAAGAAATAAAGACAGGGAAACACCAATAGGCTTCTACTGCAAGAAATTCCCATGGTCAGAGAACAAATATTCGCTGTTCGAAAGAACCATATGGACAGCCTACGAAGCATTTAGGACAATCCACTCACTGCTCAAAGAGAACCATGTGACTCTCCGGTCACATATACCCATTTTGGACTGGGTAAAGGCACCAGGAGAGGCATGGGCTGGACTACCCATGGAAGGAAAGGTACTTCAATGGAAATGGTACCTTCAGGAGTTCCTTCGATCAACACCTCTGTCAGCAAAGGGGTCAGTACCAGCGGTATCGGAGTCGATACTTCAGTCCGACAGGCCCATGACTCCAGAGGGATACATTTTCCCAACCTCAACCCCTCCCCAGAAACAGGTACTAATGGGCCATTGGGAGACTAGAGAGTACGATCCCTCCCTGGTTAATGCCTGGTTCACTGATGGATCAGCAACTACGGTGAACAACAAAGTGAGATGGAAAGCAGCTGCCTATAGACCTGGGGATGAAATGGTCATTACAGACCAGGGCACTGATAAATCAGCCCAACATGCAGAAGTTATAGCCGCACTATTGGCGATAAGACAAACCATAAAGGACAATTATAAACAAATTTATTTATACACCGATTCATGGTGTGTGGCAAATGGCATAGCAGTATGGTCAGGTAAATGGAGAAATAATGGATGGAAAATTAATGGTAAAGACATATGGTCAAAGGCAGCATGGCAGGAATTGGATGCAGCAAGCAGACTAATCAAAATCATAGTATACCATGTAGATGCACATACCAAGAAACAGGATGAGACAAGTAAAAACAATGAAGTAGTAGACAAATTAGCTTCAGCATTAAGTATAAAATTAAAAGGTGCATGGAAGGCAAACATTGATCCAGAAACAGGAAAAGGTAAAATACAGAGAGAATGGATACAGGTAAGACCATCAACTAAGGACATACCTATAAGTACAGAAGAGATACTGAAAATCCATGAGCAGTTAGGACACATAGGTACACATGCACTAAAAAGTTGGTTCGATAAAAGAAATCTTAAGATAACATGGCAGACAATAAGGAAAGCAATCAATAGTTGCAACAATTGCCCAAAGGCTATGACAAGATTAACACACAATTACCAAGGGATAATAGGACACCTAATGGATTTTAATAGAATCCTACAAATAGACTTCATAGGACCGTTAAACAACTTTAAGGGAAAATATTGCTGTAACCTAGTAGACATAACGACAGGCCTCAGGATGGCCCGAGAAAGCACACACCCAGACCAAAACACAACGATACTTAAAGTCTGGGGATGGTGTGCAGCATATGGAACACCTGATATAATACAATCAGATCAAGGAACTCATTTCACAGGAGCCAAAACACAAAGAATGGCTAGAAACTTAAACATTCAATGGGACTTCCATAGAGCCTATACACCAACAGCAGCCGGAGCAATAGAAAGATGGAAAAGAATGATTAAAAAACAGCTAGAGATGCATAAGGGAATGCCACTGTCATTAGCAATAAAAATAGCAACTTATGAATTGAATACCAGACCCAGAATAAATAAGAATAAATAGGAAGTCACCAATAGAAAAAGCTATACAAAAACAACATACAATAGATTATCCTACAGTTATAGATAGAGAAGTAATAAGGAATCCTAATTGCCTTTACAGGAACCGGAAGAATAACAAATTATCCCCAGCAGAAATAATAGCACCAGGAACAGGAAACAACGTGTGGATAACTCAAGGTAAAAAGGACTTGAAATTAGCCAGGCTGGAGGATATAGCATAAATGTGTGTCAGGGAGGTGATATTCATAAGGGCAACCCTCCTGACAATTGGCTAATAGCTATTGCAGTATACATAGTACTGCCAATCTTAGAATTTGTTTTTCCCTTCTGTAACATCATTTACCAAAGAAGCTACTCATACAACATAGTCAACAATACCAATCCTGGATACGCTTCTGCAGCATCCAGAGCAGCCAACTTCACGGTATGCTGGATACACTATCTGCACAGGAGGCAATAAGAATAGCAAAGGTGGGCCCCCGACCCCATCCCTGGGCACCAGCCACTCCGGGGAAGACGTGCCCAACTTGGGCCCAGGTTCTGGTCCCCGGGCAGGTGCCCTTCTACCCCAACTGGGAAGGATCCCCTTCTCCAAGACCCCTGGCAGACCCTGCAGTCTCCACGCCCTGCCCCCAAGCCCATCTGCCTGAGCCCCAAGCCTCTTCCTGAGACTTAGAGGCCGGCCCCCAGCTCCCATCTTGCCCAGGACTTCCCTTCTGAAGCACAGGTGAGTGCCCTAGCTTGCCCCGGACCCCATCCCTGGGCACCAGCCACTCCGGGGAAGACCTGCCCAACTTGGCCCCAGGTTCTGGTCCCCGGGCAGGTTCCCTTCTAGCCCCACCGGGAAGGATCTCCTTCTCCAAGACCCCTGGCAGACCCTGCAGTCTCCACGCCCTGCCCCCACGCCCATCCGCCTGAGCCCCAAGCCTCTTCCTGAGACTTAGAGGCCGGCCCCTCAGCTCCCATCTTGCCCAGGACTTCCCTTCTGAAGCACAGGTGAGTGCCCTAGCTTGCCCCCGACCCCATCCCTGGGCACCAGCCACTCCGGGGAAGACCTGCCCAACTTGGGCCCAGGTTCTGGTCCCCAGGCAGGTGCCCTTCTACCCCAACTGGGAAGGATCCCCTTCTCCAAGACCCCTGGCAGACCCTGCAGTCTCCACGCCCTGCCCCCACGCCCATCTGCCTGAGCCCCAAGCCTCTTCCTGAGACTTAGAGGCCGGCCCCCAGCTCCCATCTTCCCCCGGACTTCCCTTCTGAAGCACAGGTGAGTGCCCTAGCTTGCCCCCGACCCCATCCCTGGGCACCAGCCACTCCGGGGAAGACGTGCCCAACTTGGGCCCAGGTTCTGGTCCCCGGGCAGGTGCCCTTCTAGCCCCACCGGGAAGGATCCCCTTCTCCAAGACCCTTGGCAGACCCTGCAGTCTCCACGCCCTGCCCCCACGCCCATCCGCCTGAGCCCCAAGCCTCTTCCTGAGACTTAGAGGCCGGCCCCTCAGCTCCCATCTTGCCCAGGACTTCCCTTCTGAAGCACAGGTGAGTGCCCTAGCTTGCCCCCGACCCCATCCCTGGGCACCAGTCACTCCGGGGAAGACCTGCCCAACTTGGCCCCAGGTTCTGGTCCCCAGGCAGGTGCCCTTCTACCCCAACTGGGAAGGATCCCCTTCTCCAAGACCCTTGGCAGACCCTGCAGTCTCCACACCCTGCCCCCACGCCCATCCGCCTGAGCCCCAAGCCTCTTCCTGAGACTTAGAGGCCGGCCCCCAGCTCCCATCTTGCCCAGGACTTCCCTTCTGAAGCACAGGTGAGTGCCCTAGCTTGCCCCCGACCCCATCCCTGGGCACCAGCCACTCCGGGGAAGACCTGCCCAACTTGGCCCCAGGTTCTGGACCCCGGGCAGGTGCCCTTCTACCCCAACTGGGAAGGATCTCCTTCTCCAAGACCCCTGGCAGACCCTGCAGTCTCCACGCCCTGCCCCCACGCCCATCCGCCTGAGCCCCAAGCCTCTTCTTGAGACTTAGAGGCTGGCCCCCAGCTCCCATCTTGCCCTGGATTTCCCATCTGGAGGAGAGAGAGAGAGAGAGAGAGAGAGAGAGAGAGAGAGAGAGGAGAGCACCCATCCTCCCCCGGACTTCCCTTCTGAACAAGAGCTCCCATCGTGCCCCGGACTTCCAATTTGGACAAGAGAGCTCCCATCTGGACAAGAGAGAGAGACTTCCTGAATCTGTCAGCTCTGTCTGAACCAAGTGTGCGGATAAGGCCAGGAACGAACCACAAGGAGATGGGCAGACGTCAAGGCAGAAACACATACAACAAAATGAATAGTAATACACCATCACCAGGCCCTAGCCCTCCTCCAACACCTAGACCTGAACATCAGAAAGTGGAAGAAGCAGAAGAAAATAGCCTTATGAATGTCATCATGAAGAAGCTAGAGGCTCGTGTAGAGGAAAAGACAAAAAAATGTGAAGAACGCTGTAAACAACTAGAGGAAAGGGCAAACAAATTAGAAGAAATCAAAAAAGTCCTGGAAGAGAACAATAAAATACTGAAAGAAAATCAAGAAAAATCAATGAAACAAATGAAGGAAACAGTCCAAGACCTGAAAAGGGAAATAGAAAAAATGAAGAAGACACAAACAGAGGGAATGCTGGAAATAGAAAATCTGAGAAAACGATTGGGAACTTCAGATGCAAGTATAATCAACAGAATGCAAGAGATGGAAGAGAGGATCTCTAGCGTTGAAGATACAATAGAAGAAATAGATTCATCAGTCAAAGAAAACACTAAAGTCAACAAAGTCATGAACCAAAATGTCCAAGAAATTTGGGACACCATGAAAAGACCAAACCTACGAATAATAGGGGTAGAAGAAGGAGAAGAATACCAACTCAAAGGCACAGAAAATATATTCAACAAGATCATAGAAGAAAACTTTCCCAACTTAAAGAAGGAAATGCCTATGAAGATACAGGAAGCCTATAGAACACCAAACAGACTAGACCCCCAAAAAAAGTCCCCTCGCCACATAATAATTAAACAATTAAACGTACAGAATAAAGAAAGAATATTAAGAGCAGCAAAGGAAAAAGGCCAAGTGACATATAAAGGCAAACCTATCAGAATAACACCCGATTTCTCAATGGAGACTTTGAAAGCCAGAAGGTCCTGGACAGATGTAATGCAGACACTAAGAGACCATGGATGTCAGCCTAGACTAATATACCAAGCAAAACTTTCAATCATCATAGATGGAGTGAACAAGACATTCCATGACAAAGCCAGATTTAAACAATATTTATCCACAAACCCAGGCCTACAGAAAGCACTAGAAGGAAAATTCCAACCTAAGGAAGTCAGATACAACCTCGAAAACACAGGCAATAGATAAAGCCACAGCAGTAAACTCCAATGAAGAAAAGTACACACACATCACCAAAAAATAACAGGAATGAACAATCACTGGACATTAATATCTCTCAATATCAATGGACTTAACTCACCTATAAAAAGACATAGGCTTACAGAATGGATACGAAAGCAGGACCCATCTTTCTGCTGCATACAAGAAACACATCTCAAATTCAAAGATAGACACTACCTAAAAATAAAAGGCTGGGAAAAGACTTTCCAATCAAACGGTCTTAAGAAACAAGCGGGTGTAGCCATCCTGATATCCAGCAAAATAGACTTCAAACTAAAATCAATCAAAAGAGATCAAGAAGGGCATTACATACTCATCACAGGAAAGATCCACCAAGATGAAGTCTCAATTCTGAACATTTATGCCCCAAACACAAGGGCACCCACATATGTAAAAGAAACATTATTAAAGCTTAAATCACATATAAAACCCCACACATTAATAGTGGGAGACCTCAACACCCCACTTTCACCACTGGACAGATCCCCCAAATCGAAACTTAACAGAGAAATAAAGGACTTAATTGATGTCATGACTCAAATGGACTTAATCGACATCTACAGAACATTCCATCCTAACAAAAAAGAATATACCTTCTTCTCAGCACCCCATGGAACCTTCTCTAAAATCGACCACATACTTGGTCACAAAGCAAATCTAAACAGATACAAAACAATTAGAATAACCTCCTGTGTTCTATCAGACCACCATGGTCTAAAGTTGGATTTCAACAACAACAAAAACTACAGAAAACCTACAATCTCATGGAAACTGAACAATACCCACCTGAATCACCAATGGGTTAAGGAAGAAATAAAGAAAGAAATTAAAGACTTCCTAGAGATCAACGAAAATGAAGACACCACATATCCAAACCTATGGGACACTATGAAAGCAGTACTAAGAGGGAAATTCATAGCACTAAACGCCCACATAAATAAGCTGGAGAAATCTCACACTAGTGACTTAACAGCACACCTGAAAGTTCTAGAACAGGAGGAAGCAAAGTCTCCCAGGAAAAATAGATGCCAGGAAATTATCAAAGTGAGAGCTGAAATCAATAAAATAGAAACAAAGAGAACAATACAAAAAATTAATGAAACAAAGAGTTGGTTCTTTGAGAAAATCAACAAGATAGACAAGCCCTTATCCAAACTAACCAAAAGACAGAGAGAGAGCATCCAAATCAACAAAATCAGAAATGAAAAGGGGGACATAACAACAGACATTGAGGAAATCCAGAGAATCATCAGGTCATACTTCAAAAACCTCTATTCCACAAAACTGGAAAACCTAAAAGAAATGGATAATTTTCTGGATAGGTACCACATACCTAAATTAAATCAAGACCAGATAAACTATTTAAATAGTCCAATAACCCCTAACGAAATAGAAACAGTCATTAAAAGTCTCCCAACCAAAAAAAGCCCAGGACCAGATGGTTTCAGTGCAGAATTCTACCAGATCTTCAAAGAAGAGTTAATACCAATACTCTCTAAATTGTTCCATACAATAGAAACAGAAGGAACATTACCAAACTCCTTCTATGAGGCTACAATTACCCTGATTCCCAAACCAAACAAGGATACAACAAAGAAAGAGAACTACAGACCGATCTCCCTCATGAACATTGATGCAAAAATATTCAATAAAATACTGGCAAACAGACTCCAAGACCACATCAAAACAATTATCCACCATGATCAAGTAGGATTCATTCCAGGGATGCAAGGATGGTTCAACATACGAAAGTCTGTCAATGTGATACACCATATAAACAAACTCAAAGAAAAAAAACACATGATCATCTCACTAGATGCTGAAAAGGCATTTGACAAAATCCAACACCCCTTCATGATAAAGGTCTTGGAGCGATCAGGAATACAGGGAACATACCTAAACATAATAAAGGCAATTTACAGCAAGCCAACAGCCAACATCAAATTAAATGGAGAGAAACTCAAAGCAATTCCACTAAAATCAGGAACGAGGCAAGGCTGTCCGCTCTCCCCATACTTATTCAATATAGTACTTGAAGTTCTAGCCAGAGCAATAAGACAACATAAGGAGATTAAGGGGATACAAATTGGAAAGGAAGAAGTCAAGCTTTCCCTATTTGCAGATGACATGATAGTATACTTGAGCAACCCCAAAGATTCCACCAAGGAATTGATACAGCTTATAAACACCTTCAGCAACATAGCAGGATACAAGATCAACTCCAAAAAATTAGTAGCCCTCCTATATACAATGGACAAAAAAGCGGAGAAGGAAATCAGAGATACATCACCCTTTACTATAGCCACAAATGACATAAAATACCTTGGGGTAATACTAACCAAGCAAGTGAAGGACCTATATGACAAGAACTTTAAGTCCCTGAAAAAAGAAATTGAAGATGTCAGAAAATGGAAAGATCTCCCATGCTCATGGATAGGCAGAACTAACTTAGTAAAAATGGCAATCTTACCAAAAGCAATCTACAGATTCAATGCAATCCCCATCAAAATACCAACACAATTCTTCACAGACCTGGAAAGAATAATACTCAACTTCATATGGAAAAACAAAAAACCCAGGATAGCCAAAAGAATCCTGTACAATAAAACAACCTCTGGAGGCATCACGATCCCTGACTTCAAGCTGTACTATAGAGCTACAGTAATAAAAACAGCTTGGTACTGGCATAAAAACCAACATGTGGACCAATGGAATCGAATTGAAGACCCTGATATTAATCCGCACACCTATGAACAAATAATTTTTGACAAAGAAGCCAAAAGTGCACAATGGAAAAAAGAAAGCATCTTCAACAAATGATGCTGGCAAAACTGGATATCAACATGTAGAAGGCTGCAAATAGATCCATATCTATCACCGTGCACAAAACTTAAGTCCAAGTGGATCAAGGACCTCAACATAAATCCAGCTACTCTGAACCTGCTAGAAGAGAAAGTAGGAAGTAGTCTTGAACACATTGGCATAGGAGACCACTTTCTAAATAGAACACCAGTAGCACAGACACTGAGAGAAACAATCAATCAATGGGACCTCTTGAAACTGAGAAGCTTTTGTAGGGCAAAGGATACGGTCAACAAAGCAAAGCGACAGCCTACAGAATGGGAAAAGATCTTCACCAATCCCACATCTGACAGAGGACTGATATCCAGAATATATAAGGAACTCAAGAAATTAGACATCAAAATGCCCAACAGTCCAATTAAGAAATGGGCTATAGAACTAAACAGAGAATTCTCAACAGAGGAAACTCAAATGGCTGAAAGACATTTAAGGAATTGCTCAACATCCCTAATCATCAGGGAAATGCAAATCAAAACAACTCTGAGATACCACCTTACGCCTGTCAGAATGGCTAAGATCAAAAACACTGAAGACACCTTATGCTGGAGAGGATGTGGAGGTAGGGGAACTCTCCTCCACTGCTGGTGGGAATGCAAGCTTGTACAACCACTTTGGAAATCAATATGGCGATTTCTTAGAAAATTGGGAATCCATCTCCCCCAAGATCCAGCTATACCACTCTTGGGCATATACCCAAGGAATGCTCAACCACACCATAAGAGCACTTGTTCAGCTATGTTCATATCAGTGTTGTTTGTAATAGCCAGAACATGGAAACAACCTAGATGCCCTTCAACTGAAGAATGGATAAACAAAATGTGGTACATATACACAATGGAATACTACTCAGCAGAGAAAAACAATGACATCATGAGGTTTGCAGACAAATGGATGGATCTAGAAAAAATCATCCTGAGTGAGGTATCCCAGACTCAGAAAGACAAACATGGTATGTACTCACTCACAGGAGGATACTAGATGTGGAACAAGGATGACTAGACTGCTACTCACATCACCAGGCAGGCTACCTGGAAAACAGGACCCCAAGAAAGACACAGGGATCGCCCAATGACAGAGAAATGGAATGAGATCTACATGAACAGCCTGGACATGAGTGGGGGTAGTGAAGGGCGAGGGTCGAGGGAAAGAGAACTTGGGGGAGTGGGAGATCCCAGCTGGATCAACAACAGAGAGGGAGAACAAGGAATAGGAGACCATGGTAAATGAAGACCACATGAGAATAGGAAGAAACAAAGTGCTAGAGAGGCCCACAGAAATTCACAAAGATACCCCCACAACAGACTGCTGGCAATGGTCGAGAGACAGTCCGAACTGACCTACTCTGGTGATGGGATGGCCAAACACCCTAATTGTCGTGCTAGAAACCTCATCCAACTACTGAGGGATCTGGATGCAGAGATCCATGACTAGGCCCCAGGTGGATCTCTGGGAGTCCAATTAGCGAAATGAGGAGGGTTTATATGAGAGAGAATTGTTGAGACCAAGGTCGGATAAAGCACAGAGACAAATAGCCAAACAAACGGAAACACATGAAATATGAACCAATGGCTGAGGGGTCACCAACTGGATCAGGCCCTCTGAGTGGGTGAGACAGTTGATTGGCCTGTTCTGTTTGGGAGGCATCCAGGCAGTGGGACCGGGTCCTGTGCTCATTGCATGAGTTGGCTGTTTGAAACCTGGGGCCTATGCAGGGTCCCTTGGCTCAGCATGGGAGGAGGGGACTGGACCTACCTGGACTGAGTCCACCAGGTTGATCTCAGTCTGTGGGGAAGGCTTTGCCCTGGAGGAGATTGGAATGGGGGGCGGGCTGGGGGGAAGGTGAGGGGGGCGGGAGGGGGGAGAACAAGGGAATCTGTGGCTGATATGTAGAACTGAATTGTATTGCAAAATAAAAAAAAATATTAAAAAAAAAAAGAATAGCAAAGGTGATGTACACACTAAAGCTAAGCAAGCTATATGCTATTGGGGCCTCTGTGTGCTCATTTTTCTGTCTCAGGTTAGCAGATGCGATGGCAATAACAGCATACCAATGCCAGCCCTATTGGACAGTACACCCACAACAAACAGACCCACCACCACACCACATGTTATACAAGTGGGCACTAGGAAACAGAATACCATTGCTACACCAACAATTTATGATCTAGAAGGCAAATTACCACTATTTTGGTCAGCAGAGAGAAGATTTACACATTATATAGGAAAAACACATAGTTTTTGGCAAAAATATGCAGCATGTTTAACATATGCCTGGTATAAGGGTTGTGATCAATATAGAATGACACTTAGCATATACCATCCAAACAAAGAATATATGCAAGAATCAGGGGATGATGTTAACACCAACATACATGAGCAGAACCCATTAAAATGCCATTACAATGAATTATGGACCAACATTACCAATCACGCAGCCATATACAACATGTATTGGACAAAGAATTCACATATCAGAACAAACACATTAAGGGTAAACTCACACTATAGGACCAATACAATGGGAATAGAGACAGAACCAGAATTTGACTGTGAACTAGGCATGAATAGCTCCTTTGTGAGACAATATTTCGCACCAGTAATAGCACAACAAATGGAGGAGATAGGTATGCTGTATAATAAGATATCAGAAAGGTGGGAAGAACAAGTATATAATTACAATGATGATTACTATGATGGTGATTACCCTACTAGTACATATTCAACGACACCTAAAGTAACTACAACACCTATAAACCCATGCAACCCTATGAATTGGACAGTATGCAATGATGGTGAAATGGTAAAACCATGGCCAGTAGTATCTGGAATAATACCATTACCCAAACCCTGGGGAAATAGATGTCCCAATAACTTATGGAGATACATTAAAAAACATAAGCTAGATGTACCAGGACAAAATAGTACTAACTGGTTATGCGTAGCAGACTATCCCAATTTACCATTCTATGGTAACTTCTCTGTATTATATAGCACAGATAACCCGTCAGTAAAAGGAAAGGAATGGAAATGGGATGACTGGACAAAAATACTGCAATTAGGAGTAGAACATTGGAGATTCCCAATCATACTTACAGATATTATACAACAACCTTGGGCTTCAATGAGACACACAATGAAACCTAAATATGATTGCAACACAGACACCACAACACACATCTGCATACTTACAGTAAATTCCACATTACACAGGGAAAAACACTCTTTTGCATATGCATGTATCAACATGTCCGAAGCAAACACAAACATTAGACAAAACAACAATACGAAAACCATAGTGGACCTACATGTAGGACCTTTATTTACTGGAAGAACATCAAGGTCAGTACAGGATCTAATAGCAATCACAGATACAATAGGCCAGGAAATACCATGGCTAGGAATTTTTGCGGACAGTACTGCAAATATAACAGCTACTAAACAGGTCCAGGCAATAATGAGATTTAATGATGACCAACAGTCATATCCAACATATTTTACGCAAGCAAGCAATTTGGGACTTTTTAACCTAACCTTAGCAAAATCACTAACACGAGGAGCCACAAGCCTGAGAAACAAATTATCATGCTTTACCGAAACAAATGATACAGCGGTATGGACTAACTGTACCACAAATAAAGCAACCACAATAATAAATTTGAATATATATGGTAAAATTACCATAATAAACAAACATATGTCATTAGCAAAATTTGACAGCACACCAATATTAACCATAGGTATGATACATGAACCAAAACATAAAATACATAACATGCTAGGTGGCAGTAAGATATCAATTTGCTGGTTTCATGAATCTAAAGACTTACTGGACATGCCCATACCCTGGGAAGTCAGTGACAATGTTACTACAGATGAAGTAGCAGCAAAAAATATTTTCATATTTAATAGGGCAATTGAACAAAGGGCATACAATTTCACAGGTATAAGGGAGGTAGAATATATCCCACCATATGTACAAATGGCAAAGGCTATGAGAATCAATAAGGTTATGGATCCAGATGACCTAGTGGTACATTATAAAAATGGGATAACTAGATCAGGGAGTTTTTGGCAAACTTTGGATTATGAAATGGACAGAGTAATTGAATTACAGCACCATAATCTCCCATATTATTTCTACATGTTAATGCCAAATCCACAATATAAAGAATGGAATAAGGCTGAATGGGTAGCACACAAACCTAGAGGATCGATGAAATCAAATACACAATATTGGGATAAAATATATTATCTCCCGATATCAAGAAATAAGGATTTTCTCAGCGAACATTCCAACACACCATTAATTATATTTAGAGGAAATATGACCAGACCAAATAAAGAAAATATTGGATTATATACAGCTCATTTTCCAAAAGGATACCTAATACCACCAGAAGGAACCCCAACAGTATTCAAGGCACCAGCTGTTATACCAGACCTAAAAAGTCCAGCTAAATTAGTTTTATACCCTAGGATTAGAAAAATTGAAATTACAATAGACTTGACAGCACTGAAACCACCTATAGAATATTGTAGTGATGTGAATTTTAGATTCGATTTAGACTACTCATCACCGACAAGAGTAGGAAGAAAACCACTACAAGCAATGGCAGTAGCAGCCTTTATGGCAGGAGCAATTTTAGGTGGAATAATGGGTGGAGGAGTATCAGCAGCAATGATAGAACCAATAAAGGCAGAAATATACCACATACAAGAAGTAAATAAGAAAACAGCAGAAGCTTTAGCAGCTATATCAAATTCTATAGATGGCATGCATACACTAATACAAACTATGCAAGGCGAGATAAAAATGTCACAAGACCTTTATAAGGAGCAGTTCTCCTATCAAGCAAAACTTATTAATACTAACCATAACATGATGATGTGTCAAATGTATCGAACTCAAGTCAGTAATATGAATAATGAATTAAATAGTTTATTTAGCACAGGGTTAGGGAGAAGAACAAGAGAATATCAAAGTATACTAAACCCTGAATATGAAAGCTCATGTACAGATGGATTATGCAATATACATTTAGTACAGATCTTACAAAATTCATTTTCAGCATATCATTCCAAGGCGATACCACAGCTATATACTGAAAGAACAGGAGTATCAGAATGGAACCACCAATACTTAGTACCCATAGACCATTACTTATGGACCAATATGAATGACACACCAGTGTACATACCATTAGAAGACTCCATATCATTAGGAGCAAATACATACGTTTATCCACATCTACCAGAAAGCACACTTGAAACTAGTCAATTAGCAGTAACTACTATCACACAGTCACTAGAAGATACAGGAGATTACACTTTCTTGATATGTGCTAAATATTTACCTACTTTAGTTAGCTGCATAAATCTTAATGAAACCACAATGAATGATGATATCACAACATTCAATATTACAGAATCAGGATGCTATATGGTACACAACTGTAGCATCCTACAAATGAATTTCACTAATTATGATGGTAAAAACATAACCAAACAAAGAGTGACCACATTAACACTAGAAGAAAAACATTATTTTGATGGCTCACACTTATTTAATGACCCAACAGAATTAGAACATCACCAAACATTTGTAAAACAAGCAATGGAGTTACAACACATTGCAGATTTCAATCAGAAACAACTAGAATCCATACATAACAAAATTAAAGAACAAGATGCAGCCATACATACATCACAAGCACAAACACACAATCTAGTGAATCTGTTAAGAACAAATACATACATACACAAGGACTGGGCGAAACAGATGCAGAAATGCAGCTTTTGGGATTATTTAGGCAGATTAGTCAGATTAGATCTAATATGTACACCAATTTACACATGGTGGCATTGGATAAAGTTAGCAACCTTTTGGTTTTTAGTAATTTTAGGGATAAGTATTGCTTCCTGTTTGTCTGAAAAAATCAAATGCTTGATAATAACTCCATGCTTAAGATGTCTTACAGGAATCAAGTAACAGGAAACCCACTTTGGAATCCATCAGGCAGATGCTTCGATTTACTTAGTAAAAATGGAATGAGTAATTTACTATATACCACATACCAAAAATATATGGAACCATTGTCTGATATTTTCTATAGAATAGGTATATTATCTATGGCAGGAACGATACAGGGATGTAAATACTGCACCCATAAATATGCAATGTTCTACCTATCAGAACCAGGTGAGGTAGACAACCTCTCAATGCTCTTGATGCACTTAACGTTCCACTTGACAATAGAAAGAGGTATACATGATATGAGATTAATTGGAGATGGATACATGAGATATTATGGAACCATGCAATCTAGTATATATAGAGTGAATGGAATGTATAAAATACACAGAAATAACATGGATGCAGCCCTGTAGCTGCAGCATATGTGGGCCGCGGTAATCACAGACTATATGAAACATATAGAACATGGCTAAAACATAATCCTGATGAAGCAATAATAAGCATTGATAAAGATTTCCTGAATGACCCACAGTGAGAAACAGGAGAACCAATGTATTTACAAAGCATATGTACTAGAATATTGTGTAGAGATTTTGTTATAGATGTGTTAAAAGAATTTGCAGCTTATAGCACTTGGTTGAAGTTATATAATGCATATATAGAGAAAAAACATAAAAATAAACCACCTAGAATGAGAAGGATAAGAATGCTAGGATTAACAAATTAGGATAATATATTGTAAATTCCCAGGCTGCGACCTCATGTGATGCCTTTTATGTTGAAGACATTTCAGGCATCAGGGGATGGAATGTAAGGAACACATGTAAGGCCTAGGGTGAACAACCCTGGTCAGGAGTGATAAGCAATAGAATGATGTAAGTAAACCACAAATGGAGTAGTGATAAGCTATAGACTATGTGTGGAAGTAGGGATAAGACTAGAAACCTAGCCAGGAAAGAATATAAAAGATGAAGCCTCAGACCCGACCAACAGAGCTCGTCAGGCCCTCGCGTGAGATGACTCTCCTCTGCCAGAGACGTGAGATCCTGTGCCCAGTGCAGACGTGGCTGACCTGAGGAAGGCTGACCCAAGATCCAGAGGAACAGACGTGGCGAGTCCGGACCTGTATATCCAGAGAGGTACTCCTGCTTCCATTTGGAAGACAGGATGAATATTGCTTGTAATCTTACTGTGTGAATAAATGAGTGTTATACCAAGTCTGAATCAAGAGTGATTATTCCTCCCCCGTAACTGGGGTAATGTGCTCGCTACATATATGTACAATAAAAATAATGAAACACAGACACATACTGTATATACAGAAAAGAAGAATACCAGATAAGCTAATAAAAATATTCTATAAAAATATTGTCCACAATGTAGAGGGACCCAGCCACATGAGGACACTCTTTGCCTCAGCTGGTGGGTTCTCTGCTGAGGCAGCAACTCTGAGAGCAGAGTGCCCTGGTTTTTTCTGTTGTCACAGCATTGTTTCTTCACCTTTCCTGTGTCTGTATTTAGCTAATTGCTCTTCTATCTCAACACAAAAACAAAGCTCTTACCTCAAAAGGAAGGAGAGAGTTTGTTTTGGAGCCAAATATGAGTGACCATGGACCAGAAACACAGATTAAGTTCACCTCAAATTTCGTGTTCCAATGTGGAAGCAGTTCCATGATGTTAACAGAACAGAGAAAAGTCATAAATCAAGGCACTTTTCAAATACACTGGTAGAAACACTAGGTAGTCCGTTACAGCATGTGGAGAAATCTCAGCTCTAGGCCTCAGATGTGATTTGATCATTTTTAGCCTTTTGATTGGTGAGGAATAGGGATTTGCTAATATACTCCAAGGATTTTGAATCTGTTTATCAGGATGTCAGGTTTACCTTTATCTACTAGCACAGGATGTTAGTTAGGCCTGACACAGAGGAGGGCAAGGAAAAATTCTTTAGTGGATTAAATATAGCTCAAGATAAATGGTAATTAGTCTCTGGGCCTGCCACATTCTATAACACTGCAGTTTTAACCAATCCATCAGCCTTTGCAGACACAGCTTCTTTCCAGGAATTCTCATGCACACCTGTCACTGACTATGTAAGTTGTTTCCCACATAAAATACACATTTTTAAACAGTAAAGACTCTGGTAGGTCTGGCCTACTGGTGTTTTGAGGCAATAATCTATCTATCCATAACCCATGTTTTCTAGTAGATACACTGACTTTGCTTATATCTGTTAGTTTTCTCTTAACATGATTGGCATGTCCTCATCCTCTGTCCTCTATTAAGACATGTGAAGTAGCTGGGCCACAGGCAGCAAAGGGAATTTGAGTATCTTCATGGCCATGGCTTTTGGCTCACGAGTGAGACCCAATGGATTTTTGTAAAAAGAAGGCTCCTCCTTTTTGCTTGAATACAGCTAAATGATATTGGAATAAATTGTTTTGTTTTGGTTGAATGAATAAGTTGGATTAGGAGAAGTGGAATAGGTGACTTTCAAACCCATTCATTGTTCCTGTTATAAAACTGAAGCCTCAGATGTTCATCCTGTGGCTTCCTTGCTCCCAAATCAAACTGTTGCTCTGCTGAAACCCACGGTGTGGTAGTTTGAATATAATTGGCCCCCATAAGCTCACTAGGAGGTGTGGCTTTGTTGGAGTAAATATGGCCTTGTTGGAGGAAGTTTGTTACTGTGGAGGCAGGCTTTGAGGTCTCATATATGTTCATGCTACTCCCAGTGTCTTAGTTTATTTCCTATTGCCTTTAAATCAAGATGTAGAACTCTCAGCTCCTTCTCCAGCACCATGTCTGCTAGCACACCATCATATCACACCACGACAAAAATGGACTAAACCTCTGAAACTGTAAGCCAATCCAATAAAATATTTTCCTTTATAAGGGTGGCTGTGATCATTGTATCTCCACACAGCAATAGAAATCCTAACTAAGACATGGGGTAATTTTCTAGAGTCTTTTACTTTTTATATGAAAATCTTTTTTTCAGACATAATGTTGAGAACATATGATTTGTTTTGAAGATAACTTGAACAGGAGTGATTTCTGGGTCATTTAGACATTTTCCCCTTCTGTTTTTCTCTGACTTTTCTTTCTCTACTTTCCCTCTTTTGTCTTTTCCCCTACTTTCTTGTTTTTAAGAACAATCTTACAGATCATCTTGGCTATGCATCTTTCTTAAGGATGAGTCCCCTCCCCCAATTTTGGCCATCCCTGGACTTTAGGTACCCAAGGTCCAAAGAGACACTGAGCTCCAAGTTCCTTTGATGTTCCTGGGAGAAGGATGGGGAAGAATGTTGTTTTTTTGAGAGCCATTGGAGCTGAATAAAGGCTAGGACAGACTAGACCTGAGGAAGCCTCTCGTTCCTTCACTTTACTCATTCAACTGTGAAGCACCTGGAGTCTGAGGAAGAGGAGTTGCTATGAAAGGTATGATAGTTGATCCCAATTGTTAACTTGATTGGATTGTAAGATACCTAGATCAGTGAAGCACAACTCTGGGTGTGCCTATGAGAGTGTTTCCAGAGACAGCTGGTTCAGTAGTACTCTGATCTAATTAGTGGTTTAATCCTCTGATAGTTTAAAGTTGGAATAGATGGCTAGGAAATGACAGATATGCAGAAAGTTGAGGTGGAGGAAATAGATCACTAGAGGAATGTCTGTTACTATTCGGCTTGGCTTCCAGTCTACCATGACAGCATGAACTATTCTGCTCTGTCACTTCCTCCTATCCACAATTCACTGATCACTCTGATAAGCAGAATAAATCTTTATTTCATTAAGTTAGTTTGGTCAGGTGTTTGACCACAGTAATGGGGACAGTAACTAACATAAAAGGCTGATGCAGAAACTGTTGACCTCACAGCTTCTCATAGGAGATCAGCACATGTCCCATATATTCTAGTCATCAACACCCCCATCTAACACAGCTCTGAAGTTGGATCACACCAGGAAAATGTCAAGGAAGTAGTCACTGTTTGATACAATATTTGAAAACAGCTGTATTGGAAATAATAATTCCTTACTCCAAAGGAAACATGGTGATAGCCACTGTAATGATATGGAAGGAAACAACCAGAATTCTCAAATGTTAGTTGCAAAGGGACAAGGGAGAAACATTCCAGCTTTTAAATAATTTCTCTTCCTGGGAAATAATTCTTGAGGAACCTCTTGGTTACTATTGACACAGAAAGAATAGAAGATTCTAGGAAACCTCTATGTGTGTGTGTGTGTGTGTGTGTGTGTGTGTGTGTGTGTGTGTGTGTGCATGTGCATTGAAAGAAAGCAGGTCAGGCATCATGGTCTGGGGCAGTAGGGGAGCCTTAGTAAGAGCACAAATCTATAAGGCTCTATGGCATCATAGACCACCTCAAGTGTCTTGGAGGAAAGTAAAAAGTAGACTTCACCCAAACAAAACCATACAAAACAGATGGACTGTGTCTTCTTGTCTTAGGAAAGCCAGTCAATCAACAGACAGTGTTTTGCCATATGTTCTGGACTCTGCTAGATATTGGTAATGTGCTGAAGGTAAAAAGAGATAAGTGGAGGGATAATTCCCTGGGTGGGATGACAACTGTAGAGCTAGTAGGACTCAAATGGGGGTCTCTCTGAAGCAGGCTTCCCTTCCAGGCTATTAAGACTCCTGGTAATATTCTGTCTCCAGTGGGATTCTTATTCCACCCTCCTCCAAGAACGGAGTGGGCAGATAGCACAGAATGAATATAGGAGGTGCCTTACTGTCAATTCAGGATTAACAACTTTAAATGGGATGAAACAACATTAAACAGATTTCCATGTAGGATTTGACAGTTACATCACAACATGAAATCCTAGTCGAAATCCTAGTGCAGGATGCTAGTGGAGAGCTGTTAACAGCTCTAGACCTCTTGGAGGACTTTGAGGTGCCTGCCATTGACTTGTCACTGATAAAAGTCCCATCTCTAGCAGGTCTTGAGTGCTTGGAAGCAGCTGCAGAAATGAATTCTTCTGTGCAGTTGAGTCAATTCTTGGGGCCTGAGGTGGGAATGAGTACCCCTTCCTGCAGCTGCATAAGATAAGTTCCCTTAGCTACAGGGAACTTCCAAAAAATCTGTCCCTGGTTAGTCTTGAAGTCAATCTTCCTTCTTCAGTGTGTGAGTGGGCAGGGAATCAGACCTGAAAGCCTTCAGGCTTCTTCTGAAAAAAGCAAGAATGTCTGGGAGATGAGGATGGGGCTCCTACCTGGAAATAGAAGGCAGGCTTTTGAATCTTTCTTCTAATTCATTCTCTTTCAGCTTCTAGAGAAACTCTGGCCCTGCAGCCCCCAAATGTTCAAACATATAAACATACCGGGATGCCAGATGAACCCTGGTTGGTTAAATGTAGATATGCAAATAAGATAAAAACAAGGTCCAATCAGAGAAGAGCTGTCAAACTTGGATGAGTAGGGAAGAACCTAGGCCTACTAAAATTTCCTAAAAGTTCTCTATCAGGTTTGTAGGTCTCTGAGGTCTCTGCAGAGGTGGAGAAAATTGTAAGAAAATTTCTGTTCAGGATTGCTGGAGACTTTTACTAGAGAGCTGCACTAGCAGCCATTGTTGGAAAACCTCACCCTTAAGTTCACCTTTAGTAACCTAGGGACAGCAGGACATGTCATCACCAGCCACCAAGATGCGACACATTCCAATTGTCTCATGAGTCTTGTATCCTCCCACATGTGCTATCTCCCCTTATAAAAGGTAAATGCCTTCTCTCCCCACGCCCTTTGCCTTCCACCCTTGCTCAGAAGCAGCCTCTGTGCCTCTCCCCACCCCCTGCCAATAAACCTCTGGAATGAGATCTGTTGCACTGTGTGACTTTGTGGGGCTCCTTGGCTCCAACTCACCAAGGTGCTGTCCACCACTTAAATCATTTCATCCCTCAGCAGCATGCTCTCCACTGCTCCTTAACACCATCAGTGTAGGGTAACAGGCCAGTGAAAAACCACCCTGCCCCTGGCCGAAGCTGGGACTTGGAAGTTCCCAACCACAAGACTCAGGATTAACAGCCAACCAATACTTCTAGCTACACTGTGTTTTTCCACTAATTCACTGTTCATGCTTCAAAAACCCTATAAAGGCCACTCTCTCTGCCCAGCCCCTGCTGTCTCTCTGTTAATGCTCAGAGGCAGCTGCCATTCTGTGTTTCTCCCCAATAAATCTCTTGGGAGAGGTGTTTTTTTTGTTTTGTTTTGGTTTTTTTTTTGTTTTGTTTTTTTGTTTGTTTGTTTTTTTTTGTTTTTTTGTTTTTTTTTTTTTTTTGCACAGTGTGACTTTGTGGTATTCCTTGGTTCCTGATGGCTTAGATACACTTGAGCCAGACAACCCTCTTCTAACCCTAACCCTGAGCATGTCTTCTGTAAGAAGGAAATGCATTGGGGTCCCACCCATCCCTAACAAGAGACTGGAAAGTTCACAGGGGAGTTGGCTTCACCTAGGGTTTCACCAAGACTGGACCACCTCTTTACCCTCTCAGTTTCGGTTTCCTCTGTAGTGGACTATTCATAAGCAAACTTCCTTGTCAAACTTGGCCACCAGCAGCTTCAGAATGTTTTCCAAAAAAAAAAGAAGGCTTTCTCTCCAAAGAGCCAATATCTTGACTTTTTTTGTCTTCCTGAATTATAAGTTCCTATGTTGAAAGCCTCATTAATATAGTGCCTCACATGCACTCACGTATTATGTGCCAGTCACAAGTGCATGGACATATATGCTTACCAGGTAGTTTTCTCAGCCATGACATCACAAGTTTTTGCTTAATTCTTGACATTCCAGCAACATAGGTGTTATTACTATAATTATTTTATTAACACAGAGATTCAACAATGTTTCCAAAGTTGTTCTGTTGGCAATCTAACAAGAGCAACTATATAGCTTACCCATCTTTTCTCTTTCACATAAAAAAAAAATCAATTATTGAAACAGCACATTAGAGAAGAGCTTACCACACTACAGGCTTCTGCTGTCTCCTAAACTGAATATTTTAAATGTTGTAATTAAAGCTCTCAAAGTTGTTTAGATCTCCTTAATCTCAAAACAGCAGAGCCTCTGATGATCCTGTTGAAAAGCCAACCTCAGAGTCCCTAAAATGCACACATGTGATGCCCTTGACAGACATCCACAGGCACATCCTTACATAATATGTAACATACAACACAAACAATGGAAACAACGCACAGCACACAAAACACATAACACATGTGCAATACATGTACAACACAAAATAACACAACCCATAGCACACATGCAACACACATTAAACACACACAATACATACAACACATATGAAATACACAACATGGAGTACACACGTTAAACAAATATGCACAGAAAAATGCAACAGACATAACAACACACAACATAAACACATAATACACAACACAATACATACATTATATGCAAATACTTATAAGAATCAACACAGATAACACATAGCATAGCACATACCACACACAACACATAAAAGCAACACATTCAGCACATATTACACACATGACACAGAACACACACTAAACACATAGAATATATAGCACATACACAACATATTCAACACTTTCCAAAACAACATGCACAACACACATGAACTAACAAAATACAGAGAATACATGCAGAACATACAATATACATCATACTCAGAACACATAGAACATAACACATACACAATACACACAGTAAACAACATATATCATACACAAAACACAATATACAATGTACACACAACATAAAAGACACAAGACACAGGACCAACACTACACACACCCCTACTATGGAGCTAGGAAATAATTTTCTGCTTTATACAATGACAAAAGATTCTTTGTGAAAAAGAGAACATAAATCCTTCCCCAATCCAAATCTAAAGCTGCACACTATGGCTTACAGCGTTAGAAGTAAAAGCCATTAATCTAGGGGGAAAAGATAGGAAACGAAATGAAAGACAGTAGATTAACAATGTCTTTTTAAGCCTCAGACAGCTGGTAAAAGGATAGGGGGGCTGTAGCCTAAGTCTGCCCTATCATTCATGGGCAAGAGACTGTTTATTTCCTGTGAATTATAGCAGTAATCATGTGCTAGTTCTCTGCCCTCAGTTCCTTGTAGTTGGATTTTGTGCTGCTTCTTTAGAACATGGATAATAATGTTGCTGTTATTACAAACCATCCTGGTTCCTCACTGTTTGTTTTACATGTGGAGTTGAAGTTCAGTTGGTAATCAGTTGTGATGAGAGAGTGGAGGGACAAATAAGTACCCTGCAGCTCTGAATCTGCTGAGGGTTTATCTGTAAACAGAGATGAAATGGAGAATAGAGGGGGATATGGAGGTGATGGGCACTGTGGCTTGGATTGTGTTCTTATGAAACATGATACGTTGAAGTCCTAACTCATGTACCCATCATATGACTTTAATTAGAAAGGGGGTCATTTATTACAAACAGAATCTGGGTTTCAGTCGTACGGGAATAGGGTAGATCCCCAACTCAATAAGACTTATATCCTAACCATGTGAGGAAAATGGTCATGTAAGGAACACCATATGGGGATGTGGCAGCAAGTGGAATTACACCACGACACACAGAACACACACAATACACGTGACATAACATATACCAATGGCTACCAGTATACCATTGGAAAGGGTTCCTCTCAAGACCTCACCTGCCAGCGCCCTGACTGCAAACTTCTGGTCTCCAGACTGTGAGATGGTGAATTTGGTGTCACATTGCCATAGTAATAGCAAAGGAATGCTTTTCGCCTCTCATCTTGTCTCCACACTCACACCTATACACCCTGTTACCCTGACAGTGACCAGGGAAGGCGTAAAAACTGCTATAAGAGTCAGAGGTGGAATCAAGCCAACCCTACCACTTCCTATGAGGTCTCACAGAGGGGGAAATTGAAGAACCTGGCTGGAGCCCTATATTAAGCCAACTGAGTGGGAGGTGTCCAGGATCACAAAACTACATCTAACTATGATACCCCAATGCCACAGGGTCTTTACCAGAAGCTCAGTTTTCAAATAGCTGGTTAAAGAGGCTACCCAAGCTTGGAAAGGATTGAGGATCCTGAAGCTGGATGACTCTACTGGACAGTCCTTACTGGAAAGGTGAAGGATAATAATCCTCCCCTGAGATTCTCCAATTCTTTCAGCTGACAAATCCTGCTGCATATGCTCCTACAGAAGAACTTATTGGCTGGCATCCATGTAGTGAGTTGCTTTTAAATCACGTTCCCAGTCTTCATGATGCTCAATATTCAAATCCACAAATCTATCATCTGGTATCCCCATCTGCCCCTCACTTGCATTGTCTAGGAATGGAAGCTGAGATTCCAGCATAGGCTGACACACTCACATCTAGAAAACAAACACAAACTTCACTTAGGTTTCCCAGCAAACATGGACATTAATCCACATGCCACTCCCAGACATCCCTTCACAGGCTGACAGCACACTATCCAACATACATGGGCATATGTTTTCAGTTGGGTTGACACTCAGACACAATCACATACACTCCAAACAAGTTCATGGAAACACACAGGAGTCTGAGAGGGGTCACAGGGCACATGGAGAGAGAAGATACACTGCTGTAGGTTTTCTATAGTCAGGAAAGCATTCTGCCTTTCAGAGGCTTCTCTACCTTCACCCTGCTATACACATAGACATTTCCAATGATATGCTTTTAAAATAACAGATTTGAAGTAACTACAAAATGAAAGTATTACAATTCAGATGGTACAGTGAGGTCAGGTTACTATTGCACCAGTGGGCATATTTTACCTGGCAGGGTGGCATTGTAGCTCTCAGGGTTCACAACTGTAAAACTATTGAAGTGTTTTCTAACTGCCTTCTAAATATTTGTTTTATACCCATAAACAATTGCTGCTCTAGGCCTTAATAAAAAAAAAAAACTAGCTTTGCAAAGAACTGTGATGGACACAGAGATTCAAGGCTGCATCAGGCACTGAGAAAAGTAATGGTTGAGTGCTCAACACCCCCTGTCCAGTCAAAAGCTTACATTGAACATTTAAGTGAACATTGTGGAAAAAGAAGTAGAAAGAACATAAGACCTAGAAGACATGCAGGCAGCAGAACTGGGCCTGTACAAAACTGGACCTGTCAATAGCCAATTATGAACCATGGAAGAGTTCATGGGGCCCATCCCCTCCCTACTGAACTATATAGGCTACTGATGAATTCTGGGGAGAGACAACAATTGCCTTGAGGTATATACTTGCAGGTGAACCCACCAGGCTCCAGTGGAGAGTTACGACCTCATGGTCTACACAGAAGGTCCTGATAAAAATCAAGGAGTCACAAAATAAAACAAAAAGACATGAATGTGGGAAATTGACTTGTAGTGAGGAGGAGAGATGGCAAGGATGGGAGGAAGGAATGAGGACGGGTGTGAGAACAACCATGATACAGTCTCTCTCTCTCTCTCTTTCTCTCTCTCTCTCTCTCTCTCTCTCTCTCTCTCTCTCTCTCTGTATGTAATTGTCAAAGAAAAAACTTAACCAATAAAAAATAAGATCAGAATACTATAAATTTGATAGAGTCAGTGTTTTTATTACTGTGGAACAAGAGTAGTGAGCACAAGGCAAACACTAATACCTGCAATTAGAATGTTGAGAACACAGGGGTCTCTTTTATTACATTACATCATATTTATAGTATTATTTAAATATACTTTAATACTTGGTACTCAAAGCAAAATTAAAGGGAGAACTGCATTTCTTTTTAAATGCAGGAGAACTCTGGTCAGTCTCACTAAAATAGTTTCTGATTGAGTTGACCCTGAGGAAGCATCCTTAGAGAGAAATTCCTTAGAAAATGAGTATTCCACCATGTTCACCCCTTCATTCCATCATCCTTTGCCACTCTCAGTGTCCAAGGGACAAAGTAACTTGTCATTGCTTCCCAGTGGGAGCAAAGCAAGGACAAATTCTTCACCTTAATTCAGGACTTGGCTTTTGACATCACTAGATATGACCTAAGAGGAGTGTGTAATATGTTGTGTAACAGAATTTATGGTCCTACATGTGACACTAGCAGCAGAAGGGTGCTCTCCAGATACCTCTCTGGTTCCAGGAAGATAGATGCGCTTGAATCCAACCTGACCCTGTCCTTGACATCTAATTCCCAGTTGACTTGTAGAAGAATGCAAAGATGACTGGGTTGTTTTGGGTTTTGTTTTTGTGTCTGACCTTTGGAGTTGTTACTCAGCATTATCATGGCAATAGCTAACTGATATCTGTAGTAAGCTTTTCATCAATGTAACAATCACCTTTCATTATAAACTTAACACAGGAAGGATTTATTTTGGCTCATATTTCAAAAGTTCCTTGAGGTGTATTTATTACGACAAAAAAAGAAGTTTACACCATAGTCAACAGGAACCAGAAAGGGAGCAGACCTGTGCTGCTAGTAGGCAGTCTCTTTTTTCTGATTTTATTTCATTGGGGGAGAGGTTTAGCCAACAGAATGGTGCTGCTTCCAGTCAGCATAGGTTCCACCCTGAACCCTGAAAAAGCCCTCACAGGTATGCCCAGAGGTGGGCTTTATTAGCCACTAGATCCTTCTCTATCCAATCAAGACTGACCACCACTCCACACATAAACCTTTGTGTACCTATTCTAGACCCCAACCTGGAAGTGCCTTTTCATTCCGTGTGAATGACAGATTAATGGTGCTACAAGCCACCCTTACCTGAGGAAATTTGCCTTCAAAACGTAAAGGTACTTTTTCTCACAGCACCGGTGTTGGAGCCCTGATCCGCAGTAAGTGATACTGCCAAGTGGTGACTAGATAACAGATGGGCTAAATTCATCAGTGGATTGATACACTGTTTAGTTCATCGCTGAATGGATTATTAGGATGTGAGGCTGGGTGAGAGGAGTGTATCATTGAGGTGACAGCTTAAAAAGGTCTATTTTGTTGTTGGGTCTATTTTGTCATCTTCCCCAATCCCCTTCCTCCTCCTTCTCCCCTTCCTAAATGCCAGGTGTGCAGCTTTGCCCTGCTTCCTGCTGTGATGCTGTGCCTCATCTCAGACCCTGGAAAAGGGAGCCAACTGAGCATAGACTCACACCCTTAGTCAGAATTACCCTTTGCTCCTTCAAATTGTCCTTCTCAGGTATTTTGTTACAGGACAGAAAGCTGATGGAAGCACCCAACAAGCACCATTCCTCTTCTTTCTCTTCATTCAGCCTCTGACTTTCACTGGGGACCACTTCCTTGTTATGGGTCTGGAGTTGCTCAGAGATTCACTGTGACCATGAATAAGTTTTAATAAAAAGAGGCTTTAGTAAATACTGGAGCTGAATGCTCATGATGTCACGATTGCAACTGAGTGCTCCCAAGATGCAACATCTAGTCGTGTCAGCCCAAGGCTTGGAAAGTAAAAACCCCCACAAAATTACATGTAGTCTGCCCACGTGTAGGCAGGGTCTAATTTTAAATACATGTCTTGTAGTTATCCTAGTAATTGAACAGAGTAGGCAAGTTTGATTGCAAAAGCAGAAATAGCAGTTAGTCTTACGATCTATCTTGCTAGAACAGCAAATTTTACAAGATCAGTCAATTTAAGAATAGTTTTCAAAATCATTCTGAGTGAGGTAACCCAAACTCAGAAAGACAAACATGGTATGTACTCACTCACAGGAGGATACTAGATGTGGAACAAGGATGACTGGACTGCTACTCACATCACCAGGGAGGCTACCTGGAAAACAGGACCCCAAGAAAGACACGGGGATCACCCAATGACAGAGAAATGGAATGAGATCTACATGAACAGCCTGGACATGAGTGGGGGTAGTGAAGGGCGAGGGTCGAGGGAAAAAGAGCTTGGGGGAGCGGAAGATCCCAGCTGGATCAACAACAGAGAGGGAGAACAAGGAATAGGAGACCATGGTAAATGAAGACCACATGAGAATAGGAAGAAGCAAAGTGCTAGAGAGGTCCACAGAAATCCACAAAGATACCCCCACAACAGACTGCTGGCAATGGTCGAGAGACAGCCCGAACTGACCTACTCTGGTGATGGGATGGCCAAACACCCTAATTGTCGTGCTAGAAACCCCATCTAATGACTGAGGGATCTGGATGCAGAGATCCAGGGGCTAGGCCCCGGGTGGAGCTCCGGGAGTCCAATTAACAAGAAAGAGGAGGGTTTGTATGAGCGAGAATTGTTGAGACCAAGGTTGGATAAAGCACAGGGACAAATAGCCAAATGAATGGAAACACATGAACTATGAACCAATGGCTGAGAGGCCTCCAACTGGATCAGGCCCTCTGAATGGGTGAGACAGTTGATTGGCTTGATCTGTTTGGGAGGCATCCAGGCAGTGGGACCGGGTCCTGTGCTAATTGCATGAGTTGGCTGTTTGAAACCTGGAGCTTATGCAGGGTCGCTTGGCAGGACAAGGGAATCTGTGGCTGATATGTAAAATTAAATTAAATTATAAAATAAAATAAAATAAAATAAATAATAGTTTTCAACATCTGGGGAAAAAAGAAGTGGGCAGCTAGGGTACAGCCTATATAAGGTAAACAAGCTAAAGGCTTACATGTTAGAGACTTTTTTTTATCTTTAGTTTCGATCAACATTCCAGTACACTGCACAACATATCAGTACACTGCACAGTGTTCTCTTACTATAGTGAGAGTCCCATGAAACACCAGTCTGTACAATTAGTCCTGCTCTTCTTTTCTCTTTAGTTTCCCAAACATAGCAAGTTTAAATTTGAAGAAGAAGAAGAAGAAGAACAAGAAGAAGAAGAAGAAGAAGAAGAAGAAGAAGAAGAAGAAGAAGAAGAAAGCAAAGTGCCAGCCACAGACACCAGATTACTGAGCCTCAGAGCCCAACAGCAAATCAGAAGCCAGAGAAGCAAAAACTTTATCTATTCAAAGCTTTCTGTCAAAATGTTTTATGGAACCTGCATCCAAGAGTCAAAAAGAATGGAGAATTGGGAAAATATGACAAATATTTTTCCTTACTCTCAAATACTAGAAAGTTCACTGAAATGGGTCATTTTAATCATAAACACAGTGGCAAGCCCACCCAAGAGACCCATAGCAGTTAACAGTGTGTGCTTATAACGGTATATCCTGGAGTGAGCAGATGCCTCCAAGAACCAAGAAACCAGCTCCATTGTTGTGGGTAAACTCTACTGACCTTAGGGACAAACTTGATTAACTCTGTCTCCTGGTTTGCATTACCAAACAACAGGCCAGGTCAACTCTCTGTCAATACCTGTGTTTCCTTCTTTAGAGGCCTGTGAAGATGGCGTGGGTCCTTCAGGCAGTCTCCCTACTAGATTCACCCTTTCTTGATCAGTATGAATGCCTGACAGCTCACTAGAGCCTGTATTTTCAGAAGCAAGATTTATTTTTTGGAGTATAAGCATCATGTGAGCATCTGCTAAATGACAGTCACTTTTAGAGATACACCAGAGTTAGACAAGGTATATGGACGACAGGCTACAGAATCTGGGCTTTTCTAACTGACTTTGAAACCAGTGCAGAACAGATTGAGCAAAAAAAGCTGACTTGCCCATCCTGTCTCCTGCCAACGTCAAGAATGGCTGGACAAAATGGTACAGGGTGGTTTGTTCAGCATCCCCTCACCAATTTAACTTCCCTCCATCCTCCCGTCCATCTCTCCCTCCCTCTGTTCCTCACTCTCTTCCTTCTTTCCTTCTCATACTGGTTAGCAGCTATATTATTTTTCTTACCAGTTAAAGAATTAAATGACAGAAGATAGGTCAGGGCAAAGTGAAAGTTAATTGCCAGATGTCAGATAGAGAATAGCCTTTAGAGGGCTGGGGAAACCATCAACGTTAAGGGGAGATGAAAAATCCACAGGAAAAGTCCATGAGGCCTCAACCATACACAAGGAACCACAAGCAACTAAGGAGTGCTAGGAATGGGAGAAATAGCCTTCCACAGAAAAAAGCACACCAATTGGTTATCTAATACCAAATGATCAGCCCTGAAAACAAGCATACCAACCAGTAACATTATACAGACTGAGCAGGTTGTATCTATAAGGAAACTGGGACAGTGAAGCAGACAGACTCTGTAATAACAAGGTACCAATGTTTCTGAGAGATGAAGGTTGAATGCATTTAGAGGGACTAGGGGACAGGTATATATACATACATACATATGTGGGTAGCTATTGAAGTTATAGCAAATATAGATATTTATTATTATATAACTATGTAAAATAAATACATATATATAATTATATACACGTAGGATTATGTCATAAATATATACACATATAATTATATTATAAATATATAATATATTGGTTGTATTATACATTATTAATTTATTATGCATACACATATATGCATACACACATATACACAAATATATATACACATGCATATATATATGCCCAATTTTATCTATGTACATACACATATATAATTGATTTTTCCAGACAGGTGTAGCTCTTGCTGTTGTTGAACTATCTCTGTAGACCAGGCTGACCTCACACCCAAGGATCTGCCTGCCTCTGCCTCCTGAGTGCTAGCATTAAAGGCAGGCCCCACCATGTTGTGCTATTTTTGATACCTGGGCATATTGTTCCTTCAGGTGGAGCAGGGAGGTCAAGCTAGGACTAAGCCGTTTTTTTACGGCTAGGGACTATTAGTTCAGTACAGCCTAACTTAACTCCTTATGACCTGAGGCATTACGCAACAATATTTAGAAATATATATATATATATATATATATATATGTATATGTATATACATATATGTATATAACAACAATTGATGTTGAAAGAGCAAGAGAAGCATTTAGGAGGATTTAGAGGGAGGCAAGGGAAAATGATGTAATTATATTATAATTTCAAAAATAAAAGAAATAATATGCCTCCCAAAAAATGATAAATAACAACAATCCCCCCCAAAAAAACAGCCACAAAGAAATGAAAACTTACTGCCTATGGCTGGAAATAAAACTTAACCAACATAAACAAAAGCTCACACTGAAATTAGTGCATTACTCTTCCTTCTCCCATCCTAGGGGTCTTACTAGCCTCCCTCTCTTCCTTCCACCCACCCTTTCTCCTTCCCTCTACCTTTTCTTTTTCTCCTCATTTCTTCCTTCCCACTCTTTCTCCTTTTTTCTTTCCCTCCTCTGTTGGTTTGGATGAGAATGGCCTCTATATTTGAATGTTTGGGGTCCTGTTTATGAAGGACTAGGAGGTATGGCCTTTTGGAGAAGGAATGTCACTTAGGATGGGCTTTGAGGTTTCAAAAGTCCATGCCAGGCCAGGTTGGGCTGTCTCTCCCTCCTGTTTGTCAATTGAGATGTAAGCTCCCAGCTACCACTCCAGCACCATGCCTGCATGCTGCCACACTCTTCACTGTGATGATCATGGAGTCATCCTATGAAACTGTAAGCTAACCCGAAATTAAATGCTTTCTTCCATAAATTACCTTGGTCATGGTGTCTCTTCAAAGCAATAGAACAGTAACTAAGACGCCTCTCTTCCTTTTTTCCTTCTTTATTTTCTTAACAGGGTCTTATTGTGCAGCTTGACTGGTCTCACCTGATTCTCCCTCTTCAGCTTCCTGAGGACTGTGATTACAGGGACTGCATGCCCACCTCTTTCTGCCTCTCAGAAGAATCTGGTGGTTCCTTCCACATTTGGAAAACACTATGCTGCTAGCCTAACCCACTGTAACTGGAAGCAGGACAGTCTAGGGCAGCACACAAATTCAAGACTCCGCTCCTTGGGTTTTTGAGAATTGTCAAAAGAGTAGAAGTCAGAGTATGCAAAACCTTGTAGGTCTCTAAACCAGCCCTCCATCTCCCCACCCTTATCCAGTGCCTTTCCAGGAAGAGTAAAACTTATATTTCCTTAATGCATAGATTATCTTTAACTCCCTACTGCATTCTATAAGTCTATAATCATGGGAAATATGAGAACAGAGTATCATAGTCCATAGCTGAGCCAGTCGTGGCCAAGCAGCCCATATGAGGAGGATTTGGCTTCCTGATGCCAAACAAGTCTTCTTTATGACTGTCCAAATGGAGAAAATGATTCATCTAAAGGCACTTTCAGTTTGTGCTGCCAAATAAAGTATTTTTGCAAGTGACTTTTATCTGGCAGCCATGCATCCCTGACAAGACACTTTCCCTGACAAGACACTTTCCCTGACACTGACCTCCATGGGAACTTTCCTTGCCTAAAGGTAAGCCACGTGATTCATCACTGGGAGGTTCAAAGATTGTGCAGAGACATCCAGCATCAAGACTCAGCCTTCTTTTTCTCTTGTGTGGCTAAGAGAAAAATGGTCTTGCTAAGACTGGGATTTCTGTCTTCTAGGTGAAAGGAACTCCCCTATCTAACCCACAAAACAGATGATGCTGGAACCTCAGAACTCAACAGCCAGAAGATAAAGACCAACACTGGTTGACCCATGTTCTTCAGTGATTTTGCCATGTTATCTCTCTAATCTATATACCCAGAGGAGAAAGCAAATGCTGAGAGCAAGTGTGTGACTTTTTCTGGGAAGACGTGAGTGTCTACTCAGCCCAGCTTGAGCACTGACTATGGTCCAAAGAAATAACTCAAGTCTCACTTGCTAAACCAATACATTTTCTAAGGTTGTTTACAGAAGCAAAAGAGAGAGCTGAAATACTACTAGATGGGTGACTCCCTAACAGTTGTATCACTAAAATCCTAGCCCATGGGTAAGGACTTAGAGAGCTGCTTTCTTCCAGTTTCATGCTCAACTTTCAAGCTGCACTGGAGAGATGCCTCTAGAACACTTGTGAGGAGGGGCTTGTGGATCTATGACAGTCCCAAGCTTCTGAAGCATTTGGGCTTCCCTTTATATTACACTTTTGCATTAGGAAAGTTGAGAACCACTACATTAGAATGAAGGAAAGTTTTTGATGTGTTGATTTTGTTATGGGATGGTCATCCAGGTATACTTGACATTGGGCATGTATTCACTACATATTAACAATTGCTGTGATTATCACATCCACATTCTCTGTCTCCCAGACTTATGATGATGCTAATGGACTATGTGGACACTGTATTCCTACCATGCAACTTAAAATGCATCAGAGGCTTAGAGTTGTTAAGTGCTGAAGCTAATAAGATCTTTTCTTTCTAAAAAGCACACCTGAGATTGCAGCCAGTTTCACCATATTGGCTAAGTTCTTTTCTGCAAAGCTCTTTGGAATGAAGCATGGAGATTAGATCCAGACGTCATCTTCATGAGCAAGTGAAATGGCCTGAGAGAGCCTCTCCCCACAGTCCACCCAAGAAATTAAGCCTCATGCCAAGCTCTGGGTTGTGGTAGCTTCAATGTTAGCCTAAGAAGTTGGGTACAGTATGCCTCTGCCTTCTCTGTCTCTGTCATTGCTAGAAGACACCCATCAAACTAATTGCAGAATAAGGCAAGAAATCACATTACACTTTATAATGGGCTAATTAGGTAAATATGTTAGAAAGTGCTCCCCATAGGGCCATTTCGCGGTTGCGCTGTTGGTAATCAGCACTTGTCTTCCATGTGTCAGAACATCAGAAACAAAGCTGCTCACTTTCTTCATTATGTCATACTAATGAAATGAGTTGAGTGGTGCATGGGGAATACCCATCCCCTGCAGTTCTTAGAAGGGATATATTGTGTCTAGGAATATGAACTAAGTATTGATCCTCTGAGCATTGCAAGCAGATGTAGAAACATTAGAGAGAAACTTCTATTTCCCCATGCAGAGTTTCTTGGCTCAGATAAGCTGTTTGTAGGCCAGCTGATCAACCCTGGAAGACCCCATTGTGGCCTTCTCTGACTGATTCCATGATCACCTGTGCACAGCAGACGGTGAGCAGACTGAGAGTCAAAGTCGGTAGCTCCACTTTCCAGAAAGAAGGCAAAGATATTTGTCTTTGATGTACTTGGAGCTAAAAGTATAAACAGCCCCGAGGTTATTCATTTCCTGCTGAGCAGACCATGGAGGGTGAAAGAATCCCTGGGGTTGATGGTGTTTGCTAGATACACTTTACATAGTGAGAGCCAGGACAGGACATCGGGCCAATGGTGATGGTCACATCACAGTGTTTGGCAAACAACAGTATCTGCCTCATTTCTTCACAATAAAATTCATGGGCCATGTGATGTGGGCTGAAGAATTAGGTTTGGAAATGAGCAGGATTGGGGAGTTTCCAGATGCCCAAGGATAGAAAAATCACTGTCAATGCTGTGTAGCCATCACCTACCACCCACTGTCACCACACTGGACAGCAAGAGTATCTTCTGGATTCTAAATATTTCAAAATCCTGGGAACAACCATCAGATTGAGAGTCTTCTGTCATACACTCACTCCCTGACTAGGAACTTTTGTTTTTCATATCAGAAGACAAGATTCTGGGCTTTATCTCTCATGGAGATTACACGACTACCAAAGGGAATTGTGGTGCTTTTATGGAAGAGGATGGACATTAAACAGCCTCAAATGAATTGGTTTAGTCCTGAGAATTCAGGACTAAAGTGGTTTTGGCCCACACTAAAATATTCTATGAAGATTGAGTCAGCCCTCTGTTCATCCTGAGTGTTCCCATGCTGTCCTTTATTTACTGTTGTCACTAGTCACATGTGGTTATTAAAATTTAACTGAAATTAAATAGAAGTGGCAGGCAGTTCTACTGCTCTGCAATGCACTCCCATTGCAGTCTAATAAATTAAGTTTTCTTGCTGAAACAAAACAAAACCTAGAAAGCAAAATGTTTGGTTTCTCAGTTGTATTAGCCATATTCCAAGTCTCTAGAGCCACATATGTTTACAGGCCACCTTTACAGCTAATAGGAATATTGATCCCCTTTTTAACCTCAGAGTGTCTGCACATATCCTGAAGGTTTAATGGTACATCTATGATGTTTTTTCTGTTTGTGGCACTAGGGACTGAACCAGACTTTGTGCTGTAGGCAAGTGATCTACCCAGCCTCTTACCCTTCTGCTTGTGCTCTTACACAACCTCCTGGAACGAGTTTCCATGCCTTTGTCTCAGGCGCCCAATACAGGGAAATCCTGGCCGATATCTTGATAGTATGTTGTGGGAAGGTGGAGGGAGATCTGCTACAGGCTGTATCAACAGAACATCCACAGGAAGTACAGCCCCCTCCCCTGGAAAAAAATCTAAAAGAATCTATTAAAAATAAACACCAACATTATATAGTAAATATAAGATTTGACTGAAACTTGATTATCTCTTATTTTTTTAATTGCTCTTATTTTTTTAACTTTGTGTGTGTATGTGTGTGTGTGTGTGTGTGTGTGTGTGTGTGTGTGTGTGTGTGACTGCCAAGGCATGCAAAGCGTCAGATGAGAGTTCATGGAGTTGGTTCTTTCCTTCCTGGGATCAAAAGGTGGTCAGGCTTGGTGGCAAGCACCTTTACTCATAGTCATCTTACAGCCCTTGTTTATTTATCTTTTATTTAATTCAATCTTCATTTTAGTAGCAATCTTGCATAAAAAAACAAATCAGTCTTTTGAAAACCTAATTACAAAGTAATTTGTCTTAAGATAAATGAGATTTTCTAAAAAATTTAATAAATCCCCAGTTTCTCAAGGCCTTCTGAGGTTAGCACCTGGGTAAACCATCACTATATTGTTTCTGTGGGTTTCTGACCTCCTTCTTGGATGATTTCACTGGCTGTGATTGATTTGCATTGCATTTGCATGACATGCAGACTTGTCTGACAAGCCACAAGCTTCTTATTTGACTGATTTAGCTGTTCTGAGACATAGCTGTGGAGTCGTGCAGGAGACTCCAGTTGAACTAGTTGTAAAAGCAAGACAGTCAGGGTCTGTAGAGATGGCTCAGTTGTTTTTCCACAGGACACAGGTTCGATTTCTAGCACCCATGTGGAGGTCCACAACCATCTGTAATCCAGATCCCAGGATCCAATTCCTGGCCTCCTCAGGCACTGTAAACGTGTGGTTCATAGACATACCTGCAGGCAAACATACACACATACATAAAATAAAAATAAAGAAAAATAAGCTTTGAAAAGTAGGATCATTATTAAAGAATGGACAATTTGCTTCTGTGTAAAGTCTCATAACCACATGAAAGCACCCTTACACACACACACACACACACACACACACACACACACACACACACATACTTGAGAACATGTCCCCTTTGTGTCTCAGTGACACTGAATGGGAAGAACATTGTCAACTGCCTGAAGTGTGACAACAGGATCAATAGACTTTGAGCATGAATTACAAAAAAAATGTAAGTCCTTCCTCCCCATGTGTAGCCATGGCATCTTTTCACTCCAGTATTTCTGTGTAAAATCTCAGAGGTGCCAGCTCTGACCCAGGCCACAGAACCAGAAAGCCCAGGCTGGTCAAGTGAGGAAATCCACCATGGTGGACCAGGCTAATAAGACTGTAGGCTTTTATGTGTCCAGAAGCCACTGGAGAATGGGATCATCTATGTAGCTCTCAATGCACTTGTAGTGGTTTGAAAGAAAATGCCTCCCAAAGTAAGTGGCACTTTTAGGAGATATGGCCTTATTAGAATAGGTCTGGTCTTTTCGGAGCAAGTATATCACTGTGGAGTCAGACTTTGAGGTCTCACATATGCTAAAAATACTTCCCAGTGACTCGGACCACTTTCCATTTCTTGCACAAGATGTAGAACTCTCAGCTCCTTCTCCAGCACGATGTCTGCCTACATGCCTACATGTCCCACCATGATGATAATGGACTAAACCTCTGTGCCAGAGGCCATGAGAATATACAGCAGATGACAACAAATATTTAACAGGTTGACCCACCAAATGAATAATTCTCTGATGGGAAGGCCCATTAGGCTTGAATGGTGGGGTCACGAAATGTGAATACCACTTGTTTCTTTTTGTGATTTTCTCATGTGCTACTACAATTCTTCCCTAAAAGGAACAGCTATGGGATCCTTACCACAGCTTATTGGTAGTGTTTTCTACTTATTGGGCACATTTATTTCTATGGATTGACAGAAAAATGATTACTTCTTATTTTGTGTGACTTTGGTGAATAAAATATAATTTCATAGTCAGGCCTTTGTTCCACAAAAACTGTGAGAAACTTAGAAGCCTGTTTTATATCACTAGCTTAGGCTAACAAGACAAGCTACATACAAGTAGCTGATTTAAAACCTCAAAGCAGATTAAAACTAGACTGAATACCTCATAAGTTAAATGTTCACAGAATGTACAAGGACAAATTCCTGGGTGTCTGGCTGTTGAACCAAGGTCAGGCATAAAGCAACTTTGATGCCAGCTCCCTGCTTGCTAAGGTCTGGCCAATAACATTTAAGACACAACTCCCTACAAAAATTCCTCAGCAACTTATTCTACATAAACTCCTAATCTCAGTTTTATGATACCAGATACAAGGTTCCCTCAAGTCACTGTTTAAGGTTAGGTCCTGGGATGCTTTTAAGGTCACTGTCCCTCAAGAAAGTGCCAAGCACTATGTGCCTCTTGCCTTCTCATTACAGCCTATACAGCAAGGAGCCTGGCTAATAGCCTAGTGTTGCCATGGTTACCCACTCCCAGCCATGCCACCTGATGTAATATTACCCTCAAATGTAACTTTTTATTGCTTTCTGGGGATGTATATAGGGGATGTAAAACAAAGAGAATGAATAATTGGAACTTGAGAGAAATAAAGAGAATGACCATCAGTACATATGTGAGTCTTATTCCCTCAGATAGATAATAATTATTCCTAAGTCCTTGCTACTCTGAGGCATTCTTTTTATTACCCTGGAGTAGTTCTGGAAGCTGGTTTCCCCATGCTGTGATACCTCTGAAACTGTAAGCCACTACCTCAATTAAATGTCTTCCTATATAAGAGTTGCCATGGTCATGGTGTTTCTTCACAGCAATAGAAACCATAACTGAGAAAGACGTTGGTACCAGCTGGGGTTATTGCTGTGACAGGCCAGACCATGTTTTTATTTGAAGGAATATGGACCTTAGGACTATGGATTAGAAAAGCAGTTTAATGTTTTAAGTGCTGCTTAATGGTCTATATGAGTAGAATCACAGTGGTGCTGAGGATGATTTTAACTGTAGGGGGCTGGCTCAAGAGGTTTCAGAGGAGAAGAATATTAATATGTGTACTAGAAATCATTCTTGTGAAATTTTGGTGAATAATGTGGCTGCTTTTTGCCCTTGTCGGAAGAGTCTGACTATGGCTTAAGTGAAGAGTTTTGGATTAATTCCGTTGGCAGAGGAAATCTCAAAACAGCTTAGTATAGACTCTATCATGTGGTTACTGGTGTTCACGCTTATAAAGATTAAGAATGAAAAGGAGAAAGCTAAACAAGAAAAATGAAAGATATAAAATAAGTTGAGGAGAAAAGGAGCCCCAGGAAGTGGAATGGAGCTAAGTCTTGTGTTCAAGGAGATGAACAGATTAAGAAATGGAATACTTGAAGGAAATGATATTGAACTTATTTCAAATCCAGTGGCTCTGATTCAACAAGCCACAATGGTTAAAAAAAAAAGGATATCAGAAAGTTTTTGGATGGTATCTATTTATCTGAAAAGGGAACAGTGCAGCAGGCTGATAAAAAAGATGTAAGTTACCCATCTCTAGAAAGAAGATCCTGAATTTAAGTATGATTTGGGGTGTCTTTTGGAACAACAAAAGATTTATGTTAAAAGAAAAAAAAACAAATGGAATAAAAGGAGTGGTGACCTCTTGGCAAGATCCCATCCAGCTAAGTTTCCAACTTGTGAAAGGAAATTAAAGACAAGCTTAGAGCCAGGTCTGGTGGTGAACAGCACTGGGAAGGTGGAGACTGACCTCTGAGTTTGAGGCCAGCCTCGTCTACAGAAGAAATTCCAGAACACTGCTCAGCTAGTGAAGGAAACCATGGAAAACAGAAAGCTGGTGAAGATGTAATTGAACAAGGGGGCCATGTTCCAGCCCCGGTAAACAATAGAACTTGGCAGCTTTAGCCATGTATGTCTGGATTTAGGGATAGAAGGAAGAGGCTACGGAATTTGCCTCTAAGACTCAGGAAAGCTGCTGAGGCCAGGCATGTGTCAGAGGTATCCCTGAATGGAAACCTAAAGAGGCCATTGTGCAAAGCTGTGAAGTCGAAGCTTGGATCGCCTTAGAGACCCCAAGATGTTGGAGATTCCAGAGCCATGGGATACCTGATGAGGGGAGCTGCTAACAGGGAGTGGAATCAGCTCATAAGGAAGAAATACGTTGCAGTCAGCAAAGCTGAAAGTAGGTGGATATCTGAAGAGCATTTTGACATCAGACATGGAGATATAGAATTTGGAGTTTGCCCAGCTGGTTTTTAGTCTTGCTTTGGTGTAGTATTTCTTCACTATGCTCCCTTCCTTACGTTTTGGAATGCTAATGTACAACTTGTGCCACTATATTTTGGAATTATGTGATCCACTTTTTGGTTTTGATTTTACAGGTGATTACAGCTAAGATATTGCATGAGTCAGAAAAGACTTTGAATTTTAGATTTTTAAGTAAGTTTGGGACTGTTACAGACTATGGGGACTTTTGAAGTTGGACTGAATGCATTTTTGCATTATGATATGGCTATAAGCCTTTGGGGCCAGGGAGCATAATGTGGTGGTTTGAAAGAAAATGGCCCCCAAAGGGGGTGGCACTATTAGGAGTTATGTCCTTATTGGAGTAGATCTGGTCTTGTTGGAGGAAGTATGTCACTGTGGAGGCAGTCTTTGAGATCTCATATACGCTCAAGATACCACCCAGTGTCTCAGATCACTTCCGGTTGTCTGCACAAGATATGAAACTCTCAGCTACTTCTCCAGTGCCAGATCTGCCTATATGCCACCATGTCCCACCATGATGATAATGGACTGAACCTCTGAACTGTAAGCGAGCCACCCCAATTAAATGTTTTTCTTCATAAGAGTTGCCATGGTCATGGTGTCTCTTTGTAGCAATTGAAAACCTAACTGAGACAGCACCCTTCCCCAAGATTGTATCAGCCAGCAGTAACAACTGTTAGGCAGGAGACTCACTTGTGTTGGTGGTTGTTTTTGCTCTTTTGGAGGGCCCACCACATAGCTCCCAAACAAATCACACATGGAGGCTTATTCTTAATTACAAATGACCAGCCTTAACTTGGCTTGTTTCTTGTCAGTTTTTCTTAACTTTACATTATCCTATCTACCTTTTGCCTCTGGGCTTTTTATTTTCTTACTTCTGTATGTATTACTTTTACTCATACTCCATGGCTGGCTATGTAGCTGAGTGGCTGGCCCCTAGATCCTCCTCTCCTTGGTCTTTTGCTCTGTGTTCTTTTACTCCCATATTTCTCCTATTTATTCTCTCTGCCTGCCAGCCCTGCCTATCCTTTCTCCTGCCTTGCTATTGACCATTCACCTCATTATTAGACCACCAGGTGTTTTTGACAGACAAGCAACACAGCTTCACATAATTAAACAAATGCAACATAAAAGAATGCAACACATATTTGTATCATTAAATAAATGTTCCACAGCATAAACAAATGTAACACATCTTAAAATAATATTCTACAACATACTTGCTCACCCAAGATGTCTGCAAGTTCTGTAGGAAACCCCAGAGCTGCAGCTTTTGTGAGTCATCACTCATGCTGGGGTGGGCTTCTAATGATACAGGCACCTTCTAGTAACGCATGCTCTGGCAAGTAACCCCAATAAACTTTCTGATTCACTAATCTAGACTTGGATAAAATAATTTCTTTGACCTGTCATTGTGTCTTGTCTAAGGTGAAGAGATTTGAGTTCCCATTTCCATAGAAGTAACAGCATGCTCAGTAAGGGGCCACTGGTATCAGCACAGACATTTCTATTTAGAGGCTGAAGAGATGGCTAAGCAGTTGACAGCACTTGCTCCCTTTTCGGGGATCCCAAATTCAGTTCCTGGCACCCATGTTGGGTGGCTTACAACTGCCTGTAACAATTGCAGTGGATCCAACACTTTTGTCTTCTGTTGTCACCTATACACACAGATAATTAAAAATAATAAAAGAAGATAAAATGCTTTATGGCTATTAATCAATTAAAAAACTTAACTGATGCAGGTGTGGTGGTGCAGGCCTGTAAGATCTGTGCTCAGGAGGAGCAGCAGAATTGTAAATTGATGGCTAATTTGGGATGCATGGCAAGATCCTTAAGAAAAGACAGCAGCATATCTATGTTTGTGGTCCAGCCTGTTGGGTTCTGTGTTGATATCCATGGCCCTTGTTGCCACCAAGAGCCACATGGACATCCAGGGTCTGGGGTGCCACATAGGGCCATGTTAGTGTTTGAGGGTCATACCCTAGACAAGGCCACACAGAGCTGAGCAGCCTGTGCTGCCACCTGGGGCCATGGTGTCATCTAGGCCTGGGCTGCTGCCTAGAGCAATGTCTGGGTCTGTGGCCCTGCCATAGATTAGTCTGCATTGGTATCCATGGCGCCTGTCTCCACTGAAGACAGTGAGGATAGGGCTGAAGAGTTGGCTCCACCACTCACTGACTGCAGCACTAGAGATAACTGAACTTGCCTCTTATCAACTGCACTGCTTGGGATAGCAGGCCCTGCACCTTGTCTGAACAGCACAGTAGAGCTAACCATGTTGGCATGGGTGTGAGTTACCCAGTCCTGAGTGTGTGAGAGTGGGAGGGCTAACCCCACTTTATGTCACATGATAGCATGGGAGAGGGACACATTCCTCCCTCACCCCTTGCAACCTATTGCAGGTGAGAAAACTAGTCCAAGGGTCACAAGAATAGAAGAGTTTGTTCTACCCCTTACCAGCTGCAGCACTCAGGAGAGTGAGCCTTACACCTCACCTGGGCAGCACAATAGAGCTGACCTTGTTGATGGGGTGCAAATGATCTGGCCCTGTGAGTGTGCATGGGAGATCTGGCCCCACTCCTCATTTGCCATACAGTAGAGTGGGCAAGTAAGAGATGCTCTCCCCTACCCCCCACTCCTCACTACCTGTGGTGGGTGGGAAAGCTGTCCCTGAGGTCATGAGAGTGGGAGAACTGTCCCTGCCCATCACTGGTTGCAGCACTCAGGAGAGTGGGCCCTGTACCTCACCCAGGCAAAACAATAGAGCCCACCCTGTTGATGGGGGTCCAGGTGAGCCAGGACTGAGGGCATAAGAGCAGGAGAGCTGATCCTGCCCCTCCCCTTGTCTGCCATATGGTGGCATGGGTGAGGAAAAGATGCCCTCCCCCTCCCATAACCCTTGCCTCCTATGGCAGGAGGAAGAGCTGGACTTGGGGGCATGAGAACAAGAGAACTGACCCTGCACTTCACCAACTGTAGTACTCAGAAGAATGGACCCTGAACCTCCTCTGGGCAAAGCAGCAGAGCTGACCCTGTTGGTGTGGGTGCCTGTGAGCCAACCCCAAGGACACAAGAGCAGAATTGGCCCCATTCCTTGCGGCCTGCTGTGTGGGTTGAGCTAGCCAGGGCTCCTGTGAATATCGCTCTGTATGCTGTGAATGTGTTGCTCTGATTTGGTTGATAAATAAAATGCTGATTGGCAAGTAGCCAAGCAGGAAGTATAGTACAGGCAGGATAAGCAGAGAGGAGAATTCTGGGAACAGGAAGGCAGAGTCAGGAGTCACCAGCCAGACACAGAGGAAGCAAGATGTAAAAGTACCAGTAAGCCACAAGCCACATAGCAACTTATAGATTAATAGAAATCTATGGGTTGGTTTAAGATATAAGAACAAGATAGCAAGAAGCCTGCCATGGCCATACAGTTTATAAGAAATATAAGTCTCTATGTGTTTACTTGGGTCTGAGCAGCTGCAGGAGCCAGGTGGACACAGGAAAACTCCAGCTACACATGGCAGTATTGGAGAGCTCATCTTGGTGGTGACACTGAGGGAAAGCTAACAGGCTGACTAAGCCAGCTACCACCCAGGACCAGAACCAGGGCTTTGAGTTGGTCCACCCCAACATGTACCTCATCTATGAACTGCTGGAGCCTGCAAAGGGGACAGAGCAGAAGATCTAAAGCAACAGGATCTCCATGACACAAGACAGCAACAGGATATCCAGGGGGAGTCCCAGGAAAGGCCCAGTATCTAGAATGTAACAGAGACTAGAGGCTTTGAACCAGAACAATGACTCACTGCCGTGAACAATTACAAGTAAAGATATGTGGACTACAGGCATACTGCGTGAATCACTGTGTCACACTACAGCTTCCACACTGAGACTTTCCTTTTGCTTTTAGTTTATTGTTTTTCTTTTAAATTTTTTTTGGAGGGGGGGTGAGATTGCAAGGGTAGAGGGCAGATATGAAGGGAGGGGAGATGAATGGGATCTGAATGTATGATGTGAAATCCACAAAGAATCAATAAAATGTTTTTTTTTAAAAAAAAGACAAGAAAGGACAGCAGGAAAGAAGGGAGGGAGGAAGGAAGAGAGGGAAAGAAAGAAAGAAAAGAAAAGAAGAAAAGTGAACAGAAAATGTAGTTCAGATAGGCAGAGAATTTTCAGTGGGTCCTCACTGGAGTTTTTGAAAATTGTAGTCAAGGTAACAGAATGGTTATTTGTAGCACAAATTCAACCATCTCATTTGTTTCCCACAGAAACTACGGCACTAAGTAGTCAGATGGTTGTCTATGCATCATCATATGCATGTCCACCTCAAGAACCTCATTTCCAAAGGGGATCCTAAATCCATCAAACAACGAATTACCTGTCTTTCCCCTACTCTGGGCAACCATCATTTTACTTTCTGTATCTAACAAGCTGTTTTATGCACCTTTCAGAAATATAATCACATAACATTTGATGTTTTTTTGTGTCTAACTTACTTTGCTTGGCATAACATCTTCAAGATTCAGCTATGCTGTAGCATGTGCCAAAATTTTGTACTTTTTACCTACTGAACTATCTTCCCTTCCCTTAAAAAAAATTGAGCAATGGCTTCACCCAGTAAGGCCTCAACTAGTGAAGTAGTGATCAGCTTGAAATACCTTGTTGGAATGAGAGGCTTGGCTGAAGGCTTCCATGACCAGTGCTGGGATATATCTGTCACCTCTCTCTCAGCAGAAACCCTTCCTGCACATGACAATTTGTGTTTTCATTGACTGTGTATTCTGGTCTTAATGATATGAATGGATCCCCATTTCCCAACCCTTGGGAGGATTTGTTTTCATAGTTTTATTGTGCACCTAGAAGCTCAGTAAATTTATTGAATATTGTAGGGCAGAGAGACCAGAAATACCAGTGGCAAAAAGAAAGAAAAGAAATAAAAGGAGGCAGGGAGGGAGGGAGGGAGGGAGGGAGGGAGGGAGGGAGGGAGGAAGGAAGGAAGATTTAAGTTAAAACTCAAGGAGAGGGGCTTGGAAGATGGCTCAGCAAGTCAAGTGCTTGCCATACAAGTGTGAGGACCAGAGTTAGGATCCCTAGCATTCGTGTTTAAAGCTAGGCAGTTATTGTAGACATCTATAATCATAATGCTTCAGAGACAGAGACTGGAGACCCACAGAGCAAACTGGCTTGGTAGACTAGCCAAATAACAGCTCTTGGGTTTAAGTGAGAGATCTCTCAATTAATAACATGGACAACTTTTGAGGTCAGCATCTGATATCATCTCTGGCCTTCACATAGCAAACACACAGGTGAAGAAGAATATACACACCATGCACACAAATACACACATACATACTATACACACTACACATAAACACTACATATACACAAACACGTACACACCATATACACACACAGTATACATACTATACCATACTGTATACACACCACACACAAACTCACACTATATATACACAAGCACACACACTATACACACTATACACACATACAAACATACATACCACACACACACACTATAGCAATACTATACCATACTGTACACACACAACACACACAAACACACACACACAATGCATACACACATTCAACACACATACTATACACGTATACTACACAGACAAACATACATTCTACACATATACTATACATATATACTATACAGACAAACATACTACATACATACTATATACACACACTATACGGAAACACATGCACTATATACACATACTACACAGACACACACATACATCATACACAGACACATACAGACACACACACACACACACACACACACACACACACATACACACGGTAGAGCTTAGCATAGTGGCACCTGACTGTAATCCCATCATGAGCCAGAGAGATCTCTGTCTAGAGGTGAGCATGGTCTATAATGAGACCCTGTGTCATAGCAAATACCCTATCCCAACAAGACCCTTGAGGGCAAATTCTAATTTAGTGCCTTGTTTCCTTTAGACTTCCTCAAGGCTCATCTTCTCTTATTATTGTCTCTTACACTTCTTCAGAGTAGAGCTGGAAAATGTTCCTCATGGTGCTGTGGAATGATTCTCTGTTCCCATAGCTAATTTCCAGTCCTCAGGGAGAGTTGGGAGCTTGTGTTGGGGGAGACGGTGCTTTAAAAACCTCTCCAATGGAGGAACTGCTGGCTCCCCTGTTTTCTCCTCATTGGCAGGAAGGGGACTTGGTTTGATATCTTGATGAAGAATTTCAACACTGAACTGCCAAAGGATGTCTCAGAAACAATGCAAAAATAAAATAAAAAAAATTTTTCCTACCTGGAAACTGTTGCCTTCCTGTAAGAAAACCCAGTTGTTCATTGTGATCACCTACAGAATAAAAATGTATATTAAGTCCCCAATTAATTTTTAATCCACTGGAGATTATGAAAGGACTGTCAGCCTAGGGAATAAAAATAGTTTAGTGGGGTATCTTTTTTTTTAAGGGAAAATTTGTATTGTTATTTCTACTGTTTCCAAACAAAGCCCTGGATATGGGCCAGGGATTGCCAGTAGGAGTGTGATAGTGGCAGTAATAATGGGCAGGGAGTGAACACTAGTTTGCACATTTGATCTATCGACTGAGCTGGAGGATAATTAAAAGGCTCTCTTCAGGTTGTCTGCTTGAGTGCTGCTGAGGCAGGAAATGGATGGCCATGCTTCGTGGCTGCTGAGATACTAATCAGAGCCAGGTCTGATGGATCAGGCATCTTTATCAGAAATCTTTATCCTCTAGTCTCTTCTGCTGCATTAGTGAATATTTTCTAGTCTTTCTACAGAGTCCTTGAAATTTTCCTCACATTCTCCTGTCCTTCAAAAATAAGATCTCCAAAGAATGATGCTGATGAACAAGATTCCCAAGAACTTTAGATGAAGGATGAGATTGAGATGAGAGAAGACACAAAGAACAAGCATGGGTGAGTTCATGAGCAGGTTTGAATCCACTGGCCACTCTGATGACTATAGGATACACTTGAGAACTGTTCCCCACAAGGATGAGGACTTGTCACTCTTATTGGTCAACTCCCTAGTACCTCTGGTCCTCTATGTGAGGGTAACACACAGTTCAATGACCAGAGAATCCTCCCTCCCCTCAGGACAGACAGAGGCAGGAGGCAGAACTATTTGCCTCTGCCTTCTGGGATACACTAAGAGGGAAGAAGACACACATGGCCTGCACAGGGCTCATGGTCCCTTGCTCCTCTTGCTGTTAGGTCCTCTTTTGTTCTTGCATCTGCTTTCTATCATTGCTCATGTATAGACTGGGATGGTGATAGCTCCCAAAAGGGGACACTTTTGGTTTATTTGTCCACCTCTTCACTCTTTCTGGGAACTACTTCATACTTTTGTGCTGTTTCTCTTTCTCATGATCACATGGTTTCTCTGTGTCTTCTTGGTTGAGTGTTGGTTCAGAGATGAATACAGCCCTAAACTTGGCAATTAGAGGCACTTCCTTGTGAACTGGTGCACTGGGCTAAGGAAGAGGCAGAAACACATGAAGCTAGAGGGTTGCTTGTGGCCAGAGTCCATTAGATGGAGTGATACTCAGGGCAAGCTTCTCTGAAGTGGGAGAGTGGAGGAAGCTGAGCCTTAGAGAAGAGGATAGATATGAGGGGAGCTACCTGAGGTCTTTCAAGTGATGGTTCTCAGAGACCTACACCCCTCCTCTTCCTCTTGTCTTATATACATCCCAATTTCCTACTAATAAGTGAAAAAGAAACAGATATGCAAGTTGAATAAAAACTGTGTCCTTGCAGAGTCCCTACTTATGAAAAACTGAAGGTGTTAGTTGGGTGACAAAACACCTGATATTAATTTTTTTTTAAATTTTATGTATGAGTATTTTTCTTCTTATCTCTGTGTGCATCATGTGTGTTCCTGGTTCCTGAGGAGACCAGAAGAGGGCATCTCATCTCCTGAAATTGGAATTATAGATAGTGGTAATTTCATGTGGTTCCAGTCCATGGTGGGCTTGCTCCATTGCTTTGGAAGCCAGTCTGTGGTGAGGCAGAAGGGTATGGCAGAAAAATGGATAAGAGAGGAGAAAGAGGAGAGTGTCAAGGTAATTTGAGGCCCATAGCAGCCTAGTTCTTCCAAAGTTTCCATTATATCCTTGAATAGCACCACAAGCTGGGGGACAGGAAAAGAGAAGCGCGATAGCCAATACACCATGATAGGAACATTGTAGACAAAAGTCACAGCCTGTATAAAGTTTTCATGGAACAGTGAGGTGGCCGATGCAGCTGAGCCAACTGTAAAGACGGGAGTCAGGCACATAGCATGAATGACCAGGTCATGCAGGGCTTTATTGGCTGTTGAAGGACTTTGGCTTTCACTTCAAAGGAGATGGGAGCCTTTGTACTTTCATAGGAAAAAGATCCCCCACTTGACTGTATATGAATGGCCACAGGGAAGTGAGGCAGGAGAAGAGAGGCCAGTGAGGAGCCTCTTGTAGTAACTGAGGCAAGAGAGGATGATGTTATAGATCAGGTGGTGGGAAGCATCAAGCACAGGATTTATTTCAGAAGGAGAGTCAACGGCACTTGCTAGAGGATTGACTATGAGTGTGAAGGAAGAAGAGCACCAGGAAGGACTGGGGCTGTGGCTCAGTGGTAAAGCACTTGCCTTGTTTGCATGAGGTCATGGGTTTGAACCTCCTGAAAGGTATATACATTAAAAAAAATCTGAAATGCCTTAAAAGATGAATTCCCTTCAGTGGAGTAGAAGAAACTTCAGGTAGAGTGGGTTCTAGGAAGCATAGCATTGACTTTGTTAGCACAGATGAACTTTGCATAATTCTTGACCTTGTCTCAAGGATTTATTTTTTTAAAGCATAGAAATTTGATGTCCAATAATGTAGCTTCAAACAATAGGCAAATAAAGGGAGAAAATAGCCATTTTATAGAAGAGTTTAAACTGAGTATTGAAACACAGTGAGCCAGGAAGGGGTAGCACATCACTGTTATCCAGCACTTGAGAGGCAGTGGCAGGGGAGATCTCTGTGAGTACAAGGCTAGTCTGGTCTAGATAAACAAGCCCAGGGCTAAATATAGCAAGATCTTGTTTCATAAACATCAAATGAATAAAATAATGAGGTCAATGAGATGACTCAGCAGGTAAAGGCACTTGCTACATGTCTTAGAGTTCATATCACTGTCATAAAAAACCATGGCCAAAAGCAACTTGAGGAGGCAAGATTTTATTTTATCTTATAGTTTGTAGTCCATCATCCAAGGCAGAAACTCAAAGCAGGAATCTTGAGGCAGGAAATGATGCAGAGATCATAGAGGAATGGAGATTGCTGGCTTGCTTTCCAGCTTTCTCATACCATCCAGGACCACTTTCCTAGGGGTGGCATAGGTATCCATGAACCTTTGACATTAATCATCAATCAACAAAGTGTACTACAGACTCGCGTATAGGCAAACCTTATAGAAGCATTTTCTCAATTGAGATGCCTTTCCAGATGCCCCTAGCTCATTGTCAAGTTGACCTAAAAAGTAGCTAGCACACTGTGTAAGCTTGATGAATTGAGTTTGATCCCTGGAACCCACATGCTGGAAGGAGAGAACCAAATCCAGGAAGCTGTTCTCTCTGACCTCAACATGCATCCTATGGCATGGCATGCTTGTATCCACACACACACACACACACACACACATACACACACACACACACACACACACACACACACAAACACACAAACACACACACACATATCATCATCATCATCATCATAGTAGTAGTAATAATAATAATAATAATAATAAAATTAAGTTAAAAATAGTGGACATAATGAACCCTTTTAGCATTTGCAGAGAGTCAATTTAATAAAGAATTTCTGTAACACATTCATTACATCAAGATCAGCCATGGAAAGTGAAGATGAAACCCTGTGACATACAGTGAGAACTGGAGCCCTTGATGCTTCAGTGCCCTGTGGCCTTGGTAGGCAGACTTACGTTTTTCTACTCCGGAATATTCTACTCGCACATCTGTGATGATATTGTGCACAAGTCCCAGGTGATTTTCACATGAGGAAAAGAGCATTCTCAGGGGTTTGGCTAAAGAGGCTTATGTGTCCCAGGTGGCTAGAAGGGGGACACTGAGCACCTTAGAAATGTGGAATCTACAAATGAGCATGCTTGTAAATAATTATGGATGTGTCAAATTTATAGTTAATACACAGTCATTGTCCAGCAGGAAAATATAGCAGTTACTCCACACATGAAGATGAGCAAGTGAATAAATCTCACAATAGGCACAGAGTCTCAGCATTTCATCCTTGTCTTCCACACTCAGCTCTTCACTATCCTCAGGTTGAGCTACCAACTGCACTGTTTTATTTGTCCTACTCAGCTGTGGTCATTATGTATTCTGCTCTGGTAGTTTCCTTAGTTGTACCAGTTGGGAACACTCTGAACAATATAAAACGGAACTTTAATGTAGGGGTGAGAAAGTGAGAAGGGCAGCAATTATGGAACTGCTCACCAGGAGCCTTCAAGGAATTGGGCACTTCTGTTGGATTTTGTTTTTCCATTTGGAGCAGCCTGTCTTTAAACTTCTAACCTCATATTACAAGATGAGAACTTCACTTCTGACAACTGCATGTTCATTTTAAACAGTATGAAAGAAGAGGAGACAAAACAATAGCCAGATTTTTTTTTCAAGAAAAGAAAAACTTTTGCCAAAAACTTGAATCTCATTTCTTTTACTAAGAATGGGAAAGGATGGCTTTAACCATGACATTGCTACTTCTAGAAAAAGCAGAGTCTGTCAACAAATAAAGGAGAGACATAGATATAGTTCACCAACTGTCATTTGCCTATGCTTTCTACTTTGGTCTTTGTTGGACGTCCATACCTACCCAATTAATGTAAAACAGGTAAAGATTTTCTGACAGTCAGTTCTACTGGCAGCAGCCATGGGAGGCAGGGAAGTGTGCTCCTTTGATCTCAGGTTCTTCTGCTAACAACCAGGCCTTCCCCTTGATATGAAACCATGTGCTCATGCCAAAGAGTGCTGTACAGCTCATTAAGGGCTCCTTTCAGCTGCCAAGATTCTTCATCAAAGTATCCTTGACAAATTTTAATTTTAGTAAAAGTAATTGGCCTAATATGAATCAGACTGATGGCCAGCTTTCAGAACAGCTTCTAATAGTCTGTAATATCCATACTACCCAGGGGACAGAAGATGACATCGCCAAAGATAATTATTACAGGATGTAGGAGCTAATAGTGGGGGCTAATCAAAGGTCTTGTTTCATGTGTATTTCCTACTTAAAGGAAGGAGACAGGGAGTTCCCCAGGGACTACATAGGCATCTAGAAAAGGTGACTTCCCTGAACAATTTAGGATGACTTCAGAATTTTCACTTAACTCAGAAGAGGGGCAAGCCCATGAACCAGAGATCAGTAGATAGCCAAGCATGGGAGAAACTGGCAGCTTAATTAGAGGAAAAAGACTAAGATGAAAGGTGGCATATTGTATTATTAAAAGCATAGCTTTGGAGCAAGACTTCGGAATATATCAAACTCCAGCTCTGACACTAGTTTTGAGACCTACGTTAACTTATTTAACTCTGGTTCCCTGGTCTGGAAATGGGAGGCAGTGATAGATGCCTTCATACAACTGAGGCAAAGTTTGCATAACAAATGCAAAGCTCACACCCAGAGCTTGACAAATGCAAGTGAACCTGTTCAGGTGCTTGCTTCCCAAGCTTGTTGCTATACAGCCAGCAATTGGGAAGCTAGGGTCACCTACCCATCTCTGCTTCCTATTTCTGGTATCTACTATACATGAGTTAAATACATGGGGGATTTCATTTCATAACTGAGGCTGGAAGATGTACTGGAATAGGTAGACAGGGAAAAATGAAGAAGAATTCCTTCTAAGACCTGTCTTAACCTGGATTAGCTGTGTAGACAATGGTTATGAGGAATGAACCAGAAGCCAGACCAAAGTTTTTATAAGCTGAGCTTCCAAACCACATTCCCCAAGTTCATAACATTATGAACAGCAGCATGGGATGGAGACAGGATCTCTGCATCTAATGTAACCCCTATCATGTCTGGGGGCGAGTTGAGACATACATTTTTCATAGCCACTGATGAGGGCTTCCAGTCACAGACAGGTATAGATACAGCCAATGTTATTGTGATGTAGATGGACCAATGTGTGGTTCATGAGCCTATTCCTAGAAGATAATGTCACAATTAAGTGTTCAGCTTAATTGTAACCAGGTTGTTTACTCTTATCCACAGGCTGGTATAGCTATCTGACATTGGGATCACAATTCCAGTGGTCTTCACACTAACTACAGTGTGATTAAATATCAGAATGAGAAGATTTATACCTTCAAATGAGAAATGCATGTCAATTACTCACTCAATATTAAGTAGGCAGTAGTTTTTCAACAAATGCTATCCCCAGGATCACATTTCAAGTTTTAGCAAAGGTATTATGGTTTGAATGTGAAATGTCCCATTGGCCCATGTGTTACTCACTCAATTTTCAGTTGATGGCTCTGTTTGGGGAGTTGTGGAAACTTTAGGAGGTAGAATCAGTTGGAGGAGGTAGCTCACAGGGAGAAGGATCTTTTGGGATATTTGGTCCTCTGTCATGTGTTCCTGATGCAATGATTTCTGCTCAAATGCATGGTGTCAAGCAACTGTATGTTATTCACTTTGGAAACGTGAACCACAGTAAATATTTCTTCATTAAACTTGTTTATTTCAAATACTTGCAAATACATGGGGTCGTAGTAATTTAAAAAACAATTAAAGCAAAACAAATAATATCAGAAACTCTAGCAAATATTTACTTATTTACATGTTCATTCAGAAAGAATTTACTGCCTATCTACCTTGAAGAGGTGGGTGCATATACCTGTCCACACACACACACACACACACACACAGAGGAAGGAGAAGGCATTGGTTGAATTGTACACATCCTGCTTCTCAAGACACTGATCCCAATGGGAAAGCTTAGACATACATCAGTAAATCAAAATGCAGAGGCTGATGGCTCTGGAGGGAGGAAGAGAGTTGGGATCATGGGCAAACCTACTTCTCTCTTTGTTATGGCAGCAAGAATATGCATACTAGTTTCAGAGGACTGAAAACAATTTGTTTTAATTATCATATTGTTACTAGGGAGGGAGAGGAAGATGGACCACTAAGGGAAGGACAGACTGAGATTTAACTTCTGAATCTATCCTAGGAAGACAGGAAGTGGAGATTATGTAGACAGATTGGAGAGTGGCAGATGGAATGCAGTGGGAGAGGATACAAGGCTGTAATTTTCAAAAACATAAGTTTCATGAAAAGGCATGTTCATTCACCTTTTCTTAGTTTGGCCCCAAAATAACTCTCTGTTCCCAGAACCTGTTGTATGCACCATAGCACAGAGGATGTATGGCTTTTCTATTTTTTTTCTTTAGGGATATTTTTAATCATGTGTCTGTGTGAGTGTTTGCAATGTATGTGTGTGGCCATGAAGATCAGAGATGTTGGGTCTCTTGAAACTGGAGTTATAGGCAGTTGTGAACTTCTGATATAGATGCTGGGAACTGAACTTGGTTCTTTGAAAAAGTAATATGTGCTTTTAACCACTGAGCCATTTCTCTAGTCCCTTTTCTGCTTCTTGTGAGGAATATCCTTGTTTGTGTATTTTTTTATTCATTCTTTGTTTGTTTGTTGGTTTGTTAATTTTGAGACTCTGTAGTCTAGGCTGGCCCTAAACTTATGACATTCCTCCTACCCTAGCTTTCCATTTGTTGATATTACAAGTGAGAGCTGGTGTGCCTGGCTCTTCATTATCTTGCAATGACCTCCTGGATTTGTGAAAAGTCAGTGGGTGGAGAGTGGGAATGTTTAGCAGCTACATAAATGCTAGAATCTGCCTGTCCTGGTGTCTCCTGTTCTCTGCCTCTAGATTCACACTTTATGGGGTTCTCTGGGCACAGACAGAAGGTGAAATGAGCTGGAAGCCCAGATTCACCTCTGCCCAAGGAGTCAATAAATCACACGTTTGTCTCCTTTCCACCAAGATTTTCTTTCAAATGAAGTGCGTGACCAATGTCCAAAAGGGAGCCTCTCAATGTAGAATAACTTAATGGCAGACCTTGGCTAATCTGTAATCCAAGGACTGTCACCTCCAAATGGCTATATAGCCAGAAATGCACATTTAGCCACTCTGAGTAGTAACTACTTCCCATTAACATTCCCCTCCCTCCATCTCCTTCATTTGGACCAAAGCTGGCATCATAAGGCTAGTTACAAAGCAATGGTTTGGTTCATGAATTTTTAATTTCTTCCTCGATCTTAACTTGGAGCTGTCAGGGACATATCCTCTCCCTCCAGGGCCCCATGTTTCCTCAACAGTTTCCCTAGACCAGGCCTCTCCGTAAGAGATAGACTCACCCATGCCTGCCCCATGACCAAGTAACAACCAGGGAAAGAGCCTCTTGGCCTCACCTGTGATGATGTTAGGGTCATATGGGGAAGCTCAGAAGTGGTACTGTTTCTTTGTGAAGCCAGTCCAGATCTAGGTGCACATCTTCGCAAATTGCCACAGATGGTCTTTTTCATGAAGCATGCCCAGAGACTCCTCTGGTGATAATCATGTTCCTACCTTAGCTGCTAAAGGCCATTTTTCCACCACTAGTGAGGTGTAACTCCTTCACTGGCACCTTCCCAGGGTCAATGAAGTGCACACAGTGCCTCTGAGCCTGGTCATGTGCTCTCTCATGGAGGAGCTACAATTTCCATCCACAGTGATTCCTTTTGGCAAAATATTTTATTTCTGATTAAGGTGTAACAATTTGTAAGTCTCTATGTTGAGAGATGAGGGGAAGTGAATGAATTAGGTAGTTTGGGTAACAAATGTAATCATGGGGTGTGGGTGAGCTGAAATTCTTTAAAGCCTTCATTAAGTCCTCCCTATCAATGGAAAATTAACTGTAGTTTTCTCGACCACATGTGTAAAAGGCAAAGTCTGTGTCTTGGCAGACCGATTCTGGTATTAACTTTACAGAAGGCCTTCCCAATTGCTTGAGGGCTTTCTTTGGAGATCCTGACTCACTTTTTTCCCCCCTTTTATTTTCTTCTAAAAGTTGAGACAGGGTCTCACTATGGTGCTAAGGGTAATCTCTCAAACTTCACAGAGCAATAATCCTCCTGCCTCAGCTGAGACTGCAGGCATGCATCACTGTGCCCTGACCAGAGTTTGCTCTCTTTCTCACTTTGGAAAACCTGGTGAGAGTGGACAGCTCAGAGTGGGATGCTGCCTGAACTGCCCCTCATAATGTGCAAAGGGATTCTTTTGGCCGAGGTGTAACTGCTCACAGGCTCACCCTTAGTCCTTGCCGCCTGCCCTCAGTGTTCTGTTCATCTACGTTTGTTTCCTGGAATCACTTCTAAATAATATTTTAAATTCGTAAATTCTTGTTTCAGGATTTGTTTCCAAAAGAACCATGGAGATAAATTTTGTAAGAAGCAAGAGTTCAGCAAATTATATCACACTTGCCCTAAGACAATCTTGTGAAATTTATTCTATGGTGTGGGGGAGACTTTTAGCCATAAGAGATGGATGCTTAACAATTTACCATATTTGGTCATTAAACTGACAAAGGAACATGACTCATTTCAGAAATCCATGTGTTTTGACAGCCCATACTGACACCCTGGGTAAGGTCAGCCATCTGTTTAAGTTTAGTCACTGGTACTGCCCCCTTGTAATCTAGTTATCAAGGCACTATTTGTATTGTCTTCTGTAGACCATGGAGACCAAAGGGAAGTGAGGGATGCAGGATCTGTCTCCCAGGATTCCCTGGGAAAAAAGAAAATTAAACTGGCAACCTGGAGCAATGGCCAAGAGCAAACACTCACACTGTCCCTCCCAAGTAAATTCCCCACACTATGTTAGAAACTTCTCTGTGAAAAATGAGAACAGATTATCTTTAATTCTCACTCAACTCAGATCTCCATCCCTGGTTTCTCTCATTAGCAATTTTGAGTTGCCTGGTGGGTCAGAGATGATGTCTTGTCATAGGTCCAATAAAGTAACAAAAATTTGCATATTTCATTCTATGACACAATGACTGTGGTTAATATATTTATGGCTTTCTTTGACTTAAATGTAATTATCATGATATTAATATTTATCACATATTGATCTGGATCTAGATTGGCAATTGGGTTCTTCTAATTTTCATTATTAATTAACTACAGCAAACATCATATTGGATATATTTTAAACTCAGTATTTTAAGGGACAAAAGAGTTGTATGTGGGAAGACTGAGCTGAAAGATATAAACTTGAAAAACAGAACTAGATATAGTCAAACCCCTGCCCAGCCTTAGTTAGTTATGACACCATTGTCTACACTGGCATAGTGTGCTGGTTATTTGTTATTGCCAATTTAACACGAACTGCAGTCTCTGAAGAAGGTAGAACCTCATTTGAAGAACTGCCCCCATTAGATTTGTCTATGGACAAATCTGTGGGGCACTTTCTTCTTGCTAACTGATGTAGAAAGCTTTTGCCACTGTGGGCAATGCTAGTCCTGGGGAGTGGTCCTGGGTTGCACAAGGAAACTGGATGAGCATAAGCCAGAGGAAGAAAGCCTGTAAGCAGTGTCCCTCCATGTTTGTGCTTCAAGCTCTTGACTCGAGGTACTGTCCTGGTTTTCCTGGATGATAGACCTAACATGTAAGATGAAATAGTTCTTTCTTCCTCTTCTAGATTGCTTTCTGTCACTGTCACAAACACTATGACCAAAAAGCAATGTGGGGAAAAAATGTATTTCATCTTTAGCTTACAGTCCATGATAAGGAACCTAGAGGTAGGAGTTGAAGAAGAGACCATGGAAGAAGACTGCTTTCTGACTCACTACTGAATTCATGCTCAGCTAGCTTTCTTTTATAGCCCAGGCCCATTTACCTAGGGATTTTGCTGCCTGAAGTGGACTGGGTCCTCCCTCAACAACCAATTATCAACAAAATACCCCACAGACATGGCCATGGGCCAATCTGATGGAGACATTCCCTCAGTTGAGGTTCTGTCTTTCCAAGGTATCAACTGAAGCTAACTATGACACTTTCCCAAATTGCTTTTGGTCATGGTCAGAAACAAAACTAGGTCAAATAAGCTTCAGGTTGGGGTTGGAATACAGTGTAATGTTGCTGTGGGATAACGTTCTTGTACACTTGTAAAGAACTGTCATTTGAATTGGTTTAATAAAACACTAATTGACCAGTAGCCAAGTAGGAAGTATAGGCAGAGTGATCAAACTAAGAATGCTAGGAAGATGAAGGACAGAATCAAGACTCATCAGCCAGCCTCAGAGGAATCGGGATGAGAATGCTGAACTAAGAAAAGGTACCAAGCCACATGGCTAAACATAGATAAGAATTATGGGTTAATTTAAGTGTAAGAGCTAGTTAGTAATAAGCCTGAGCTACCAGCTGAGCATCTATAATATTAAGCCTCCAAGTCAATTAATTTGGAACAGGCAGGCAGGAGAGAAACTTCCACCTAAATGTGATACCTGAAAAATGACATTGCACTATGTTTTATTTTTGTCCTTAAAAGTGAGTTCTACTTACCACTATTTAATTTAATTAGCTACTTTATTTCTTTTTTTTTTGTTAATGTATTTTCTTTGTTTTATAAAAAACTCATGTGCTTCATGGGTTGAAACATTTATTTAATAAATATGCAATATTTGACAATATATAGTAATTTAATGTTTTTTTGATATTATTGATACTAATACTACTTTTATTTTTTTAAGAATGTATTTTGTTTGCTTATATATTTTTTGTTTTTTTAAGACAGGGTTTCTCTGTGTAGACCTGTCTCCTTTGGAACTCTCTCTATAGATCAGGCTCATCTCAAATTCATAGATCTGCCTGCCTACGCCTCCTGAGTTCTAGGATTAAAAGTGTGTGCTAATACTGCTCAGCTAAGATGTATTTTATTTATGTGTGTCTCTGAGTATATGTACGTGTGAATATATAGAGGTATACATGTACACACATGTGCTACACATGGATGCCAGCAGACAGTGTTGGATCCTTCATAGATGCTTACAGACATCTGACTTCCTATAGAAATCCAAACTCTGGTCCTTAGGATTGTTCAATAAACACTGTTAACCAACAAGCACTCCCTAGCTTTCCCACAAATGCAAGAGATCAGTATTCTCTATATCCTTGCCAACATTTACCTTCATGGACTTCTAACAGGTAAGAGGTAGTATCTCATGGTTTCTCTGTTGTTTGGTGAAGGTGAACATTTTTTTTAACCCCTCTAAGTAATTGTTAGTCTTTCTTCTTTGGAGAAATATCTTCTCAGTTTTTGTGACATGTGTTGGTTAATTCTGTTACCCTAACAGGAAGTAGAAACACTGAATAGACAAACCTCTAAGGAATGCCTATGAGGGAGATTTCAGTTGTACTAACTGAGGTGGGAAGCTCTACTCTATTTATAGTCAGTATCAATGCATTAGCTGGGGCCCCAGACTGAGTATAAATAAGAAGGTGAGCTAAGCATCAACACTTATCTCTTTCTACTTTCTAACTGCATAAAACATGGCAAGCTGTCTCATGCTCTGGTTGTCATGACTTCTTCCCCATAATGGATTGTATCACCTCAAACTGTAAAATCAAATAAAACTTTTCCTTTCTCAAATTGCTTTCGCCATGTCACAACAATGAGGAAAAGCAGTTAGTGCAGAAAGTTGGTACTGAGGGGTGGGGTCATTACTGTGATGAACCTGACCCCGTGGTTCATAGGCCTTTCAAACTGGTTCTCTGGAAGAATGTGGAAGAGTTTGAAATTCCAAGCCAGGAAAGCACTAGAGTGTTGCAAACAACACTAAATGGGCCATTCTGACTGGAGTTCAGAAGACAAAAGTACATAAAGTAATGTAGACTAGGTTTGAGAGGGTAACAAGGACTCTCTTGGGAAGTGGGCTAGAGTCCATTCTTGTTATAGTCTGGCAAAGAATCTTAGTTTTTCCTTGTCCCCAACTTGAAGAGGATGAATTAAAAACTAATACACTGATTTGCTCCATGGAGGAAATCTCAGAATGGCTGACATCCAGACTGGTATTGCTGCTCTTATCTGGGTCTGTACTGAAAGGAATCTAAAGAATGAATAGAAAGATATAATAAATGCACTCATTGGAGGGAAAAGGAGGTTTAGAAATATTTGTTTTTATTATTATTATTAATAATTATTATTATTATTGTGTATGTGCATGTGTGTACATGTCTGCAGAAGCCAACTAATAATGCCTGAGGTGTGTGTGTTGGGAATCAAACTTAGGTCTCCTATGAGAACAGAAGGGGGCCATCTATCCAGCCCCAAGTAAGAGTTTAAAGTTGTAGACAAAATTGATGCTGAGAACAGATCTAAATTTTGTTAAAGAGATTACTAATGAGAAACCCCCTACTGTGCAGTGGGAGGGATATTAAAGAAGGTGCCGGGAGGGCAGGATCACACACACTGAAGATAGCTTCTTACAAAACAAAACAAACAAACAAAAAAAGTACAAGTTTACTGGAAAAGAAAGATCTTGAACTGAGAACGTTCCTGAAGGGAGTCCCTGCTGAAAAACAAATGCCTAGAAGTGTATTTCTTTAAGGTTTACCTAGTATGAACACTGGAGCCTCAGAAGTTTAAGGAGGTCAGACTACATCTCAAACTGGCAATAGAACTGGATATTTATGTCAATGTATTCCTGGTTTTACAGGCATGATTGGTGAAATAATAGAGGGTCATCAAGACGTATTCCAAGGATCCAAAAGGCCGCTGAAGCAATGTGCAGCTGGATTTCATTTTCTGTAAGGAGGCCCCGAGAGGCCATGCATGCATGATGTGATGGCCTAAGCTGAAATGGAGACCCTAGCATGTTGGAGATGCCAAAACAAAGGAAAATCGTAAGCATAGAGTGAGGCTGGCCCAAGAGAAAGGCTATGTGTCTTCAAGTAGATGGCCAGAGCTGCCCAAGGCCTTGGGAGCCCAAATGGTCCCATTGCAAGTCCCAGATGCCTGTCATGGAGCTTCAAAATTTGGCTTTTCTTGACAACTATTAGTCTTACTTTTATATTGTCTAACACTTTCATTCTCCTCTTGTGTCTTAGAGTGAGAAGCTCTGTGGTATAGCATGCTCCTCAACACAATGGGGGAAGAAGTCAGAAGGGCAAATAATTGTGAGTGAGGAGAACACAAAAGAACTAAAGATTGCTCTTATTATCCCGCCTCACTCTCACAATAACCAAGCAACTCCCACATGAACATTAATCTACCAATGAGGAAGCCTTGTTAAACCCTGCCTCCCGACATAGTTGGACTGAAGATTGAGTTTCTAACATACAAACTTCAGTCACAAAATGTCGAAGGTAAAAGTGTTCAAGCCCCAAGAAACCACACTCATCTTTATTTTCTTCTTTCTACTGAACACGTTTCTGCCTCACCTTGAGAATGAAAAACCCAAGTTCATCTAATTTCAAGAATCTATCTCTAATCTTTGTAAGAACTAATCAAGAGACAGAAGAAGCAGGATAAGTGCCACAGATTCTGAATGGTTTTGTTTCCTGAATTTCCCAAAGGGCAGAGTTCTTTATAGTGATAAACACTCATCACATTTCTCCAGGGTTGAAAGGTGCTCTGTCAAGTTCTGGGGGCTCCTTGAAGTCTTTCTAATCAAGCTGGCTTTACTGGGAAAAGCCTGATGAGAACTTGTTTGTGACGCTCATGGTTTAGCCACCCTTTCTCAGCAGAGCAAGGACAAGTGCACCATATGTTTGCTTTCATTACTAATAATATGCTCATATTTCAGATGAATATCATGTCACATTAACCTAATTATGTATGACAGATAATTTTCTGAGTGATAGGCAAGCATTTAGAGACTATTTTTAAATTGTGGAGAACACTCAAATTATTGCTATAGGGCTCTTGAAGTAGGAGTCAGGAGGAAACATGGTAATATGTTGAAATTTTAATCTGGTGAATTTCTAGAAGGGATCCTCTAAAACAGAAGAATTACTGTTCTCCATGTTCAAGATGCTCATTGGGAGCATTCCTGAAAGAACGATTTATCATTTAGTAATTTAGTTCCTGTTTTCCCTTTGTATAATCTTTGTTCCATTTCTTGATGATCTGTCAGGACACTTTTCAAATCTATCACCTTAAATGTGACCTCAATACTCTAGCTAACAGTTCTAGGAGGTGCTGAAGCCTTTAGGACTCTATTCAACTTAACACAAACACAAGTAGGTCAATTTGCAGTGCTGACTTGCATATGCCTTCTTTCCAATGTTCTATGTCTTAAGGTTCCAGGCCTATTCTGATTGCCGTATCTCACCACAGTGATTTCCTCATAATGTCTCTGTGGCCACCCATGTTCTCCTTCTATTATTGTCTCCACATAGCCAACCAATGACTCTCATCAAGAGCATCAGAGAATTGGGGTGGGACCATTCTTAGTTATGTAGGACACTGTATTAGTTACTCATTTATTTTTGTTGCTGTGATAAAATACTATGACCGAAAGCAAGTTAAGGAAGAAAATGTTTATTTTGGTTTACAGTTCCAGATGGAGATTCTATAATGGTGTGGAAAGAACAGCAGCAAGTGATAGGAGCAGGAAGTGAAGAGATCACATCTTAACCACACACGGGTACACTCATTGGAAGTAGGAGAAAAGAACACATTCCAGAAAGTTGTCCTCCAACCTCTATGGGCATACTGTGGGCCTGTTCACCTGTGCTCACATTCATGCAGACACACACACACACACACACACACACACACCCCATATATATACACATATACAAAAAAAATAAAGGAAGTTTTAAAAACCCATACACTTCCGGGAATGATGAAAAATTAGAAGACCCATCAGTGAGACTAGATAATACACAATAATACACAATAATCTTTATCCATGCAGGACTCAAGAGGTGAAAAAGAGTTTATGAAGGCAGGCAAGTTCTCCATAAGAAAGCAGGCCTGAGCAGCTGCAAATCCATGTCTCGCTGCATGAGCAACTCCAACGATGTTAGCTGGAAACACCAGGGAAGTGATTCCTCTGGTACACACTGTCTCTGCCGGAACACTTAGCTGGGTACCCATGGGGTTCAGCAGAATGCTGAGCCAGACACAGAATCAAGGAGAAAAGAGAAATCTGCCCTGCTCAACTCAATAGAGTTGTGATAGAAAGTTAATCCACAGGATGATCATCTAAACTACTCTGGGGCAATACACACACCAAATACGGTTTTGTAGATTTGAACAGGATTTGCAAATTGTATCTCTTTTCTCCATCCTGCAGTGTACTGCACAGAACATCACAGGGAGGGAAATAATTCAATACTCCCTACCCCCTCATAGAGAAAAATACTGGTGAAACTTTTAAATAACTTTCATTAAATTTGTTGATAATTTCATACATGTATGTAATGCATTCTGTAACTCCCTATCCTCTTTAATTCCCCTGCCCCATCCAAGTCTCTTTTCCACATTCATGTCTTCTTGTTTTTTTAAAGATCCATTGAGTTTAACCACGATGACCTGTGTGACTGTGGACTTGGATTTATCTCTTGGCACCTGATGGGCTCCTCAATGGATATACAACTGAAGACAAAGATTGCTTTTCTCCCACAATCCCTAAGAGATCAATAGTTTAGCAAAGATAAGGACTTTATCAGGTCCTTCTACTTTCTTGATTGGCACAATCTCATGTAAAGCCTTTGCAGGCAGCTCCAACTGCTGCTGAGGTTGATACTGCATTGGTTGAGGCATGTACAGAAGAAAGCATTTCACAGCCCTTCTCCATATCTCTGGCTCTTACAATATTTATGTCCTCTCCTCTGTGCCTTATGGTGGTGGTATAAATACCCTCTTTAGGGATCAGCACTCAATCATCACTTATTCTCAGCACTTTGAGCAGCAGAACACCTCTTCATTCTTTGCCATAGAGAAAAACTTCTCTGATGAAGGTGAAGAGTAGCATTTGAATATAGCTATAAACAAAAATATTTAGAAGGCAGTTTGATACCATGACAATTTCACTTAGCAACTGGTAAATTTGCCCCTACAACTTAAAATTTCAGTCATATGACTACTTTATACTTAGTTTGGTTAACCCTCCCTTTCATCTGAATTATCACCTCACCTTCATCCCTTCCCAAATTCCCCTTATTTGTTTTTATATCACTTATTTTAGGCTAGTCCCTTAAGGTGTCTCCCAATCCAATGACCCTTTTATAGTTTTTAGGATAGTACAGGTACTCCAGGTTAAACATACAAATCTAAACATTTTAAACTACAATTCACAGATGAGCCAACTGGGGTTGAGTTTTGTGCAGGGCAAGAAATAAGGATCCAGTCTCGTTCTCCTATATGCTGACATCCAGTTTTTCTAATACCAATATTTTTAATCTAACGTACTTTTATTACACTGTCTTTTCATTATCATTTTTTCAGTCTTTTAAAATATGTATTTTTTTTGTTTTGAGAAATTCTTACTCTTGCATAAATATCTTGTTTTAGGTTTTGTATTGCTCGGTTAGGTTTTATGGTTATTCTGTGTGCTCTAAATGGGAAGCAGTTGAAACTTGGGGCCCAGCAGGCATTGTCAGGCTGAGACATCATTTGGATTGGGGGCTCCTGGACTGATAAGATCCTTCCTAGTCTAAAGCTCAATGTCTTTCTGATTCTCCCACTGCTACCCCCAAGCCCATTCTTAAAGGAGGTGAAATGTACAGGCAGTAGAAAAGTTCTTTTGAAAAACTGGATCCTGTAAGAAGTCAGTGATTTTAAGGTGAGAGCTGAAGACTTTTAAAACCAATGACATTCATTTAAGCTATAAATTACCTCTTGTCAAGAGCTGGGTGAAGCAAATCTTTGATATGGCTTAACCTTAAGAATGTTTCATTAAAATCTCTGCAAGGCTGGCAGTGGGAGGTGACGTGCTGGCTTGACTCATACTTTTTCCAGAGGTGACATGCCTGTCCTTTCTGCCACACACTATATCTACAATGTCTCTTGCTTTCAGCTTCAATTATAGGGCTGGCATGTCAACTTAGCTTTAATTCTGAATAACCTCCTTGAGACTGTGATGACTGTGGTCAACTCTGCCTGAAGTCTTGTTAGGTCTGTCAGAGTGGACACCCTTAAAAAGTATCACATTGAGGAGTGTCATCTTTGTCTCTAGAGTCCTGTATAGAGCTTTGACTTTGCAGAGCCTGGATTCACAACTATGTTCTCATTTTTCCCTAAGTGAAAGAATAGAATTCTAGAACCAAGAATCAGAGGTGAAGTGTAGACTTTACTCAGTGAAGGTCAAGATGTGCTTTTCCCATCATATAGCAACAGCCAGGATGACAGATGCTTCTTCCTTTCCCTGAGTTGTTTTTGACTGCCTACTTAGGAGACTGCACAAGGCTGTGAACCATGGTAGATGAGTCATATATTGGCATTGTGAGCCTTAAAGTTGAATAAGAGAAAATATCTTCCTCTTGGACTCTTCTGAAGTAGAAACCTTGTTCTAATATAGGTAGCAATTGAGTGGTACTGGGAACAGATGGAGGAAGTGAGAAGTGATATTGGAAAGAAAAGTAGACTATAAAGTGTGGGCTGTTAAGCCAACGGCATGGTGAACCCCTGAAACAAATTCATTAGGGATGGGTGCTGAATAAGCATAGAACCGAACTCAGGATCATGTCATCCAGAGGGAAAGGGTTCTGGGTTATTTATCCATCAGTTCTGGAGTGTCACTGCCAGGCCTTTAGCATTTATAGCTGCAGGGCAATCACTTCAGGGTCCCAGCTTAAAGGTAAGAGGTCTGTATTCTTTAAAAACGAGGCTGACAAGAAATGGAAGAAGTCAAAGTATTCTTATTTACAGATTATATAGTTTTATACATAAAAGATACTAGAGAGAAAACCAGGAAACTTGTAGAGCTCATAAACAGTTTCAGCAAAGTAGCAAGACATAAAATAATAAACAATATCAGTAGCCTTCCTACATTTCAAAATATATTCCAATAACAAATGCACTATGAATGAAACCATAAATATCATTCTCTTTATGATTGCCTCAAAAATGAAAATACCTTGGAATAAACTTAACTAAAGTAGCAGAAGAAAATTTTAAAATGCTAAATTAAGAATTGGAAGAAGACACTAGAAGACAGAAAGTTCTTTGGTGTTTGTGTAATGGATGGATATGGTAAGAACAGCTATACTGTGGAAAGCAGTCTATATTTTCACTGTAATTCCCATCAAAACTCCAATGCCCCTCTTCACAAAAATAGAAGGAAAAATTAAAAAACCATGGAAGCACAAAAGACCCCAGACAAATTAATCCTAAGAAAAGAAAAAATAATGCTAGAGGGATCAGCTTTATCAGTTATCAAGACACATAATTCCAAATTACATTACAGAACTGTAGTAATAAAACCAGCTTGGTATTGACACAGAACAGACATATAAATCAATTGAAAAAATAGAGGATGGGAACACATATCTCCATACTTGTAGGCAACTGAGTTTTGACAATGGTACCAAAAATATACATTGGAGAGAAGAGGCTTCTTCACTAAATTGTGCTGGGAAAACTGGGTTTTCATGTAGAGAATAAAACTAGATCTCTATTTCTCACCTCATAGGATCAACTACAAATGGATCAAATCACTTAATGTAATTTCCGAAATGCCGACACCATTAAAGGAAGAGAAGTAGGAAAAATGCTTCATGATGTAGCCATAAGTAAATACTTTCTGAGTAAACTGTAGTTCCTCAGGTGATAGCACCAACAACTGATGAACTTCATGACACCAAAATGTTTCTGCACAGTGAAGGAAACAATCAGGAGATAACCTACAGAATGAGAGAAAATATTCGCTATCCTTACAATGAGACAAAGGACTAACATCAGACAAGAAATCAAATGAGAAAATTTCAAAAGATGCAATAATAATGGCTGATAAACATACAAAAACCTTAGTGGTCATCAGAGGAATGCAGATCAAAGCTATATTGAGATTTCATGTCACCCCAGTTGGAAGAGTGGTCATTAGGAAAACAAGTAACAAATTCTGGTGAAACTGTGAACAAAGAGAACTCCTGTACACTGCCTGTGAGAGTATAAACTGGTCCATCCACTGTAGGAACCAGTATTGAAGTTCCTCAAAACACTATTGTTTATATGACCCAACTGTACCTCTGCTGGGTATTTATATCCAAAGAACTACAGGCTGATATATCACAGAGATACATCACTATGGAACTAACCTGAATGTCTGTCTAGCAGAGGAATAGAGAAACAAAATGTGGCATAGATACAAAATGAAATTTCTTTTAACCATAAAGAATAAAGCAATGCCATTTGTCAGAAATTAGATGTACCTGAAGATAATCATATTAAGAGAATTAAAGGGCTGGAAATGGTTACAGGAATGCTTCTAACTCTGCCAAAGGATTCTAGTTCAGTTCCCACCACCTACATTGGGTGGCTTACCACTGCCTATAATTCCAGCTCTAGGGGATCTGATGCTTTCTTCTTACCTCTGTAGGCACTCACATACAGTACACTCACAAATACATAAATGAAAGTATAAACAATAGTGAAGTATTTTGCAAGAGAATTTCAACGTAGTCATCATCGCTGAAGCATTGTTATGAGAATTGCCACATGGAGACACCCCCCCACCCCACCCCACCACAAAGCTTTACTGTATTTAAATGTATAAGAAAATTAAACTGTGGGATCTGGTTGTTTAGAAGTTTTTATCTAGTCTGACTGACTAGATCCGGCTGTACCGATTTTTCATTCTTACCTCTTTATGATTAGTTTTCCTACTGGCCATGATACCTCCAGGGACCACCCCCTGCAACATATCCCAGTAATGTTTATTCAAATAAAAGATATGAATACATATATTATTATATCTAAAACTCCATGAGAGTGACACTCTGGTCAGTTGTAATGCAACCGCTTGAACCCAGGGTTATCAGCTAGAAGCTTCAGTCTCCCCTACATTTCTAAAGTATAAACACAGAGGGAAACTGTAAGTCATTGAGGCTAGAAATAACTAGATTGCTGTGTGGGTGCATCTCAAGGGGATAAAGCCTTCCTTTATCATACACAAATAAAGCCCACCAACTGTGTAATTTTTTAATAGTGGCTCTGACTTTTCCAGGAGAGAAGGAGCTGTAATATATTTTTGTTGTTGTTGTTTTGTTTTTGAGACAGGGTTTCTCTGTGTAGTTTTGGTGCCTGTCCTGGATCTTGCTCTATAGACCAGGCTGGCCTCAAACTCACAGATATCCACCTGGCTCTGCCTCCTGAGTGCTGGGATTAAAGGCATGCGCCACCACCGGCCCAACAGAGCTGTGATATTTTTTAAGGAGGAAAAATATACATAAAACAATAACAAAAATTAAAACACCCTTTGAGTTTCTTTGTCTTTTTATTAACTCTTGCAGTAGATCCCTGGCTCCCAAATGTCTAGGAAGCTAAATAAAATTATCTGACTCTACTTCCAAGGATTGTTGATTTTTATTTCATGATCATTAAACAAATCTTCATGACTGATTGTATAAAGACCCTCCAGCATTGCTGGAGGTATATATATCCATCTGCAATGAAAATATTCAGTGACAATGCATCCTCAAAATTATAGTGCCAGGGAATTAGAACCAAATAGAATGTCATGTTTCACATGAAAATAAATCCTTTCTGGATGTGGGCATCTTAGGTGGATGGAAATCTAGTTTTGAGTATTCCCTCAAACAGGATGCTTTTGCAGAATCAGAGGAGATACTTCTGGATTATTTTTCTGGACAAAACAACTGGCCAAAGGTTAAGTACAGGTTTGAACCCCTGGGAAAATCAGCTCAGAGAGAACCAAGGTCCTTCTGGCTAGTTTGTCTATGAACAGATGTGTGTGTGTGTGTGTGTGTGTGTGTGTGTGTGTGTGTAAGTGTGTGTGTGTGTGTGTGTGTGTGTGTGTGTGCACATAAGCACTAGTGCTGTCTGGCTTGTTTTAAAATCAGAGGCACATTAGAAAATTACTCACTGAATGCCAAAGTCTTCCCTATGACTGATGTGCTGGTGGTTACCAGCATAGTACCAAAAATTTTCAGTTTTGATTAGATGTACTTCATTCACAATGACTTTGGAACTACGAAACAATAACTAAGATTTGGAGAAGATGAACTTTGTTTGTTAGTTTGGTTTGGTTGATTAGTTGGTTGCCTTTTTGAGACAGGATCTTGCTATTTAGGCTGGTCTAGCCTGGTGTTGAACTGTGATACTCCTGCCTCAGATTCCTGTCTGCTGTGCTTATATACGTGACTTTATTTTTCATTTAAATAATATTTATGCACATGCCTTTAATCCCAGCACTCAGGAGGGAGAGGAAGGTGGATCTCTGTGAGTTTGAGGCTGATCTGGTCTACAAAGAGAGTTCCGTTACAGCCAAGACTGTTACACAGAGAAACCTTGTGTTGAAAAACCAAAAAAAAAAAAAAAAAAAAAAGTTATGTGTATGAGTGTAATGCCAGACTGTATGTAGGATTACCACCTATATGCAATACGCTTGGAGGCCTGAAGAGGACATCCCCTGAAATTGAAGTTGCAGATGGTTGTGAGCTTCCATGTGGGTGCTAACTAAGAACTAAACTGGCGTCCTCTACAGGATCAACTAGAGCTCTTAACCACTGAGCCAGCTCTCCAGTCATGATGTATGATTTTTAAAAAAATTGATGGCAAGATACTTTTTATTAGCTCCTTAGACATTTGCAGACAGGATATTGCTGTATATCTAAGCATGTTTTAACCTCATGATCCTCCATCTCATCCTTCCAAGTGGGAGGAACCCAAATGTGTACCACTGTGCCTCTTAGACTGTGTGTGAATGGGGGCGGGAGTGGCTGGAGGGAGGGTGTGAATATGGATCTACCTTTCACTGAGATTAGGACCAAGAAGGAAGCAGATTCGGGTCCTGAGTACAGATGTTGAATCAAACCTGACATTATGACTTTCTGAATGTCTACTCAACTTTAGGAAAGACATTTAACCACCAGCAACATTATTTTCTTTGTTTGCAATAGCAAGAACACTAAATTCCTATATCACCAGTGCTAGGATTGTATTTTTACTGTATTTGAAGGAGATGTTGTATAAACTAGCAATGCCTTTCAGGTATAAAACATTCCTTCTATTAATGCATATTCTTCCATTTGTTCAGTCAGCCAGCAACAAATGAGAAGGGTGACGTGTATTCTGACTTTTGTCATTTTTCTAGTACTTGGGTATTACTGGCCCACCATCTTGTACCATCTGTACAGTGGTTATTCCATTAGTTTGTAGGCTGAGCATGTTACATGGGAGTTCTAGTTTTAAAAAAATCAAATCATTTGGCAACCATTAATTGCATAAAGATCTCACATATAATCTTGCATCTTTTAATCTTTGTCTTGAACTGTCATAGAATAGAGGCTGCTAATGTTGGTAGGTGTGTACCTCCAGTCACCTCAGTCTTGTGTCCCTTAATGCTTCTTGTACCTGGTACCAGAGACTGAGAATCACTTTCATTATAATCCTGCTACTTCTACTGCTGCCTTTATCCTCCCTGACCTTTGGCTTGTTCATGTTTCCTTCCTGGCTTGGCATATTTATATTCCCCCAAATATATGGTGTTCTTTGAGGTCATATCTGACTTTAAAATTCTGCCATTCTGTCTGGAATGCTACTCCTTCTGGCCTCTTGAAGACTTGGAGTGGATTTGGTGCCATGTTTTTGGAGTGAGTGACAGCTTCCTGGTGGTGTTTCTTCTAAAGGCACCCGTTCCACTTATGTAAGTGACTGATTTGAAGTATGAGACCCAGAAGAATGAACTAGACAGGTACACCAACGTGGCTTAAATATTTGTAATCCAAACAGACCTAACTCAATCCAGTTTTGAAAGAAGGGCCTTATTAAATCAAGTGCTAACCCAAAAGACTAGAGTCAGGTGAATGGTCCAGGGGCTTAATGAATTTCATTTCCCTCCATTACATGAGTATTCTTTTATCTTGATGATAAGATCAAATTACACTGGGGCAAGATAGCTGCCAGTAGCTCAGACATGTCATTGATTCGGGGTCATGATGAGTTGAAAAAAGTTGAGCTCTTCTTCCCAAAGACTCACAAAGACCTCATTGCTGTTCTTTCAAACTTCCTAGGGCCGGACTTGTCCTGTAACCAATCTCAGAGAGCCAGGAGAATGTGATTTCTGGGCTGTTCAGTCCTATGTCCTGTTGAGGCAGGATAGAAATGTTAGAAGTAAAAACATTCCTGGTCAAGAGAATAGAACCTCTGGGCTGGTGGAGACTGGACATTCAAGTTGGGTTGGATCAATCACTTTAACTAAGGGACCATCTGTAGAAAGGTAGTGTAGTGAGCTACTGAACTACAGTTTTGTCATTTCATGAAAACATTCCTAGGAAAACTTTAGTTGCTAAAACTATCTTGGGTAAAAACTGGTCTCTGTTCACTTAGACCAGCCATACATTCCTATGGTAAACTGGTCTTTGGATGAGCCATAAAATCCTGTACAATATGACTCTCACCTAAAGGGAACTGCCTGACCACTATCTATCTCTGCTTCTGTAAACAAGGCTTGCTTGCTATGAATGTCTACAGCTACCTTTCTGTATACATCACAATTGTGGTCCTTGTCTTTAAAAACTTGAACAAACTGGAGAGTGAGGCTGCTTCCCACCACTCTGCTTGGGACAACCCCATTGGCAGTAATAAACAAAAAGTCCATTTGACTTCTTCAGGCATCTTGGGAGTTTTTCTCTTCAGGTACCTCATAACAGTGGGATCACTTTAAGTCATGTTAAAGATACAAGCAGAATAATTTGTTCTTTAAGAAGATTTTGTACTTTTTTTATTCCAAGAATCCACACTCCTTGAAAGAGTCTGCCTGCTTTCCTGAAAAGCACAACTTTTCCTTTTCTTCTTTCTCTTTTTAAAGCATGCTTTCCCTAACAGTTTGTGTGCCCCCATCCCAACATTTGGGGCATCTTTGTTCTTCCTCTAAAGTCTCCCTCCCCACCATGTGGCTACTTGTCTGCCATATGTCTTGACCTCCATGTCAGCTTACATGGCATGGCTTTTTCCTTCTCTCCTCCCAACAGTTGTTGAAATTTATAGCTTACCAGCCCCAGGGTTTTTCGTTTAAATTCTAATAAAATTATCCTTGTGCTTCCATGAGTCCATTTTTAAATTATTTTATTCATGAGACCAAGAATGGCAAAGGGGAACCCTCATTTCCTTTGTATCAGAAAGACAAGGAAATCAAAGCTACATTGTTCCTCCCAAAGATGAGAAGAAAAAGACCATCAACCCAAATCATCATGACCAAGTTAATTAAAGCAAGGAATTAATTAAACCAGGCTTTTTGTGTACATGGGCTACCTCCCCCTAAGGTAGGGTTTGAGAGGTCATCATTGGATATGAGAAAGACAAGGCTTTTATATCTCAGGGGTAGAAGGTTTCCAAATGGAGTAATTGCTGAGCAAAATAGGTGGGGTTACAGGAGCAGAACATAAGCATAACAAGTTAGTCCCTCCTGAAATAACAATATGGTTGCAAGATGGCCATAACAATACATAGTCATAACAATGTAGCCATAACAACCCTTTTAAAACAAAGGTAGGGATGTAAGATGGTTATGAACAACGTTTTGAAACAAAGTCATGGTTGCCATTCCTGGAACAGGCAGTACGGAACCATTTGTAGTTAAGGTTACAGGTAGGGCATAGCCAATCCTTGAGAAACAGAGGTTTAATCTTAAACAGGAATAAACTTAGTTTGTCTTTACTATTAGATGACTTTTAAGCCTAAAATGGAGGCAGGCTGGCTCTTCATCACCAGGAAGGAAAAGAGCTAAACTCTCTCTAGTTTTGGTATAAGTCTCTTGATGAAACTCAAGAAATTCTACACAACTGTCTGAACATGCTGTGAGATGTCTTCCACAGAGATAGTGTTCCTCTTTTCCCAGAGATATCTCAAAGAAAACTGTTAGAATAAGTAACGAATCATGCATAAAGCTAAACCCATGTCTTAACCCCTGAGACTATGTAGTAAAGAAATAATATATTCTGATCACTGTTTGCCTTCCCTCATCTCCTCCCCATTTCCCCACCAATCCAATTCCATGCCTTCTTTCTCTCTCTTTAGAAAACAAACTGGTAAATTAAAAAATGAAAGAACAAACAAACTAGAATAAACAAAACAAAAACAACAGCAAAAAAAAAAACCACATACACACAAATAATACCCATAAAAACACAAAATCAAAAGCCATAATATACAAGCAAAAGACCAGTAAGATAAAAAACAAACAGAAACAACAGCCAAAAAAACAAAAGAAAACAAAACAAAAAACAAAGCAGTATTAATTTTTAAAAAGGCTGTAAAAACACCATTGAGTTCACTTCTGTTTGCCATCTATTGCTGGACTTGCAGCCTACCCTTAAGTGTGGTTTATATATCCAATGAGACTTCACTGGAGAGAAAATTTTTTTTTCCTTTGCAAACATTTGTCAGTTGGAGATAGCTTCTTGGTTAGTCATGGATCAGGGTCAGGACACTGTCTGACTGGGACCTGTGAAGACCCTGTGCATGCTACCACAGTTTCTGTGAGTTCATAAATGCATCAGTCTTGTGTCTGGAAGACACACTGCTTACTTGGTGTCATCCATCCCCTCTGGCTCTTATAATCTTTTGGCCTCCTTTTCCCCAGGGTTTACTGAGTCCTGAAAGGAGGGATTTGATGAAGTTATCCTATTCTGAGTGTTCCAGAGTCTCCCAGTCTATGTGCACTGTCCAGTTGTGGGTCTTTATGTGTTTTCATGTACTGTTAGAGGAAGCCTCTCTGTTGATGGTTGAGTTCCTGTGCACACTAATCTGATGCTGTCCAAATGTGCTCTAACCTTGGTTCTTTCATGTAAATTGCTTGTGACATTAGTTTCATACACAGGCATTTTCATCTCAAGACTGAGATGTAAAAAAAAAGAATGGGGAAAGGTAACAGGAGTCTGACAGTAGTGGATATATTCTAAAGAGATACTTGTGCTTTCCTCTTTGGCTATCTGACTGCGGAATACTGGACCCCAAGAAATTAGAATTTCCCCAGGAATCTCCTGCTGGGAACAGGAACTGCTGAAGCCCCAGGGCCAGCCAGAAGAGGAGCTTTCTTCCAGAGAAATATTCACAAGTCAGATAGCCTCATAGGAAAGACAAGAGTTGAGACCAGGGTGATCAAGAGACCTTGAGACTGTTTTGTTATACATATCACCTGCTTTCTATTTAAACCTGACCTTCATAAAAAAAACAGGTGGTAGGCTGGTCTCGGTGTTCCAGTATGCAGTAATACTTGTCATTTGATGGAATACATAATAGATAACACATTTAGACTTACTTTAGAGATAAGTAAAAAGAATGACCAATGTTTCAGGAGGCTAGCAAGAGGAAGAGCTGTGTTGGGATGTAGATCTGACTCTGGAGTTTACAGTGTTAACTTCTGAGCTCTGACCCCTGTCACCTGCTATACCATTCTTTTTGGTGAAGCCAGAAAATTTTCTTGTGTCAATTAAGCAACACTTATGGAGTCTGCATATGTGAGACATTTGATGTGTTAAGTTGTTTGCACGTTTTAGTTTGCTTTCTATTGTTATGATAAAAACTACTATCTAAAGCACCTTGGGGAAGGAAGGGTTTATTTGGCTTACAGGATATACAGATAGACAGGATATTCGTCATCCAGGGAAACCAAGTCAAGAACTTGACAGCAAAAGCTGAGGCAGAGGCCACAGGGGAACATCACTTACTAGCTTGTTCCATTTGATTTTTTATACCATTCAGGCCCAACCTTTCCAGGAGTTGTTTTGCCCCCAGGGGTCTGGGCCTCCTCATATAAATCTCATATGAATTTATCAAGAAAATGATCTGATTGAGGAATTTTCTCAAGCAAGGTTCCTGTCAGGCCCCAAAGAAAACCCAGACAAATAGCTAACTGTTAACACACTAAAAAGTACACTCTGGCCTCTAGATTCACTCAGTACCCGTGACTCCTCTCTGTTCTTCTCTCCTTGGCCCCCTACTCTAAACTGCTCCATCCCAGAGGCTTCTTTTCCCTTCCCCCAGATTTTCTTTCCTATATAACCCTGACATTTTGGCCATGGGATCTCTTGGTTCTTTTGGTCCTATGCTCTTGGTTCCTGTTCCCTTCTCTCTTCTCTTCCTGTCACTCTCCCCATCCCTCTCATGGTCCAGTTTATTCTGCTGGCCATGTCCAACCTGCTACTTTTTCTCTCTGCTCTGGACTCTTCCAGATGCCTCTGGCTGAAATCTCCCTCATATCTAAAATAAAATCCTTCCCCTCAGCCACACCTAGAAGCAGTCATGTCCTCATTTTCATTCAGTTCTCTCTTCCCAGATGACTCCAGCTTATATGAAGTAGACACTAACTAGGACAATAAAGAAATAACACTCCAGGAGACAGAGGACCAAGAGGTCAAAACCAGGCAAACCGCAATCACAGGAATCAGGAAAAGATCCCTTGTGAGAGAAAAAAGAAAGGCTAATGTTCTGTAGAGACTATGTGAGGAAGATATTAACATGTGATGTCTAGGATTGGATATTAAAACTCTTGGTACTTATAGTAAGGAACTGATGGTGGAGCCCAGCACAGAAGTCAGTTAGAGGGGACTGGGAGGAGAGTGGAGTTGGATCTTCAGAAGACAGGCAAGAGTAGGAGAAGGATGGGTTGGGTCCTGAAGGAATGTGTGAAGTATATGGAGTCTGGTTTTATTGTGATTGTTTTAGGAATTTTTTTTTTCAGGCTTATGGAATAGATACAAAAAGGAACAGGAAGATGAAGATTCGGAAGGTAAAAAGCATAACAGAGTCCATGGGGTAGCGCAGAGGATGATGGGATTGAGTTCCAGATTACAAAATTGGGGCACTGTTAGTAAAATACATGGGGAGAGATCTCTTTCTCTACTGCATGAGGACACTGCCAAATCCAAAGGAATTTCAGGCCAGTTGCTAACTGTGGTGTCTATTAGCATGCCAAAGAGCACACTGACTTCTAGGCTCTTAGCAAGTACCTGTTACAGAGTCTGGTACTGGCATCCTGGCTCTTCTCAACTCTTCTCTTCCCAGCCCCTTATTCTAAACCTCTCCAGCCCATGTGCTTCCCTTCCCCCAGCTTTTGATTGCTATATTACCCTGCCATTTGGGCCATGTGATCTCTTGGTTCTCTTTGCCATCTCTTCTGTTGGTCTTCTCTCCTTGTCTCCATTGCTCTCTCTCTTCTTTTTTACTCCCCCTTCCCCCATCATAGCCTGACTTAGTTTGTTGGCCATGTTTAGTCCACTAGTTTCTCTGCCTGTTATGGACTCTTCCAGAGGCCATTGGCTGTATTCTCCTTTATAGCTACAAGAAAATAAAAACCTTCCTCTCAACTATACCTATGAGTGACCATGTCCTCATTTCATCCAAACATGAAAATGATTGATGTCTTATAGCTTTGGTAGATAAAAGATGATTTTCTACCTCATGGCTTTAAATTTTTCCGTAAGAGTCACAATGTTTTCTGGAGTCCGATGTTATTCCACCTGAGCAGTTCTTTTTTGAATGGATCACAAAGAGTCAGAGAGGGAGAGACACGCATATTTTCAATTACATGTGTTTTCTGCTTTTATTCTTTGCTGGAAATAATCCTCATGAGTTTGGCACACAAAAGAAGCATGCTCTTGAAAATGAAAGAAGTCAAATTCTTGAAGCCTACTTAGTATGCTGGTGTTCGAAGTTGGAACAAGCTGACAGCACTTGGGATGTTTGCATTGTGTGATAGGAGCTGTGAGCCAGAGTCACACATCTAAGGCCCAACCCTTTTCCTTCATGAAATCTGTGAACTTTTGATAGCAATCCAGTCCAAAGGACCAATCAACAGCCCCTGAAAAGACAAAGTGGCTCTCCTGAGTTCAAAAGTGACCCCCACTGATGTTAAGTTGGTCCACCCCCTGAGTTATTGTAACATTGAGTGTTAGCCCTTTGTATTTTTTTATATTATCTCACCCCAGTCCTAATTCTGTTTGATGCTATAAGTAGGATAAGGAAATTATGGAAGTTTCACATTCCTAATTTGTACTGTTTCTTGTTATCTTGGTAACATATGCGCAGCACAAACAAGAAACGCCCAGAAGTAAAGGGAACATTGGCTATGTGACTTAGAATTCAGAGGTGGGAGAGGGGCTCAGAGAGTCTTGAATGAACCACTTGCTGATACAATAATTCCTTCACAATTCTTTGTGATGTGTGATATAAACCAGTGTGGTAACGTTTATAATCCTGGCACTTGAGAGGCTGAGGGAGGAGGATTAGAAATTCCAGACCAGCCAGGAGTTCATAGTGAATTTTAGGCTTCCCTCACACACAGAAAAACAAAATATCTTTTTTCCTCAGTTTCAGTGGAAGGTTTGTCAGCTGAGGCTCAGTTCTTACATTGATGATGGAGGATGCTCACTACTTTGATCTGTTTCTGTGTTTTTAAAGCACCCACCTTACAGGTTTCTATGCTACTTCATGCAAATGGATTTTAGCTTCCTTGCAAGTGACTCAGTCCATGCTTCTGAATCACATGGTATGGTTGAATCCTTATTCAGACCCAACATCAGAAAGCCCATCCTTTGAGATAGTTTCAAATCACTATGATATAACACCTGTATAAGCAACTCGACAGGTGAAAAGCCTTACTGTAGCTGACAGTTTTCTGTTCATGGTCAGTGGGTCTGAGACAAGGCTGAACATTATGGTAGGGCAGGAAGTGTGTGTTGGAGAAGAGTTCAGATCATAAAGACAGACATCGGGAAGAATGGGGAGGGGATAGGCAAAAGACGTGCCCTTCAGGAGGTATAACCCTAGTGATGATTCTTGATGAAACTTTTAATTTGGCTTAAACATTAATAGGCTAATGCTTCTGTCATATTCAATGTATCATGTCTGAAGTGAAGGATTTGGACAATATCAACAGGATAGAACTAGAGGGAACATTTTCTAGGTTATTCCATATTTCTCCTGACTGCATAATTATGGACTAGATAAATATGAAATGTGTGATGGCTATTCTTGGTTGTCAACTTCACTACAACTGGAATTAACTAAAGTCCAGATGACTCGGCATACCTGTGAAGGATTGTTTTCTTAATTGGATCATTTGAAGTGAGAAGACCCACTTCTAGCCTGCATCTTTGAGATGAGAAGATCCACCTTTAATCTGGACCAAAACTTCTGTTAGCAGCCAATATATAAGAAATGAAGAAGAAAGTTTTTATTCTTGCCTACTTGCTCTTGCTTTCTCTATTCCATTCATTCACTGGCATTAGAGTCTACTTCTTCAAGATTCCAGCATATACTGAAGACCAGCTGAGACATCTAGCCTCATGGACATAACAACTACTGGATTCTCGGCCTTACATTCATAGGCAGTCATTGTTGGATTAGCTTGGCCACAGCCTATAAATCAGTCTTCTAATAAGTCCTCTTTCTATGTGAATATATATATAGAGATTCATTATATAAGATCTGTTCCTCTAGAGAACCCCGACTAATACAGAATGGATCCCATTACTAAGAACTTTCTATATTTTTTACCAATAGGACCATTCCTTTATTCCTCCATCTATCCACCCACAAGTTCACAGAAATAGATCAAAGAATGTGTAGACTCTAATTTAACACATGTATTTATAAAAACATTCTCTTATCTTTGAACATCAGAGGGAAGGTCGCATTTTTTTTAATTACAGATAAGATCTGGAAAGAAATTTTATTGAAACTCTGCCTCCATGTTTCATAGTCATCTCAAACACAGTATATACAAAATAAGACTCAAATTTCCTTCCCTATAATTTCTTTTTCAGTAGCAGGCATGATATCATATTCTTATGGTTAGAGTACTTGGATGGTTGAGGCAGAAGGATCAGCCTGGTCCAGCATGAAATGCATAGCAAGATATTGTCTCAGAAAAAAATGACAACAAACCCCATCTTTGATATGAGGGTCTATGTCTTCATCCTTGCTGGAGTTGAACAACTTGGGGCATGGACAGCACCCACTGTACATCTGCTGAAGGAAAAAGTTGAACCATTCCCAATGGACAGTTTGACTGGTCGGATACCTTATGGGTACCTCAAACTCAATTCACCTTTCATTTATGCAACCCTTGACTTTCAAAATCCTGGCCTGGTCTCTCTCTGACTTTCTCCCCTTAAGTGGTCACTGTAACTAACTGTTCTAAACAACATAATATAGGAAGTAAGGCTGAATATTTTAGGATAGCAAAAAATGTGATTTCCCATTCTTTTGAAAGACTGAACCTTGGGTAATGTGGATGGATGCGCTATCCATTCACATTGCCTAACCATCACTTTACCATAGTCTCTTCATTGATTACAAGTCACTAAGCCCAGTCCACACTCACAGGACACCACAGCTGGGCATGGGTTAGAGGTTGAAGTCAAAGTGAAAAATCTTCTATGCTGCCTGCAAGAGCTCTTTCAATACTTCAGGCATGAAATGCTATGGACAATATTAAGAAGGGAGTGGCTGGGTCTGGTGGAACATGCCTTTAATCCAAGCACTTAGGAGGCAGAAACAGGTGGATCTCTGAGTTCAAGGCAAGTCTGGTCTACAAAGTAAGTCCCAGGATAGCCAGGGCTACACAGACAAAACCCTGTCACACATTCCCTGCCAAGAAGAAGAGACTTAGTGTTACAGCATGTGGGCTTGCTGAGTTATGTCTGCTATAGCCAGAGAGGCAGGTTTCCACAGATGCTTTGTGTTACTCCAGGCTATTGATTCCATAAGTTGTCCCTAGTTTTGCCTTGTGTGGAGGACATAGTATGTGTGAAATTGACTCAGTTATGAACCTTGGTCTTCCAACAACTCTGCCAGCAAGTTATGTTGACCAGCATCTATTTACATAGCACTTAATTTCTACAATCTGTGGCACTGTGTAAAGATTGTCCAGGACAGGGTAATTTCAAATTTTATGTGGGTGTTAATGTTTATGTAGTTACAAGAATAGTTCATAATTAGCATACAAGTAGCTCTGTTTGTGTGCTGAGCTCAACAAGGAGACTACTTATATGGGAAGCAGGTGTACCTGTTCCTAATTGCTGATAGATGGGATCTGTAGCTCTGCCCCATCTCCATCATAAACGTGTATGTGAAACAAATTGGGGAAATAGCCCAAGTTGTGGTGTTGGAGACAGATTGGATAAGCCTAGGAAGAATCACCACCTCTGACCAAGCTAGCCTCTGACATGATATAATTTTCGGAAATCAGGGATTATGTGGTTTGGCATACCTCAACTATCTTAGTTTGCTTTCTAGTGTTCTGATAGACACCTTGACCAAAAGCAACTTCAGAAGAAAACTGGTCTATTTCACCTTACAGCTTACGATTCCTTATTGAGGGAATTCAGGGTGAGAACTCAAGGCAGGAGCCTGGAGGCTGGAATGGAAACAGGGCCCTTGAAGGAACACTGCTTACTGGCTTACTCCTTCTTATTTGCTCAGCCTGCTTTCTTATACACCCCAGGACTACTTTCCCTGGTTGGATACTCCCACATCTATCATCAATCAAGAAAATGCCCCATAGGCTTATCCTATAGGCTATTCCAATGGGGGCTTTTTCTCAGTCAAGGTTTCCTCTTCTCAGATAACTCCAGCTTGTGTAAAGTTGATAAAAACTAACCAATACACCAAGTTGGACTTGTGGGTTAACAGTCATCATAATGTAAGTGGCACTGACTGATTTGACTTTTGAGTATAGTGTTGCTAAAATTCTTGGGTAAAACAAGCAAACAAAATCCTATTGTTTGTACACACCAAATTCTTCTACTCCATTTGTCTGTAGCTAGAGATCTAAGCTTGCTTCAATGTCTGGCTGTTGTGAATACTGTCACAGCAAACTCTTACACACACACACACACACACACACACAGAGAGAGAGAGAGAGAGAGAGAGAGAGAGAGAGAGAGAGAGAGAGAGAGAGAGAGAGAGAGAGAGAACTTCCTCAGTGAACAGCAAGAGATGGAAATTTGAAACCTTCTGAAGAGTGTCCCCTGAAACTTGCAATCCAGATGCTGAATTTGCTTTTCTACTCAAATTTTATCTTTTGACTCTGCAAACTTTTCACACTTGTAAGCGATCTGCTTCTAGAGGAAGTGGCCATGAATTCCTGTATTGCCACATTTAATTAAAGTTTTTCATTGCTCATATTTGCTGGAAAGCTGGAAAAGTTTATTAGTCATCCTATAGAAAAAGTGATGACAGCACTCTTTTATAGCATTTATGGGATTTTATTTATATTTTATGCAAAACAAAGTAGCCAGTATAATTAGACAGTAATTTGTAACTTCCAACATAAACATTTTGGAGCAGAGGTAGCAAAAGCTAGTGCTAATTAGAGAGCTGTTAGAGAAAATATATATATGTGGTAACAGATTGACAAGATACACCAAACAGCAAGTTATTTATAAGTCCACGCTGCTTTTAAATTGTTTTTTGTTTAGTAGTCTTTAGACAAGTTTTAAGAGGGGATAGCCTCATGACTTCATTTGCAGTTTAATTTCTTTAACTCCAACCAAACTTTGCAACGTGGGTTAGCCATGATAAAGCATATTAGCAAGATGACATTCTGACCATGTCTTTTGTAGTCCCGTAACTCTGGAGAGAATGATAATACTGAGCGTTGTTCAATAATTGTGCTTTTAACAATAAAAAGCATGTTAATCAGCAGCTTTTCAAGAGCACTTGAAATGGTCATTTATTCAAACAATGACGTTGGGAGAGCCTGAGATGGGGGTGGATCCCACATTCAGCCTGGCTGCTGCTGATCCTCTGCACTTGACCTCTAGCTTCATTAGCAAAGATATTGTTGGAAATGTGGACATGGGCAAAGGCATGTCTTTTTGCCAACTGGATAGGTTTTCTTTCTTTTCTTTTTTCTTTCCTTTCTTTTTCCTTTTTTCTATTTTCTTTCTTTTTTTGAGTGTCTTATGTCCTTTGCTGGCCTCCAGCTACAGCCAAGAATGATCTTGGACCTTTTATCCTCCTACTGCTACCTCCCAATGTAGGCATGGACCATCATGCCTGACAGAAAAAACAAAATTTCTTCTGGGGAAAGGAGATGAGTCACGATGTATGTATGCTTTCAATTTTAATTGTTTCTGATTTTGGTTTACAATATTGGAGATTGAATCCAGGGTCTTGGGTATACTAGCAAGCCTGAATCAAGTCCAACATAAAACAAAGATAAGATTATATGTCTAGAAAGAAAAAAATAGTAAGCAATGCTGGTTTTAAAATATTAGTTAAAATTTACATGATAGTTTTAAACATACAACCATTTTTAGGGTAACATGCAGGGGCTCTCAGTACACCCACAATGTTCTGTCACCTCAAGCAATATCTACTTCTGGAACTTTTTTAGCCACCCAAAAAGAAACTCCACACCTGTTAAAAAGTCACTACCATCCCTCCCCCAGCCCTAGTCACCCACTATGTCTATAGCTGTTTTTGAGGTTCTCTCATGTTATCACATCTCAAGCTTTTATTTATTTACTTTTGCAATTTTAATTGTGCCTGAACAATAGTCCATGGAAACGATATGCTACATTTTGTTTATCTGGCCATCAGTTGATGGATAAGGATGTTCATCTTTTCTTCTCTCTCTCCCTTTGTCCTTCCTTTCTTCTTCCTTCTTCCTCCCTCCATTCTCCCTTGTTCTTCCTCCTTCCTCCACACTGTTTTCTGAAGGACTGGGCATGGTACTCAGGTCATTTCAACCTTAGGTAAGTACTCTACTACTGAGCTACATCCCCAACTCCTTAAGAGCATTTTCTAAGATGAAGTCTCATGTTATCAAGCTGCTCTTGAACTTTTCTGCTTGACTTATCCTTCTTCTGGAGCCTTCTGCCTGCTAATCACTGTATTCAGCTTCACTTCTTGTATGATATCAGTGAAGCTACAAGCTCTCATACATACATGTTTTCAGTTCTCTGTGGTATATACCTAACAGCAGACTGCTGGGTCAGTGGGAATTATATGTTCCTATCCAAGGTACTACCAAGCCTTCTTCCTCTTAGTAGCTGAAGCACTTCATATTTGTATCATCTGTCAGTGCATGGGAACTCAGCTTTCTCCACACTCCTAGAACTTGCTGTTCTCTGTGGGTTTTAATTAGAGTGGTCCTCAAAGGTACAGAGTGACAGCTCACAGTATTTTTTATTTGTATCCTCTAGTAACTAAAGACGTTAAGTAAAGAATTGCTTCATGTCAGGTACTTGGTGCCCATATCTGTTTTCCCTGTGGAGAAATGTCTACTCAACTGTATTGCCCATTTTTAAGTTCCTTATTTCTTATCGTGACTTACTATTGCTTCCTCCTCTCTCTCCTCTTCCCCTGCTGCCTCCTTCCTGATCCTCCTTTCTTCCTCTTCCTCTTTTTTGCCCTCTTCCCTTCCCCCTCCCCTCCTCCCTTTTCCAATTTCTCATTTACCACTTCTTTTTTTTTTTGCAACTTTAAAATTGATTTAAAATTTTTTATTTTATAATTTAATTTAATTTTACATATCAGCCACGGATTCCCTTGCTCTCCCCCCTCCCGCCCCCCCCCACCTTCCCTCCAGCCCACTTCCCATTTCCATCTCCTCCAGGGCAAAGACTCCCCTGAGGATTGAGTTCAGCCTGGTAGATTCAGTCCAGGCAGGTCCAGTCCCCTCCTCCCAGGCTGAGCAAAGTGTCCCTGTATAAGTCCCAGGTTCTAAACAGCCAGCTCATGCACTGAGGACAGGTCCTGGTCCCACTGCCTGGACGCCTCCCAACAGTTCAAGCTAATCAACTGTCTCACTTATCCAGAGGGCCTGATCCAGTTGGGGGCTCCTCAGCTATTGGTTCATAGTTCATGTGTTTCCATTCATTTGGCTATTTGTCCTTGTGTTCTTTCCAACCTTGGTCTCAACAATTCTCGCTCATACAAACCCTCCTCTTTCCCGCCAATTGGATTCTTGGAGTTCCACCTGGGGCCTGGTCGTGGATCTCTGCATCCGGTTCCCTCAGTCATTGGATGGGGTTTCTAGCATGACAATTAGGGTGTTTGGCCATCCTATCACCAGAGTAGGTCAGTTCGGGCTATCTCTCGACCATTGCTAGTAGTCTATTGTGTGGGTATCTTTGTGGATTTCTGTGACCTCTCTAGCACTTTGCTTCTTCCTATTCTCATGTGGTCTTCATTTATCATGGTCTTTTATTCCTTGTTCTCCCTCTCTGTTCTTGATCCAGCTGGGATCTCCTGCTCCCCTAAGCTCTCTTTCCCTCGACCCTTGCCCTTCATTACCCCCACTCACTTCTTCTTATGTCTCCTACTTTCTTCTCTTCCTCTTCCTTCTTCTTATTCAAAGCAGGCTCTCATTTTATGTAGTCTTGGATGGTTGGCCTTGAACTCACTATGCAGAACAAGCTTGAATTTGTTTCTCTTGCTTGTGCCACTTGACTGCTGAAATTACAGGCACATGCCACCACACCCATCTAAAAAATAAAACAAAACAAAAGCCCTGGATCTTACTGTGTAGTCAAGTTTGATCTCAAACTCACTATCTTCTTGTCTCAGTCTCCTGAGTACTGAGATTACAGGTATATAATATAAATATCACACTGACTTGCTATTGTCTTTGAAGACACACAGACAAAAAAATTTAAAGTCCAATTATCCACTTTTATTGATTATACTCTTTGTATCATATGTATGACTGCATCATTAAATCGAAGGTCATGAAAATTTACTCCTGTGTTTCATTCTAAGGGTCTTACATTTTTAGCTGTTATATTTAGGTCTTTGATCTAGTTAGAGTTAATTTTTGTACATACTTTTGGGTGAGAAGAGGAAGGAGCCTTGCTTTTCTTTGGGCATATCTAACTCTATCAGGAGCATTTGTTGAAAAAAGTACTCTCCCTTCATGGGATGGTCTTGGCTACTTCATACAACATCAAGTCCTCCAGTTTCATACAGTTATCACAAACATCAGGGTTTCTTTTGTTATAAAACAAAAGAATGATCCGAATGATATTTCTCTGCATGTAAAATCCACATCTTTTCTTTTTTTAATGTGTGCTTGTGCGTGTGTGTGCGTGTGCGTGTGTGTGTGTGTGTGTGTGTGTGTGTGTGTGTGTGCACATGTTTGTGTGAATGCAGGTCTGTGACACAATACAAATGTTGAGGCCAGAGGACAACCCTTGTTGAGCCAGGGTCTCTTCCTTGTTCACTGTCAGTGTCCAGGGAGTCTTCTGTGTCTGCCTTTCTCTGTATCTTTAAGCCTCTTCTCTCTGAGGAGGCAGAATCTTCAGTCTCTTTTAATATTCCAACAGATTCTAAACATGGATCCTGGTTATTGCATAGTTATTTCCTCTGAAGTGAAAACATTCCCTCCTGAAGTGAGACTCGAAAGACCCAGGAAGCTCATGAAATTTATAACACTCACAAGGCTTCTCCTCAAATGCTATAAAAATACTAAAAATTTACTTGGGGTCCAGGGAGATTCTTCAGTGAAGCTGCCTGCAAGTAGGGCAGAGGACTTCAGGGATGCAGATTTCAAGCTGTCACCCATGTTGAAGTGGGTTTTTTGCTGTTTCTGCCTTTGATTCATTCATCCTTGGCCCATATTTCTGGAAGTTACTTCAATAAGCTCATTGGCTTACCAAGAGAGACTTGAGTAGAATTGTTTCTTTGGTCAGCTGTGGGTGGGATGAATAGACATTTGTTCACATCTTCCCTGGACAAATTAACATAGCATTGATTTAGGGGTTAAGGAGTGAATGCTGAGGTCTTCAGTCTTTAGAATGTTAACTTTTATATTCCTCATTGTTGTTTGAATGAAAAATATCCCCCATAGTCTCAGGTGTTTGAACACTTAGTCCTCAATTGGTGATGTTGTCTGGGGAGGTTTAGGTGGTACAACCTTGATGGAGAAAATAGATCAATGGGGAGTGGGCTTTGAGATTAAAAGCCTTTTGTAACTGTCAGTTTACTCTCTATACTTCATGCTTGCATTTGAAGATGTGATGTTTCAGCTTCCTTCTGCTACCATGTCCGCTGCTTGCTGCCATGTCTCCTGCCTATAATGGAGGAGTATATAATGGTCCATCTGGAACCATAAACCCAGATAAACTCTTTCTTCTATAACTGCTTTGGTCATAGTGTTCTATCACAACAACAGAAAGGAACTAATACGTTCCTATTTTCATTTTGGAAGCTTAATGTGATGCTCTGTGGTTTCTATGAGTGTATAGGGTATGTGTGGAGGTGTATGAATTAAAAAGTAAAAATTCCCTGATAGTGGGTAACTCCACTGATGAAAGATTAGTAAATTCAGCTTTAATCTGAGCAAAACATTTCCAGGTGGTCCCAGGGGAAGAGGGAAAACCACAAGGCTGCACTGAAGGAGAGGACCTTAAGTACGCTCCGGGGAGTCACTGAAGCTTGGCAGGCTTTCTTTGTATGGGATTTGGAGAGGGCCGCTCCAGGGAAAATCCCCAACATGCATGTGTATACATCTCTGTGTGGGAAACAATGGGCTCTATATCTTGTCTTCTGCTCTGTTTCTGCAGCAAAGAGGGCTTCTGTTTCACTCACTCTTTGTTGATTAAAAAAAATTGTAGGGTCAGAGTTACCGTGGTAGTGATCCAGTTACCTCCACAACACCTTCAAACATATTCTCCAGTCTCTGCCTTTTGTGCCCTAAGCTCATTAACTTGGATTGACTTGCCTGCTGATGCTAGATTTGACCAGTATGAGCTACTTGAAAAAAAATATCAATAGATGGAAGAAAGAGAAAGAGAGGAGACAACTGTAGTGTTCTCCCTCTTCTTGCCCCAGTGTGTGTTCTGGCAGCATGCGTCCTTCCACAACTACAGCACCTGCCAGCCCTGTATCAGTCCCCTTTCTTCCTAGTCCTTGGGCTAGTAATAGCTCTTGGTTCTTTCTAGTTTCTAGCTCAATCTATCCACTCAGCATCTATCCATATCTCTAAGTAGTCATTTAATGACTGGGAATATTTAAGAAAAGTTATTTCCTACTGGTCTTTTGACACAGGCAGCTGCAAATAACTATAGGAACTCACGCATAGCAGCACGTACCTGTAATTCCAGCACTCCAAAGGCTTATGGAGTAGTATTGCAAGTTTGACACCAACCTAGTCTATATCCTGAGTTCAGGTCTACCTTGACTTGCATGGCAAGTCCCTATGTCCCTCAAACAGAGCAAATCCAACAAAATAAATATGAAGAGACAATAAGCATCAAGCTATTTCCAATCAATGTGTTGTGTAGCTATTTCTTCTAAAATTAAAGTCTTCCATTTTGGAGGGAAGTTCACTAAGAAACAGAATATTGCAGGAAAGGTGAAACATCAGGGTATTTTGAGACAGGATATTTACAAGGAGGTGAAACAAAAGGATGTACTAAAGTAAGGGTAAACATTCTATCCTTAGGGAAGTTCACCAAGTTCAAATAAGCAACTGGCTCAATTCACTAGACCCTTCCCTCCTCAAACATATATAAGAAATAAGGCCTGCTGAGAGACTCTTAGACCAGTTACACTGTCTGAAAGAGACTCAGAACAACTGAACTACCTGGAAGGGATACTCTGTAACATGTTGAGCTGCTGCAGGCTGTGCTGTGTGCTCCAGGCTTCCAACTTTGGAGAGCTGTCACTAATGCTGGGGTGAGTTTTTGTTAATACAGCTGTCTTTGAGTCATTTCTACTCCTGCAAGTAACCTTTCACTCATATTCCCGTAAGGTACCCCAATAAAACTGATCAGTTCACCAAGTTAGACTTTGGTAGTACCTGTACTTTGGTCTGTCACAGTTCACTATCTGGAGTGAGTAGACATTTGTTCACATCTCCCCAGGAATAATGTCACACACAGGGTGTCACTCAAATTCCTCAATCCTAGATTTCTGATCCTCATGTGAGTTAGTTTTTGTAGCAGATATTACATTTTGCATAAACATGACACAATAGTATATATTTTTGAGAAATGTTTCTAGAATATCTGGCATTCTATATAACATGTGCTTCACCTATATTGTTAAACCACATTATAGAAATCATTCTTAAAATGTCTACAGTGGAAAAATTTCCTCTTTTAGTCTCCAAGTCATCCCTAGGGAAATCTATAGGTTCATTGGGTTTATTTGGTTATGTAGATTTAATGAAAAACGAAATGAGCTTAATAGAAGCATAGACCAAAATGCTTCCAGGCCCTTCTTTCTTTCTTTTTTTATCTTTTATTTTTTATTTATTTATTTATTTTTTAATTTTTATTTTGCAATACATTTCAATTCTACATATCAGCCACGGATTCCCTTGTTCTCCCCCCTCCCGCCACCCTCACCTCCCCGCCCCCCAGCCTGCCCCCCATTCCCATCTCCTCCAGGGCAAAGCCTTCCCTGCAGACTGAGATCAACCTGGTAGACTCAGTCCAGGCAGGTTCAGTCCCCTCCTCCCAGGCCGAGCCAAGCGACCCTGCATAGGCCCCAGGTTTCAAACAGCCAACTCATGCAATGAGCACAGGACCCGGTGCCACTGCCTGAATGCCTCCCAAACAGATTAGGCCAATCAACTGTCTCACTTATCCAGAGGGCCTGATCCAGTTGGTGACCCCTCAGCCATTGGTTCATATTTCGTATGTTTCCGTTCGTTTGGCTATTTGTCCCTGTGCTTTATCCAACCTTGGTCTCAACAATTCTCGCTCATATAAACCCTCCTCATTCTTGCTAATTGGACTCCCAGAGATCCACCTGGGGCCTAGTCATGGATCTCTGCATCCAGATCCCTCAGTAGTTGGATGAGGTTTCTAGCACGACAATTAGGGTGTTTGGCCATCCCATCACCAGAGTAGGTCAGTTCGGGCTGTCTCTCGACCATTGCCAGCAGTCTGTTGTGGGGGTATCTTTGTGGATTTCTGTGGGCCTCTCTAGCACTTTGCTTCTTCCTATTCTCATGTGTACTCACTCATAGGAGGATACTAGATGTGGAACAAGGATGACTGGACTGCTACTCACATCACCAGGGAGGCTACCTGGAAAACAGGACCCCAAGAAAGACACGGGGATCGCCCAATGACAGAGAAATGGAATGAGATCTACATGAACAGCCTGGACATGAGTGGGGGTAATGAAGGGTGAGGGTCGAGGGAAAGAGAGCTTGGGGGAGCGGAAGATCCCAGCTGGATCAACAACAGAGAGGGAGAACAAGAAATAGGAGACCATGGTAAATGAAGACCAGGCCCTTCTTTCTAAGATGAAATATCTTCTCTCACTGAAGTCCGCTGCTGCTGTCTCTTCAGCTAAGGAAGAGCTGGAGGCACTTTTCAGAGGACATCCTTCTGTTAAGAGATCTCTCCTCTCAAAAACATCGTTATGAATGGGAGAATGTGACCCCATGGTAGAGAGTTTGCCTAGGATGCTAAAGGTCCTGAGCTAAACTCCTTACTCCACAAATAAGCACTAAAGTTTTTTTGTTTGTTTATTTGTTTGTTTGTTTTTGAATGGCCCTTGTGCTTCTTGGTGTATTTACTGTCCTAAAGATTTGTGGGAATGCAGAAAGGTGAGGTTTGTAGAATACTGACATTCCATTGGCTGAAGCACCTGACAGCCTCTTTGTCATTGTGGTGCTTGTCTTTGGGGTCTTCCTTACTCTTCATCTTTCAAGGTTGGAGTACATCTGTCTTCCCACTCCCCTTTGGTTTGACCAATCTGCTGCCAATTTGAATAAAAACATAAATTTAGATTAGGAAATTTATTGAGAGTTAGTCCCAGGCCTTTTTCATACTGGGCTCAACTTCTTAAGTTTTTCACAAAAATCTCCTATTCCCTTCTCCTATATCTCTTTCCACCTTTCCACATGCATACATACCCCTGTCTTGCAGGCTTGTTTTTATGCTCTGTTTTTTTTCCTGTCTTATTTGTTCTCAGACTTATCAGACTCTCTTCTGAACATGCCCACTCTATTCCTGCTTCCTCCGTAAAGCCTTCCATTACTGCTGCAGATAGACCCAAGTTTCCTGACATTATCACCTTTTCTCAAGTGCCTAATTATTGGTACTTATAAAAAAAATCCCATTGTATTGGCTCATTTCATTATGTATATAAAACAGTTGTAATGGCTAGTTTTATGTTAGCTTGACACAAACTAGACTCATCTGAGAGGAGGGAGCATCAACTGAGAAAATGCCATCATAAGATATGGCTATAGGTAAGCCTATAGGGTATTTTCTTAATTAGTGATTGATGGAGAAGGACTCAACCCATTGTGGCTAGTACTACTCCTGGGCTGGTAGTCCTAGATGCTGTAAAAAAAGCAAACTGAGAAAGCCACAAAGAGTAAGTCAGTAAGCAGCACCCTCCATGGCCTCTGCATCAGCTCCTGACTCTAGGTTCTTGCTCTGCTTAAGTTCCTACCCTGACATCCTTTGCATGATGACAGTAATGTAGAAATATAAGCAAAACAAGCCTTTTCCTCCCCAAGTTGCTTTTGGTCATGGTGTTTCATCACAGTAATAGTAACCCTAACTAAGACAATGGAAGTCATTGTAATGATTATATTTTCCACTGCTGAGATAAAATACCCAATGTCTTGGCTCATGGCTTCAGAGGTGTTAGCCCCTTATGGAACAGAGAGACAGAGAAATCTGTGGTAGCTAGGAAGTAAAGAAAGGGCAAACACAGGAAAAGTCCAGGGCAAGATACAAGCCTAAGCACAAGCCCCCAGAGCAGTAATTCCATCATATTATAAATTCATCAAGGGATTAAACCATTGATTAGATCACAGCACCCATGATTCCTTTTGATTATAGAAGAAATGGGATCAGTATAAACAGATTAAATTGCTCCCAGAAGTTTATTTCTAAGATGAAATCTCTAATCTCAGCTGAGATCTGATGAGAGCTGTGATTTAACTGTCTAGAAATACCATCAAAGATACACTCAGAGGCATGCTTCCCTAATCTATACCTTTCCTGATTCATTCAATCAGTTGGCAATCAAAATTAGTCATCCCAGTGAGTTCATTTTCTTCCATTGTTTGCTAAACCTCAAACCCTATAGCTTTCTTATCTTGTAACCCACATAGCAACTGGCACAGTTGCCAAGCATGCATGTCTGTGTGTGGTGGTTTGAATGAGACTGCCCCCAAAAGGCATATATTTGAATACAGAGTCACCAGGAGAGAAATTGTTTGGTAAGGATTAGGAGGTGTGATCTTGTTGAAGGAAGTATGTCATTGGGAGTGGGCTTTAAGGCTTCAAAAGCCCACACCAGGCCCATGCCTGCCTGCTGCCTGCATATCAGGATGTAGAGCTCTCAGCTACTTCTTCCAGCTGTGATGATAATGGACTAACTCTCTAAAACTGTAAGCAAACCCCCAATTAAATGTTTTCTGTTATAAGTTGCTTTAGTCATAGTGTCTCTTCACAGCATTAGAATAGTAACTAAGACAGAAGGGTCTGTTGAGTAAATGGCAGGCTTATTGGTTTTCTTATAATTTCCAAATATGAAAAATTAAAGCAGAAGTGTAAAAAATAGTTTAGTATAAATGTATAAAATAACGTCACTGTTACCCAGATGCTAATGTCAAAGGAATAAATGTCAGTTTATCCATTTCCTCATTTCTCAGTTCACTTTCTCTCATGGTAAAAACCTTGGTATTTGGATAATTTGAGGACAGACATTATTATGTTAAAATAAAGTTTATTATGAGATGCATGAATAAAAGTTTCCTGTGGCCTGGAGGCAAAAAGGAAAATGACTGGCAGGTTGTGAGGGAAAAAGAAAGCGTTCTGTATTTGTGACTCTCATGTGGCTGAGGAACAGTTTTAGTTGCCCACTCAACTCTGGAGTCTCATTTAACTCTCATTCTTTGATATGGAGATGGGTCTATGAATCCCCTAGTTCTGAATTGCAGGATGTGAATGCTGAAGCTTGATTTATATATTGGCCTTGAACTGGGAAAGGTTGGAAGAGAGTCTTGGTCCTTTGAAGCACATGTTGCTAACTCAAATTCCTTTAATCACAGATGTGGTAACCATTAAGAATTACTTTCCCTGTTTTGTTCTACAGAACAATAAGCCTCTGGTGAATTTCAGTTAATCAGCCCTACAGAAGAAGAGAGCATCCTCAAAGTTTAATTAAATATGGAATTGGGTAAGAATTTGTGCTTGTATCCTTTTACTTTAATTTCAGGGAAGGAGAAAAAATGAGACAGCTGTGTTCTACTGAGAGTAAGTGTGACAGGACCTGACAAAATTTTATGCTGGTCATAGTGACTGCTAGCACACAGACCACATTTTAAAAAGAACAAAATACATTCATACCAATTATATAATTTATCCCCCAGCCATCCTCACAGAAATCCACGCAGATATTAGTATTATTTTATTATATTAATATTTTCATTTTAAAAAGTAATATATCTGCATGCAAGCATATTTGTAAAATAGAGACATGGGCAAAACAAAGTGACAGTCCAGTGTTTCTGTTGTACCCAGAGTCTCCCAAAGACCACCAAGAGACCGAATCCAGTGTAAAAGCTGAGTCTTTACTACGAGTAAACTCTGTACTCTATATCTGTCTGAAGCAGCAGCAGAGTAGGAGAGACCCCGAGTAACAATGGGGCAGGGTTTTTAAAGCAGAGGGTTCTTGGGGTCTACAGACTACATAGGAACAGACTCAGGATTGGTTTATGCGAGTGGCAATCATGTTAGTAATTTTTAATTGGCTAAGGTTAGTTGGGGGTTACAGTTACCATTTTTGGGCAGGCCTGGACAAGTCCCAAGCTTTGTCCTTGAGCTGCCATGGAGGCTGACTGGCCTAACACGTACTGATTGTGGGGGCTGACTCAGTGGCTCAGGTTCTTTACTCATGTACATAGCTCTAAGTTGGTGAGAGGTCCCAGACAGTAAACAGTTGGCTGAACCTTGAGCGGTCAGAGTACATGCAGAAAGGGAGCTACTGCAAGGACTATGTCTTTTGTTCATGGTCCTCCCAGAAATTGCTTGCTCAAGTCTCAGGAAACTGAAATTGAGGCCTGATCTCTGAAAGAAGACTAAGCAGCCTGTTATGGTGTCTGCTTGGTCCTTTCATTTCCATGTGGTATTCTGAAATATATTGTTTTCTTTCTTCCTGTTCTTCTCCTCCCCTTCCTTTTTCAGAGAAGATCTCACTATATTTCCATGGTTGACCTCAGATTCACTCAGTAGATCAGGCTTATAGAGATCTGCCTGCCTCTGCCTCCTGAGTGCTGGGCTAAACCTGGCTCCATATTATTTTTTTTATTGAATACTTGTAATCTGTTTGAATCCTGTTTCTTCACTTAATATTGTTATCACAAATATTTGCCTTTATTTTCTTTTATTTGGCTATTTCATACATACATACAATGTGTTATGACAATATTCAGGCTTTATTACACTCTTATCCATCTCCCATCATTATTCCCTAATCATCCCCTCCTTTACCCTAGTTGTTCCCTCCTCTACTTTTATGTGTTTTGTTCGTATCTTGACAACTTTATTTTTGTTAGTCAATCTATATACGTTGATATGTATTGCTAAGACACTTGGGTTTTGATTATCATCTTGTCATTTCTTTCTTATCTACAAGTCTTCCTCCTCCCTGCCCCCACTGCTAAGCTTAAAATGAGGGTTGCTTGGTTACTTCCTGGATAACGGGCAACTAATCAGTGGCTACAACACGGAAGAAAATGATAGCTCTCCCTTAACTGCCAGTATCTGCTCAATGAGATATGGGACTTCTTGAGCTTCTCCCAATCCATAATAGGATGGATCAGAGGTGCCATCATTCAACTCTTATATCATTCTACTCCCTACCATGATGTTCCCTGAGCTTTTGAGTACCTTTTAGAACTGAACATTCAGTAGTCACATATTCTCAACATTTTGGCTATTTAAGAGTCTGTATTAACTACTTCACACTGCAAGAATAAACTTCTCTGTACAGGCCTAGAACAAAACTACTGTATGAAGATAAACATGAATATTTATAAGACAGTTGTGAATATTTATAAGGAAATTATGAATATTTACAACAAAGTTATGAATACTTAGAAACAATTGCCCTCCTGTCCATCTAATGAAACAGCAGTAGTGGATTCTAGTCTAGGGCTTGTGTACTCCCTAGCCACAGGATTTTAAACAGATCTGCAATATCAGACATGTACTCCCTCCCATGAACTGGGCCTCAGTTCCAATACTATTGATTAAATTATTAAACTGAAAATTAATTAAATATTTTCTTCCTTTCTAGGGTTGTTGAAGTCCAAACTGAGAAAAACCAATTTCCTGATGGCTAGTTCTGATTTAAATAGTTTGAATTGCTCTACAGATTTTGAAAGCCCTCCTGCCACTGAAATCCAAGAACAAAGTGGAACAGTGGAGTATCAGCTAGACATCCACTCTTTGGGAGTTTAAGGAGTCACTGTTATTTTTTCCTACTGTGATTCAACATGTCCAAAGTAATCCCTTTCTAATCCTCTCTTCCATCCGGCGCAATCATGAAATCTTCGAGTTAAACATCATGGGGCATGCGCACTTTACCAAGAGCGGTGTGTCAGGGAAGAAGCTGACTAGTGGAAAGGTTTCACTTGGGCCTTATCTTAACATGATTACTTTGAGTGGGGATTGGAGATAAGGAACAGGATTCCTTCTGACATTAGCAGCTTACAAATGAAGCTGTGGCAACCACAGAAATGAACTAGCTCTGCATAGGGAGTTGTGCAATATAACTGAGTCTATTATGTACTCTGCCAAGGGTCTGGCATGATGGGCATCACCTACTGTGACATAAAAGCTCTAATTTCTCACTAGGCTGCTTCGAAGATGAAATGAAACCATGGCCCTAAGATTGCTTTGAAAAGAGAGTAATTTTGTAATGAATTTTATTGGGAGAAGTTTCTAATCTATTTATTTAGATGCTTCTAAAATTCAAACCTATGTTTGTATTTATTTGAGACAGGCTCTCAATCTGTAGCCTTGGCTGGCCACAAATATACAACCCTTCTGCCTCAGCCTCCCAAGTGCTGTGTGGAATTATAGGCATTCACCACCATGCCTGGCTGAAAGTCACTCTTTAAATTGCAGCTGACAGGAAGCCCTTTCAAACTCTTCATAAAAATATAGGAGACGCACAAAAAGGAAGCTTATTAACTTAGCTAGAAACTCTGGGGGCTGCACTATTGCTGTGGTTCCTTAGGTGCCTGTTTCCTGTATTATACCTCCTCTCTCCTGTGGTCACTCCTAAAAACTCCAGGTGATGGACAGCAGGGCTTTTCTTTTTTCTTTTCTTTTCTTTTCTTTTTTTTTTTTTTTAGATGGGTTTGTCTGTGTAGTTTTGGTGCCTGTCCTGGAATTCGCTTTATAGACCAGGCTGGCCTCCAACTCACAGACATCTGCCTGGCTCTGCCTCTTGAGTGCTGGGATTAAAGGCATGTGCCACCATGCCCAGCACAGCAGAGCTTTTCTAGACAGAAGCAGCTGTGCTGAGTCACACTTGCCTTGCTTTGGGTCATGTATGTTTTTTGACCTTTCTTCTCAAACTGCAGGAGGATTTCTTTCTATCTTTGTGTATGCGCATGTGCATGTGTGTGCTCCAGTATGTGAAGGTACGTGTATACATATTATAAGTACACATGTTTGGAGCCCAGAGATTGACACTTAATCCCTCCACCTTACCTTTTGAGGCAGGGTGTTTACTGAAGCTGGAGCTTTGGCTAGCCAGCAAGCCCTAGGGATCCTTCAGTCTCCACCTCTTAAGCACTGGCATGTACCACTGAGCCTGGCTTTTTCTGGCTTTAAAAGTGTATACAAGAGTTCAAATTCAGGTCCTCATGCTTCCATGGTCAGTACTTTGCTGACCTTGCCTTTTCTATCATGCTTTTTTTGTCATTTTTGAGGCAAACTCCCACTGTACAACCCAGATCCTATAGCGCCTGCCTTCTAAGTGCTTCAATCACTGGTGTTTGCCACCACATTTAACTGCAATAAAGAATTGTTTAAAAGCCACTATTCATGGGGCTGGAGAGATGGCTCAGTAGTTAAAGAACACTGACTGCTCTTACAGAAGACTTCAGTTGGGTTCCCAGCACCCACAGGGTGACTCAAAACCATCTGTAACTCCAGTTCCAGGGGATCTGACTCCCTTTTCTTTCTGACATCTACAAGCTCTAGGCACACATGTAGGTTCACATATGCAGGCAAATAAATTCACATAAAATTTTAAAAAATTTAAGCTATTGCTCATTCTGCACTCTGATGAAGGTTTGGTTAGAAATTATCTCAAACAGAATCCTACCGACCTAGTCACCACTGTTACTCAGGAGAAACAGTCTTCTTAAGCCCTCTCCATCACATTCTCTCTTTTGACTTGGATGGGTGTCCTAGGAACACTGATTCGGGCAGGATTAATGCAACAGGCCAGCAGTGAGTGATGTGCTGTGGGAAATGGGACAGGTTGACCTGCAAGTGACCTTGCTCTGAGAGGATTCTGATGTTATAGGGGATGAAACTGATGCACAAGGAAAGTCTAGAGTGTCAGAGTCACACTTTTGCCACTGGGTATACACTTTTCAACAAGATGTATAATCAGGGAAGGGAGGAAAGAGATGTAAAGAAAAGCCCATGGGACAGGTAGAAAAGAAAGGTTAACAGTGGAAAGTTCCAGACAGCAACTGCATTTATATTAACATTTATTACTATTGACACTTCATAATATTTAATGCTGTACTTTGCAATTAAATGTGAAGGGAAGCAAACCCCTTTACTAATGCAAAATGATAATAGTCACGCTCAGTGGAAGACACCTGTAAACTCAACACTTGGAAGACGGAGGCAATATCCCAAGTTAAAGGTCAGCTTAGGATGCACAGCAAGTTCCTGTCTCAAAAATACCAAGAGCTAGAGTTGAAGTTTCCAGTGCATGCAACTGGAAAAAAATCCTCAACCCTGTTTAATAAAGGCTGGACATGTTCTGTGGGCCACACAACTGCTGGGTACTTTGCGTCTTTCCTTGCATTTCTTCAGTCTCTCTGCAGTAGCTGTTAAGAGTAGATGCTGATTAACCTGGGACAACTTAAAACTAAACAAAACTAAATAATGATAACGAGGTCCCAACTTTGTAGGGAGGGCTGGGTCTGCTTATATGGCAGGGCAAACAAAGCCAACATCTGCTGTAGCCCAGCTAATTATGGAAGTGTGTTGAGGCTTCATGTAACTTGAATTTAAAAACTTTTTTCTTTACAGAGTAATATAAAATCAAAACAGGAAAGATATTTAATATTTAATACTAAGCTTTCAAAAGAAACCCACTATGATTGTTATGTACCTTGGTGCAAAGACTGTGGTAATAGTAGAAGAAAGTAGACTACTTGGCATTGAAAAAAGAGTAGACTGCCACTTGAAAACCAGGAGTCCAGGTTTCTGCCATCCAGAGAGTTATTGCAGAACAAAACCTCAAAGGCTTGAAAATCATCTCCAGATTCACCTTCAACTTCTGTGACAATTTTGGTTTCAATTTTCAGAACTTAATGACTCCCAGTCTTGACTCAGGACATTTCAGGAAGTCGACCTCAAGTTATTGATTTAACCTTAGGCTTGGCAATTTTTAAAATTAACATTTTTGGTGATTAAGTGGTGATTAAAGAATTGTACATGTAAAAGGAATTAAACTACTGAAGTTTTATATTAGAATATAAATTACAATTAATAATCTTGAAGAGTTTTTATGAAAACTGAGATTACTATTTAAGTCATATATATATATATATTTATATATTTATAATTATATATAAGAAATGTTTTATATCTATAGCTCTCTATCTATATCTATATATAGTTATAATTGTGAAACTGGGTATTTGAAGGGATAAGTACTGCAAAATCCAGTGGTCTAGCACCATCTTAAGATAGAAATTTCAGAATACTGAATTTCAATTTTTTTATTATTTTAAATTATGTATATGCGTATATGTCTGTGTGTGGATATTTTGGACCTAGGGAACCCCTTTATTCCCTCCTGTTAATAGTCATTGACCGATGCCTAAACAGATTCAGGATTGAGTATGAAATAGTTTGCTGAGAGGCATGGCTCAGTATCAGGCACAACTTGGCTTGTTTCCAGGATTAAGGATGAGTTCAGCAAAAGTCAGGAAACATAGATGCTGCCTCCATTCTTAGTATCTTGTAACATCTTTGCTTGATTGTCTAGAAAGAAACAAAAAAAATATAGGTGAGGATGCAGGGAATGCAAATTAGTATGGTCACTATGGAAATAGGTACAGTGATTACTGAAAACTAATCTGAAATTGGACATAGTGTTCTGTGCCTAGAATCTCAGCACTTGAAAGGTCAAGGAAAAAGATCAAGAGTTCAAGGCCAGCCTTGGTTGTGACACAATAACTCAAAGCCAGTCTGGGCTACATAAGACAGAATTACCACATGAAGAGCCAGAGAGATGGGCCAGTGGATAAAGGCACAAGTCACTAAGGCGGATGACCTTGTTTCCTGGGATCCACAGGGTGGAAGGAGAGAACTAACTTCAACAAAATGTCCTCTAACCTTCACAAAAAGGAAATCACAAACATATGCACACACACACAGAGAGAGGGGGGGGAAGAGGGAGGAAGAGGGAGAGGGAGGGAGAGGGAGAGGGAGAGGGAGAGGGAGAGGGAGAGGGAGAGGGAGAGGGAGAGGGAGAGAGAGAGAGAGAGAGAGAGAGAGAGAGAGAGAGAGAGAGAGAGAGAGAAAAGAAAAAACTAAAACCAAAAACAAAACCCCAGCATTCCTGGATATACAGCCAAAAAAGTCAAGCTCAGCATGCATTAGAGATGTGTGTATATGGACCACACTTAACACAGTGCTGTCCACAATAGCAAAGTTAGGGACTCAACTTAGCTGCCAAACATATATGAATAGATAATTAATGCACAGCCATAAAGAAGAATGAAATGGCATCTGCAGGGAAATGAGTTGATCATCATGTGTCTTAGCTACTTTTCCATTTCTGTGACAAAATATCATGATTACGACAACTTATAAAAGAAAACATTTAATTTTGGGCTCATGATTTCAAGTCCATGACTGTCATGGTAAGGGAACATGGTAGCAATCAGGCAGACATGGTGCTGAAGCAGTACCTGAGAGCTCACAGCTGATCCACAAGCATGAGGCAAAGGGAGAGAGCTTTTGAAACCTCAAGTCCATTCGCCCCCAGTGATACATCCCCCTAACAAGGCCATACCTCATAATCTTTCCCAAACAGTTATGCTAATAGATGAGCCTATGAGGGCCATTCTCATGCAAACTACTACATTCTGTTAAGTAAAATAAGACAGATTTCAAAAGATAAACATGTTTGATTTTCTTACATATGTAGAACCCAAAGGTGAAAAGGGTGAGGATGTAAAGTGAGGGTGTAAAAGGGAAAGTGAAAGAATGGAACGGGATAAGAAAGATTAATAAAGGAAGTAAATATTGTTATAATATTATTATATTCAGGGATAGAAACCTCTTTGTACAATTAATGGATGCTCATGGGAAAATTATCTAGATATTTTGCTGGTAAACATGGGCACTCTGGGACCTAGCATTGAATCAATTTTGAGTTTATCCATGAGGAGTTAGGGCATTGGGGTACTTCCACACCAACTGCCTGTAGCTATCAGATAATAGCTGCTTCTAGAAGTTATTGCCCTGGGACCTTCAGCCTTTCTCAGGTTTGAGAAGAGAGAGCTCTTAGGTAAATATGGCCAGTTAGTGTTAGGCAGGGATACTAGAAATTGGTAAAATTCTAATGGACATGGCTTTATTACCATCAGACCCCATCTCAACTCTCTAGCTCTTCCTTATTCATCTAACTTTTTCCTCAGGCAGTTGTCAGGAACTGGTCTCCTGGAAATCAAGGGAAGAAGAGGACACAATGCAGTTCTTTAGAAAACACCCTAAACTAGCATGTCCAAGGAACATCCTAATGATGTCATTTTTGGAAGATTACTGAGGATCCACATGGCGGTTGCACCATGCTTTTCCATTTGCTTGATTTTAGGCACTAGAAACATCTTCAGGTCAGCAAGCATTTTTAGTGCTTGCAGAATCAAATGTGTGTCAGCCAATAGGTAGGTGGGTATATTCTCAGTTACACATCAGCCTTGAGCTTTTAAAAAGATGAGTCAGTATTATTGCTAAGAACCAGAACCTGGTGTTAGTTATGCCTGGCATAAACCTACCATAGTTGCTAGCTTGCTTTGTGAATTTGAATTTGGGAAATTTCAAGTGAATATCCTGTAGTGTGATTTTAAACACCAGATGAGCTTGTGCAGTACATTAACATAGCATCAGGTCCATGGTAGCTACTTAATCAGTTCTGGGTTTGTAGGAGCCCATTTATCAGCTGGTATCTTGTAGATGTTTATGGACATGGTTGATTATAAATATTATCATTTTATCAAAATTGCTTCTCTAGCCCTCAGGCTGCTGCTGAGTTACTTAAGAAGGCAAACCTTTGTAGCTCTCTTGCAGCCATGTTTGGGACAAGAATGGAAAAGAATGCTGTGCTTGATCTTATGAGCAGCTAAGTGAGGCAGGAACCCTCAGTCACAAAGTCCTACATTAAGTCAGCATCAAAGAATCTTTTCATTTAGTTTCAGCGAAAGCTCTTTTGGGGGAAATGAAGCCTAATGGGGCCATTAACATCCCTGTCTTTATGACCAGGGTTCAACATGAACAGAAGTGTTTCTATCTGTCATGGAAACTTTCAAACATGCTCCATGACTCTGAGCAAAATAGCTTTAGGAATGTTACCTCCACCTTTCCCTCTTGAACTATGTTTTTAAATGGAGCAGGCTCAGTGATTGACTATTAATCTTCATTGTTACCTTGACTGGGTCTTAGAATTTTCCAGAAACACATCTGTGGGCATGTCTGTGGGGGCATTTCTAACTGAGGAGGGAAAACTCATCAGAAAAGTAGGCTGGATGTCCAGCCTGAGTAAAAGGGTAAAAAGAAGTCCCAGGTCAGCCTGGACTACATGATATGACACTGTCACAAAAGAGAGGAGGAGGCTAGAGAGATGGCTTAGTGGCTAAGGGTATTTTCTGTTCTTACAGAGGACCCAAGTTCTATTTCTAGCACCCACTTTGGACAGATCAAAACCATTCATAACTCAGCTTCAAGAAATTAGATGCCTTCTGGCTTCTGCTGGGATCTTTACTCATGTGTACACACACACACACACACACACACACACACACACACACACACACACACAAACACAGACATTTATACACACATTTACATAATTAAAAAAATATGAGTTAAAGTCGCTTGTCAAATGCCTAATAAAGCAAGTAATTGATGGAATTTTTCATTGTCATGTTTTGAGTTTATTTTTAAAGTCATATTCTTCCAAGAGCTCTAACACCTTTTGACCACAGGCAGATGTTATCTCAGTGTCACCTGCCTCCTCCAGTGCAGTGGGAGAAAGCACTAAGTAAGTGCTTAATAAATGTCTTTCGGGTATGGCATGAGTGAGCATGTAAAGAGTTGAGCTGTGACATGAGGTGATATTTACTCAAAATTCATATTTATTTAGAGATGGTCAAGGCCATTGTCTTAGATGTATGCTAAAAAGCAACCTGTGAGTATTTACAGTGAGTCCAGAGTGACTGTCAACAAATGAAATGGTGTTTCTCTGGTCCTGAGACTACCAATATCTCTTTCAATGCCTGCCTGACTTTCCTCAAATAGACCCTGAAAAGTCTGTATGGTAAAAAGTCTAAACTAATTTCCTCTTCATTACTAGACATTTTGCAAGAGAACTTTCACCTAGGTTAGCCATGCATCATGTAGCTGGGAAACCTGTCATCTCTATCTGCATCAGAGGGCAGATTCTTTTCTTCTAATTATCCATTACAGAGGCTGAGGATATAAGTAGAAGATTGAGGGCTCCCAAATAGTTCCTGTAGACTGCCTGTCTGTCTTTTTAGACAGTGGCAGAACAATTTGCAGATGTACTACATTCCTTAGCAATGTCACCTCCATGGTGATCTGCCAAAGCTATTTATATGTGAATGAGTCCATAATTCAACATCAACTGTTGATTTATTTTAGTTTGAGAGATGATGCCCCTGCAAATTACCAATGTGAGTAATTTCATCTGAAGGTTTTGATTTTATTTAAGTGCATGCCCATTGTTGACAGGGTGCATTCATAGCCCACATTGGCAAGATCAACAATGTAAAACACAAGCAAATGACCACAAAGGAGCCTGTGAGTCCAAGATAAGCCCAACTCATCAGGGAAATGGTCATTCTTTTTCTGTCACCAGGAACCCGCTACAGTTTGGTTACAAGTGCTCTGAACTTAGGCAGGAAAAGCTGAGAGACTTATATGACAAAAGCAGCTTCATACACAGAGGAAATTTTTAAAAGGTGTAGCCTGTGTGCAGTGCCCTGGGAAACTGCACCTTTATAAAAATAAAAATTGAGTCCTATAAAATTCACTGATTGCACTAATGGAAGTGTTCTTGGGTTCAAAATCACTGAATCTTTCAAAAACAGAAACCAAATATGTCATTTTGGAATTCATAGTAGAGATAATGACTTGGGCTGCCAAGCTATTTAGCTGGCTCTTCATTTTTTTCTATTCTCCTTCCCTGTTTCCTCCTTCATTCTATTCACATATCCAACTATCATCTATCCACCTACGTAGTTGCGAATCTATGTCATCCATTAATCCATTGCTCTAAAGGAGTTGACTCAGACAGTGTCCTAGTGAAAACAATGATACACCATCCAGAGTTATGATGGAAGTGTTCCAAACTCATAATCAAGAGCAACTACCCCGCCACAATAGGGCTGCATACATCTTCCCCGGAGTGAGGCTGATAGCATGTGTAAGGAAGCTCAAAGTTTTAGAAAGAGCGATTAAATTAAAAAAAAAATGTGGTGAATGATTATGCTTATAGATAGGGAGGGGAACTGATGCCATGCATGATTCTGTACACAGAATCACGCTCTTGGAAATCATTTCTTCTGTCCACTTGATGGCACTGTCGCACTATGTAATATTGTATTGTTGCCTAGCTATGAGGGTGAATCTTCATAAGGACTCTTTCTTGCTGTGTTAAGCTGCAGTGTGCTTTGGCTGTAAACTCCACTTCTAAGGACTGTATTTCACTGCAAGCTTAGAAGAAGGTTACAGTATCTAAAGAGGTTAGCAGAAGTCTGTGGCATCTGGGTCCTAGGAATTCCCAAGTCGTCTGTCTCAATGATGCTAAGGCAAGGAAGAGTAACATAGGTCAATGCTACAGGGAGGGGCTGGAAAGCTCTTTTTTTTACCCACCCTGGGAAAATAGGCCTAAGAAGTGAGATGCCTACTCCTCTTTCAATAAACCATGTGGATAGGCAAAGGAATTTCCTGCCATCCATGGATGGGAGAATCATGAAGTCTTCTTAGCATTATACTATTGTTTCCATGGAAGGAACTGATGACTGGAGGTGGAGACACATATGACACCTAATGCAAATGTATGCGGCCAAGCTAGTGTCATTTTCAGGAGGAAATCCTTTCTTCAGGTGATTAGCTGCCTCTTGGGACCCAGACTGTACCATGAACCACACGTAGGGGCACACATCAACATGGCCTTCAGTTTGGGTGTGATTCAGGCTCTGACAACTCTAAAGCAAACTCTTGGCACAATTTGTTGTGTTTCGAGAAGCAGTGAATTCAACTCTGCTATGTTAAAGTGAGTAATTTTTATTTTATTTTATTTTATTTTATTTGGTTTTTTTGAGACAGGGTTTCTCTGTGTAGCTTTGCGCCTTTCCTGGAATTCGCTCTGTAGACCAGGCTGGCCTCGAACTCATAATGATCCGTCTGGCTCTGCCTCACAAGTGCTGGGATTAAAGGCGTGCACCTCCACCGTCTGGCTAAAGTGAGTAATTTTTATAAGAGCAGAGGAGAAAGTGGACTGCCACTGTCCATAGTGGTAGGTACAGTTTGAGCTCTACTACCTGTAGATCTGAATGGGGTCCCCAGGGAGCCACTTTTCAGCTGTGTGAACCTGGCCAGCCAAACCCTATCTCTGAGCTTTGGTTCCTCATTAAGGGATATTATGACATTTTGCACAGGATGAAGCTACTTTGTAAAGACAGAATAGCCCATCACAGAATTGCCAAATTCTGTTATATACAAACTATCTTTTTCTAAATAACTGCCATATTCCCCTCTTTTTTTTTTTGTTTGGCTTTAGCTTTGAGGCTAGCTTCCTCTCACTTTTATTGTTCCAAAGGAAAAACCAGAAAGGAGAGGCAACAAGGAAGCATGTTAGGAATCTACAACCTAAGTGTACATGCCAGGGTGAGGGATGGGAGGACAGGGTACAACTCCTTTGCAATTTACCTTAGTTTCTGCCTGTGTTAGGAGACTGAATTATTGGTTCCTTTCAAACATTTATTGATTTTTATTGAGATGCAATTCACATGCCACAAAAAGATGTTTAGTGTGTCTTCCCCTGACTGGTATTGGTTGGTTGCCTTTTTTTATTTTTTATTTTTTTATTTTTCATTACGTGACTCATGCCGACCTAACTTGTGATCTTCTTGCCTCAATCTTCAAAGTGATTCTATTAACAAATACACACCACCACATAAGGAAAATTCCTATTCTGAACTGTGCAACACACTGGGTGGCTATTAGTCCATTCCAATTCACACAGGTGTCACCACTGTCTCATATCATATCTGCATTTTCCTCAAGCAACACTGTCTCCCTGGTAGGGTCAGTAGGTCTCAGGTTCTTCTCATTTCTTCTTCAGTCTCTTCCTTGTTTCTCAGATGAGATAAACTCAACTACTCTGCCTTCAGGTTTCCCCATCTTTATCCCACCGGCTCAGACCTGTTGTTCAGCTGCCTTGGTGACATCCCCTTTAATTATTATATGCTTCAAATCTGGCATTTTTTTTTGAATCTTTTTTTTTTAAGAAAAAAATCTATGTCATTTTATTTTCTTTACATCAAATTAAACTCAACTGAGCCTCTACCACATCAGTTTGTTCTGTCAAAAAAATTTGAGCTCATCAATCTCCTCCTTCTCTTCCTTCTCTTCCTCCTCCTCCTTTTTTTCTAATTCTGCAGTTCTGAGGGTTCATTCTAGGGCCCCAAGAAAGCTGGGTAAGCACTCTATCACTGAGCAACATCTCCAACTTTCTCATTTTTAAATTAAAAATCACATATATTTGTTTATTTACTTACTAATTTATTTAGTGTGTGTGTGTGTGTGTGTGTGTGTGTGTGTGTGTGTGTGTATGTGTGTGTCCATATCTGCTATGGAGCATGTGTAAAGGAAATCAGAGGACATCTAGTTAAAGTCAATTCTCTGTTTCTATCATATGGGTCCTGTGGATTGAACTCAGGTCTTCAGGCTTGGCAGCAAGCATCTTTACCTACTAAGCCATCTCACTGTTCTCTTTTTAAAATTCTTGCTTTGTTTACACCTGTCTTGATTCTTTACTGGAGTGTAGTCAAGAACTCAGCTTTATATGAGTAGAGGTCCCTAAGGAAGAACTCCTCAGGCTGTTGGTGGCAGCCTCACTTTACATGGCCACTGAAGTCTGTCCTCAGCTTATCTTATTATTCAAAGAATGGTTAGAGTTTCCCAAATAGCCTGGAAGGCATTTGTAGATGGGTTCTCTGTGTGGAGGTGCTGTGGGATGTTCTGTATGGCAAATGTGTTGCTGATTGGTCAATAAATAAAATACTGATTGGCCATTGGCTAGGCAGGAAGTATAGGCGGGACAAGGAGGAGAATAAAGCTGGGAAGTGGAAGGCTGAGTCAGAGAGACACTGCCAGCCACCACGATGACAAACAGCATGTGAAGATGCCGGTAAGCCACGAGCCACGTGGCAAGGTATAGATTTATAAAAATGGATTAATTTAAGCTGTAAGAACAGTTAGCAAGAAGCCTGACATGGCCATACAGTTTGTAACCAATATAAGTCTCTGTGTTTACTTGGTCGGGTCTCAGCGGCTGTGGGACTGGCAGGTGAGGGAGATTTGTCCTGACTGTGGGCCAGGCAGGAAAACTCTAGCTACATGGGGGGATATGTACACTCAAGTCTCAATGAGGTGATAATTTGGCCTTAACTTTTTTTCAAACTTGCAGTCTTTAGGTCATAGCCTGGGGACTTCTCAGGTTTAATTACCTGCCTAGAATTTGTGGTTATCTGAAAATGTCTTACCTACTTGCTTTTAAAATAAATTTTAAAAAATTTAAGATGCTTTTTAAATTTATATTTAATAACTTTATGTACTTCTGGAACATTTTAACATGTGTATATTATAGAATGATTAAAATTAAAAAATACATTCAGCACTACAAAGACTGCTTATAGGTGTTGAAACACTACTCTTAGTAATTGTGGAATTATTAATTGTGGTCATCATTCTGGTGCTAGATTACTAAGATTATTCCTGAAAGCCAACTGAAACTTTGTACCCTTTCATGGACATAGCCCCCTTTCCACCCTTACCCTTTTCTAGTCTCCTTCAAAGAATTTCTGCCATTAGTGACAACATGGGGAACTGCAGAGGACATTATGTTATGTTGAAGAGGTGGATGTGGAATGACAAATACTTGTGATCACACTTCTCTGGAGTTCATTTTTCACTGTGGTAGCTGCTCAGGGCCATCTTCATGTCCTGCATATATGCACAGGCTATGGGGCAGATTCCCAGGGTCTTCTAGATTCCCAAAGAGCTGTCAGAGCTTTGCATAGCCTCCGTGGACAGCTTATTCCTCTGGTTCTCTCTGTGTGCTTTGGATTATTTTGTCATTTGCCCCATCTAGTGTAATGGGTACCCATTGTTCTGAGACTGGCTACAAATGGTACAGCTAATCCTTGTGTGACTTAACCATCCATTGTTTTAGCTTTCTTATAAGTTCTTACAGAGATACTATCTTAGACAGTAGGAAGTAGGTTTAAAAAAATGACTCCCCCTCTCCCAAAAGGTTTTATTTTCTCAGAGTTATGGATAATTGTCTGCTAGGGGTTGGTTATAATTTATAATAGAGTTGGGAGTGGAACAATAAATTTTAGACTGAGGATTCTCTTTTGGAAAAGGAAAAGGAGAATAGATAGCATAAGATATTAAGGTAGATTATTGTATCTACTTGTAAACTAATTTAGCAAACTATCACCTTAGATAATTTGCACTGGTATGGATTCTTATATATTGATACAAATGTAAACTATTTTCTTATTCCTGTTTAACATAATTTGTATATTGATACAAATTGAAAACTATAATTGTCATATGGTACATATATTCCTACTCCTGTTTGAAATATTTTGTATATTGATACAAATATAAAATTACATTTGTCATACTGTATGTATGCTATACCTCTGTTTAGGATATTTTGTATATTGATACACATTAAGGATACTGTTGTCTTATTACACTATACATTTCTACCTCTGATTAGATATTTTGTACATTGTCATAATTTTGAGGTCATTGTTCTTACACAATACATCTGTTTACAGATTGTTTACCTTTATATGTAAAGCCTTAGTCATTAAGTTATTTAGGATATTAAGAACTACAGGTTTATAGACATTCATGCTTATAATAATCATAGTCATGTAGTCAGGTTTTCCAGATATACAGAAATGTATGTCAGATAGATAAAGAATCTTTAAACATTTCATAGGCCTAGAGAATACGGTGTTTAAATGTTTTGATAACTTAGAATTCTGTTGACTCTAGACACAATTGCTCGAGGCAGCACCAATCTACTCTGGAGAGAGTGTTGGGCTTCTAAGACACTCTGTGGAAGTTTGTCTTCTTTTTAGCAAAAAATAACCTGCTGTGTAAATAACTGCCCTTGCCTCAGCTGCTGGCAGTATGCATGCTGTCTTTTCTGGATGAGCAAGACATAAAAAAAAAGCTACTGCTGAACCTTGCCAAGACAGGGTAAGACAGTCTTTCAAATATCCTACTTCTGAAAATGGTTTGTCAGATATTCTAGGCCTGTAGCCAAGATGGATGCTCCAACAGTCTTGAGAAACATTAGGTGACTATCCAGGCTGCCAGCTGTCTCTGTCAATTCTCACAGTTTTTGGAAGTTGCTTGCTTGCACTTCCTGTTTACTCAGGTAATATTATTTTCCTTCTCAGGTCTTTGATGAGGTTGAAGACTAGATAGTTACAGTTATAATCCTCTTCTATCTTAGCTAAGAATATTTCAGGTACTAAAGTTAGATTCTTCAGGATAGGATAGCTATTAGAGTAATCTCTGTAACTTGCCATTTACTTACGGTCTGGGCATTTCTGGACATTTAGTATGTGTTTCTTGTTTTATGTTATTCTTGTTGGTTGTATTTCTATTTTTGTTTATGTTATGACCTTCCCCTTTCCTGGACAATACTTGATAATTGTTCCTATTGTATATAGTTTTGTTGTAGGTTAGAACTTTCTTATTTAGACAAAAAGGGGAGATGTAGTGGGTACCTGTTCCACCTATGACCTTGAGGTACCAGCCCTTAAGGTGTGGCCTTGGGGCTAGCTTAAGACCTGAGGGGCACATATGCCTCACTTTCTTCTCTCCCTTGTGGTCTTGGATGGTCCCAACTGACTCAGGCAGCAGGAGCAGCGTGGGACAGGACATCAACCTTCCAGGACTCTGTGATGATTGTGCCTATCATGTTTAGTGAGTTATTCTCCCCAATATAATTTCTAAATAAATAGTTCCACTATCAGTATCTGTGGATTATCTGCAGTATTCTGGCTTCCCATTGCCTCAGGCAATGTTCTGCTAGTTGTTAGCAAAGGTTTAGACAAAAATCTAGAATTTCCTAAGGTCTTAGCATTGAGCCACTAACATAAACAAATATTTCTAGGTGGATCTTCCAGCAAACTACCAGGCAGCCTCATTAATAGCAACTCTTTGTGAATAAACCCCTTTCTGTTTTTTTTTTTTTTTTCAGATTGCTGATCTAGGGCAGAAGACAGGGGTGGGCCTAATCTCAGGTTAAAAACTCCCTGTTTTTTCTTTTTTTCTTAAGACTCAGCTGCTTTTCTTGCATAAATACTCCCTCAGGCACTGCCAGCCTTTGGTTGATTTCCAGAACTCTAAAAAAGCTTTTTCTGACTATTTTATTTTTTACCAGTTCTTTTATGGAAGAGTGAGTGAACTTTCCCTTCATAAGATTTACCATCCCGTCTCCTTTTAAACTTGCTGTGAACTTATCAGGCTACAGAGTGATTGAGAATCTGTCAGTTTAGGCCAGTGAGACCTGGCCTTGGCCACAAAACACAGTATCTTGTTGCAGAGAAATCCCAAAGACAAAGGCACTTTTAATTTCACCATTAGTTAGTAAGGAAGAAATGTGGATTTAAACCCTAGGAGGAAGGTTGTTGCATGAGACAGGAGTTTGGTAGGTGCTTCATTTGCTAAATTGCAGATTCCTCATTTGAGCCCACAAATAAACTAAAAATAAATACCATGTTGGTTAAGCCTAGCCTGCTGGGATTGCTAGAGGCCAGTTTTTGCCTTAAAAATCTCTGGTTACATTCACAGTTAAAACAACCACATTCACCATTTAGAGATGGTGGTCTTTAGTAAATCTCTGTTGAGCAGTTGATATCCATTAAACTGATTGTTTGGTAGAAATGGAGTTAAGAAAGATGTATTTACTATCTTCAGTAGCCAGATAGAGATGAACAGGCTTGGGTGCCAAGGCAGTGTCTCTTCATGGTCTGTTTTCTGTCTTATACCTTTGAAGGTAATCTTGGCTGACAAAATAATTCAAGAATAAGTTGATCTGCAGAATGAGATGTTGCAGAAGAACTGAGCAAAGGTAAGTCCTATTGTCCTCTCTGGCTGGAAAAAGCTCTCAGAGGCACTCCCTTCTAGTGTCTAAGAGGCCATAGTCCTCTGTCCTGGACATGAGATGCAAGGGTGCAGCCCAGGGTCCAGAGCAGAATGTTCTCAATTTCCTTCCCTTAAGATTCAGTGACTCAGCCACTTGAAGAAAGGGGAGGGAACAGGAAATATGTTTTTTCTGTTTTCTACCTACTTTTCTATTCAAAAATTCAATATGGTGTTAGGTTTGCCCACAAGTAAAACAAATTATATTAAACATTCACTTAAATTTCAAATTCTCTTTTACACCTAAGAAGTTGGTATTTTCACTCTTCATGGAATTGGTATGTGTGTGTGGGGTCCTGCACATGGCAATGGTTGATTAATTTTCTTGAATCCAGGCTCTCCTGAAACTACCTCCCTAGTGATGGGTTTGTTCCTCTAGAAAGTTCCTTGTATTTCTTTCAAATTAATAGCTGCATCTAGGAACTAGGTCAGATTCAAGTTTCTTTTTCTGGGGTGTGTGCATGCTCATTACTTCACTAATGTTTCATTTTCTTCCATGGGGAGTATATAATCTCTTCTCATGGGTCATTTTTTAAAAAAATTAGTACATATTAATTGTACAAAAGAGTGAGCTTCATTATGACATTTCATCCATATGTATGTATATATATATCATGCATTGATTTGATTTTCCCCAATGTTCCTCCTTTGTCCTCCTCCTCTCATTATTAACTTTCCTCTTTTCAAATAGTGCCCCTTCTACTTTCATGTCTCTTAAAAAAAAAAAAATAGAGATCCCATATACTAATCTTTCCAAGTCCGGCATATTTCACACAGCTTGATGATGATACAGTTCTAGTCACAACTCTCAAACTGTCATAATTTCATACACTTTAGTGGTTGAATTAAAATCACATTGTATATATATATGCCAAATTTCCCTTATCCATTTATCTACTGGTGGACACTGAGGCTGAATCAATAGCTTGGCTATTGTGAAAAAAAAAATACGAGTGACTTTGTAAAATTAGTGTGTTACCTTCTGCAAAGGCATGCTAATCTTCTGAGTATTGGTCTGTTTTTCGTACCCATGTTGCTATGGTGAGCAGTTTTCTATTTAAAAATAATAGTAATGAAAGAACTGGCAGATTGTGAATGGCTAGTGAAAAAAAGTTACTTAAAAGGCCTAAGAGTAAAACAATTCAAATATGCATGGGGCGGGGGATGGGGTACCATGCTTCTGTTTCTGCCTGGGAATCTTCAGCCTGATGCTTGACAGCAGAAAAATAATTTTAGAGACACTTCGAGAAAGAATGTCATATCCCAACTCACAGTATTTGTGACAGCATGTACAAGACCTGTGCAAGATCAAGGCAGATACCAACCTAAGCATGGGGGGGGAATGTGGGTAAAAGGTACCACTCCTAGCTAAGGAGCTTTTGGCAATTGACTGCTGTTAGGAGAGGGAAATCCAATTTTCTTTAAGGGTGAGGCCCCTGGTAAGTCAATCATGCTCTAGTGGAAAGCCATCCAAGTATTAAAGGCAGAACAAACTGTGCTTGATGGGTTGGAAAAACAAAAAAGGACACAAGTGGAGTGGGTGAGGAGGGGTAGATCTAAGAGATCTTGAGGAAGCTGGGGAGAATATGAGCAAAACATATTGTACAAAATTCTCAGGTAACTAATAAAAATGAGGAAAACTCATATATATTTTAATACAACCAATGGATTTTGTACGTGAGTCTCAATATTGGGTGAGTATACTGGGGTGTGGTTGTGTAGTTGTCTATAGTACAGTCACTAAGTTCTGGTCTAAAAGCTTCTCTTTTGTTTTTCTCGTGGCAGCCTGTTGTTGTTACTTCCCTGAACAAGCTCCCCACAAGTGTGGTTGGTCTCCTAATGTATACCATAGAGAAGAATTTCAGGCCAAGGCAGCACGAGGTAGAATTGGTTTTATTACATAAAGGTAAGAGAAAGAGACAGTACACTACACACACACACACACACACACACACACACACACACACACACACACAATTCTTTATTGATTCTTTGGGAATTTCACATCATTCACCCCAATTCCTCTTCCCTCTCATTCCCTTTATAGCTGCTCCTCACCCCTGTAGCATGTCCCCCAATTAATTCAAAACAAAACAAAACAAACACAAACAAACAAAAAAATAACACTACCTCATTCTTCCATCTTTCTTTTTTTTTTTTTTTTTTTTTTTGGTTTTTCGAGACAGGGTTTCTCTGTGTAGCTTTGCGCCTCTCCTCGAACTCACTTGGTAGCCCAGGCTGGCCTCGAACTCACAGAGATCCTCCTGGCTCTGCCTCCTGAGTGCTGGGATTAAAGGCGTGCGCCACCACCGCCTGGCTCTTCCATCTTTCTAACACCTCTTCATTCATCTTAGTGGCATTAGGAGCTGCAGTGTGTCGTGAGGTATATCCTTTTGTCTAATCAGCTCCACCTACAAAACGTTCATTTGTAGTGAGTCATTGGTCTGGTTCAAGGCCTCTGGTACACCATCATCACAGGGCCCTCATCAAAACTCCTCTTGGATATCTTGTTGTTGTCCCAAGTCATGGATAGCCTACAGTTAGTTCTGCAGGACCAGTCCCTTCATGCACTCTAGCAGGCCATAAATAGGTAGATGTTAGGGTGTGCCAACCCAAGGTCCAGAATGTGAGTCTGGGTGGTAGCTGAGCTGGTAGGTCCTGGCCACTGAGACTGCACTTCAGGTGAGGGGCAGAGCCAACTCTCCTAGGTCCATGCCACTGGGTCCAGCTCTCCCATGCTGGTGGTGAGGTATAGGCTGAGATTTCTGTCCTACCAGCAAATTCCCAAATAACCATGTAGAGACAATATTAATTATAAATGATCAGCCAATAGCTTAGGCTCATTTTTAGCTAACTCTTACAACTTAATCTATTTCTATTAATCTATATGCTGCCTGGAGGCTCATTTACCTCTTGTATGTACTTCCCATCCTGTATGCTCTACATCATGTGGCGTCTTCTCCTGACTTTGCCCATCTTCTTCCCAGCGTCATCCTAGTCTGGCTTTCCCAGTTAATCTGTTCCTGCCCAGCTATAGGCCAGTCAATTCTTTACTAATCGATGACAATAATATTTATAGTGAACAATAGGATTATTCCATAGCAGACCATCTCTTCCAAGTGTGGGGGCCACATCTCTCATGGTGGGGCAGGGCCAGCTCTCCTGCTACAGAGTCCAGTGAGAGGCCGGTCGGCTTAGTACAGCCATTAGATTTCGATACTCATGGTTCCTATTACCCCCTGTGTTAACATCACACATTATCACAGGCCCAAGTTGCATCAGGAATACTGATCTAGACATGCCCTTGGCAGAAGCTTAGGCCTGGACATCATCATAACCCTGGCGGCAATACACACTACCCAAATCTGTATGGCCCCAGCAGCAGAAAGACTCTCAGACACCAACATGGTTTCAGGTGGCTGTCCAGACCCCAGTCATCTGCTCAGCCACCAGTGGCAACAGGAGCCATGGACATCAACCCAGACCTTGGCTGTTGCTCGTCTACAGACCCAGACATGGTTCACAGTAGCAGCCCTGGCCCAGATGATACCATGGCCTCAGGTGGCAGTGCAGACCACTCAGATTGGCATGGCCCCCATAGCGGCATAGCCCTTGTATACCAATATGACTCCAGGTGGCCGCTCAGACCCCTGGCATCAGCATTGCCTTTGATGGTATCAGAAGCCACAAACATCAGACCCTGGCTACAGTAGGGCCACAGACCCAGACACAGCCCTCTGCAGTAGCCCTCACCCAGGTGACACCATGGCCCCTGGTGGTAGCATAGGCCACTGAGATAGACATGGCCTTGGTGGCAGCATGGCTCTTGGGTGCCAGCCTGGCCATAGACTTCAGTCTAGATCCTAGGCATCCATGGCTTTTGGTGGTACCATGGGCCACAGACATCAATACAGACCCTAGATGTGGTAGGACCATGACAGGGTCCTCAGCAGCCTAGGCTTAGATATCATCTTGGCCCCAGGTGGAAACTCAGGCCACTCAGGTCAACATGATTCCAGTGGCAGCATGGCTCTTGTATACCAACATGGCTCCAGGTGGCAGCCCAGACCCTGGCATTGGCATGGCCTTTGATGGTATCAAGAGCCACAAACATCAACACAGTCCCTGGCTGTGGCAGGCCCATGGACCCAGATATGTTCCTCAGGTGTAGCCTGGCAAGGATGTCACTATGGCATCTTGTGGCAGTGCAGGCCACTCAGATCTTTATGGCTCTACCTGCAGCATGACCCTCAGATCCTTACCTGGCTTCAGGTGATAGTCCAGACCCAGGGTATTTGTATGGCCTTTGATGGTATCAGGAGCCATAGATAACAACCCAGATCCTGGCTGCAATGGGGCCATGGACCCAAACATGGTCCTATGCCACAGCCCAGGCTCAGATGTCGCTATGGCCTTGGGTGGCAAGACAGACCATTCAAGCAGCATGGCCCCAGCAGGAGCATGGCCCTCAAGAGACCAACATGGACTCAGGTGTCTGACCAGACCCCAGTCATCAACACAGACTTCAGTGGTTACTGAAGCCATAGACATCAACACAGACCCTGACTTTTATAGTAGGGCCATGGACCCAGACATGGCCCCTGGCAGCAGCCTAGGCCCAGATATCATCAAGTCCCCTGGTGGCAACACAGGCCACTCAGATCAACATGGCTCTGTTGGTGGCATGGGCATTGGACATCAAAATGACCACAGGTAGTGGCCCAAACTACAGAGCATCCCCATGGCCTTGGTGGCAAATGGGTCATGAATGTCAACACAGACCCTGGCTGTGGTAGGACCACAGACCCAGACATGGTCCTAGACAGTAGCCCAGGCCCAGATGCCACCTTGGTCACAGGCAGCAAGCAGACTGCCAATATGAGCCTATTCCTCACCACTCTTGCTTCTTCAGACCTACCTCTTAACACAGCACAGGAACCATTCTGCTTCTTTCTCTCTCATTTCTCCCCCATATATTTGCTCATCATAATGATACCTACCTGAGCCAAATAACATCAGGCAGGCCTATGGATGCTTCAGGCAAGCTGAACTGTGAGAACCCAGCCATATTTTATATTTAAGGAGAGGTTTCTAGTGGGAAAGGCACACCCACATATCTCAGCCATAGCTATATATGATATTGCTGGTATCTACTTTACAATCAGTCTTAAAGATTAAGTGAATCTTAAAAATGGAATGGTTTAAAAATTAGGTAAAAAAAAAATATGAACCGATGTGACAAAAATGCCTGGCGAGAACAACTTAAGGAAGTAGGGCTTTATTTATATATTTGAGGGCACAGCACAGTCCACCATTGTGATGGCATGAGTGTGATGCAGCTGGTGATATTACATCTGCAGCCAAAAAACAGAGAGTGATAAATGCAGGCACTCAGCTGGCTTTCTCCTTTTTTCTTTTTCATGTAGCTAGGTTCTAGACAATGGGGCAGTGGTTCCTACAATCCAGAGGTGAATATCCAAAGTGATTATAATTTTTTGCCCATCACAGATGTTTTATTCTTACCTGGAAGAATTTGCTTTTATCATTGAAATTGTAAGGTAGGTATAGGACAGATTGTTTGAGGGTGTGAGAGTAATTCAATAAAAGGATCTGCAACATTCCGTACATTCCAATTCCAAGCAAGCATTTATTAGGTTAACACTCTTGTTTGTTGTGGCTCTTTTAAAAATGAGGCACTCTTCCCTGGTTTTGTCTGCTTTGCTGATGTTTTTGATTTTCAGCCAATAAAAAATTTAAAGCAGTATGTTGGTTAATTTTTTGTTTGTTTGTTTGTTTTGTTTGTTTGTTTTTGTTTGTTTGTTTTCCACATTGACACAAGCTAGTGTTATCTTGGAAAAGAAACTTCAGTTGAAAAAATATGCTTTCATCAGATTGACCTGTAGGCAAGTCTGTGGGAGCATTTTCTTGACTAATGATTGATACGGGAAGGCCCAACCCATTGTGGTCAGTGCCACTCCAAGGCAGGAGGTCCTAGGGTGTATAAGAAAGCAAACTTAGCAAGCTAGTAATTAGTGTTCCTCTATGGTCTCTTCTATAGTTCCTGCCTTCAATTCCTGTCCTGACTTCTCTTTGTTATAGACTATAGGCTGTAGGATGAAATGAAATAAACCCCTTGCTCCCCAGGTTACTCTTGGTCAATGCTTTGTCATGGCAATAGAAAACTCTAAAACACCTAGATTCTGGGTGAGTGCCTTTATTTCTGTCTCAACTCCCCTCAATTTCCCTTTTGTATTCTGCCTCAGGCATACATCTCCATTCTCATTACTTGCTATTTGTCATAGTGGTCTAAAACACAGAACAAAGCCTCAGAGGTAACCAGTAAATCATGAGAATCCTTAGAATGTGTCTGAATGGGTAATGTGGTTTGAAATGAGACCCGGAGCTGGTATGGATAGCTATTTACTCCAGTCTGAGGGAGGGAACATGCTTCCAGGGAGCAAAGGTATGGCAAAGCAAGAGAGAAGGGCTTTAGAAAAACTAACTCTCAGGAGGATACCATTCCAAGATGCAGTGAAGAGATAGGGTGCCTCCAAAATAAGACGTGGACTGTGTTGTGAACAGTGTGAGCAATGTACCAGCAAGTTTGGTGATGGTGATTCAGCATGTCTTGTGCAGTTGAGTGCAGGGCATGTACTACTGAATGTATAAGCTAAGGTGAAGCCACGTACAAAATCTACCTTGATCTCAGAAAAGCCATCTCTGCTGTCCCTACATAACTCTAAGTTTTAAGCAGTCATCAGAGTGTGGGAAGTACAACCTATTGAAATGAATTCAAATGATCTTATAGAGACAGTGTGAAGAAAGAAATGGATTCAAGATAAATCTTGGCACCAGAGGAAAACATGAACCTTCTGGGTGAGAAAGATAACAAGATCTTCCTGAGGAAGGGTGTTTCCAAGGCAGAAGGAATGTATGTGCTGTGTGACCTGCAGGGAAAGCAGGGCTAGAACTACAGGGACATGAGTGGGAGATCTGAGAGCTGGGTGTCTTACTGTCATTGCCAGATGAACTTGAAATCAGCTGCTATGAAACTACAGGAGAACTGGCCATTGACCTTGGAAGATGATGAAGCTACTTTGGGGAGATGGGAGTAACTGGCTTAAGTGCTATGACTCCCTTGCATTCTGCACCATTCTCAGATTTTTAAGCTACAATCCATTTGCTCGTCTAAAAAATGTCAGCCCTAAATTGGCACAGCCATATCTGATGGGAACAGCAAAAGTCATAGGCCAGCACAGTTGCATGACAGAGATCCAGGAAAGCTGAGCCACATGATGGCTGTCATGCTACCTTTGGTTTTCATCTCTACCTGTTGCATAGCTTAATATTTGTACAATTTGGGGATATTGGATTAATGGAAAATTTCTTATGAATAATTTATGCCTTCTCCCAGGAATACTGTTCCTAAGTTTCCCCAGGAAAGTCCTGAACATACTACCCCTCTGGCTTTTAGGGAGATATCCTTATCTACTTGAAGGTTTCCTTTCACCTTGTAGGTTGTGACACACATAAACTAGCCAGAGCTCTCTGTATGAGGCTATGTGACATTCTTGAAACATCTGCCCCTGTACTTACTCAGAAACAAGATAATTAAAACAAAGTAAACTTAAGAAGGGGCTAGAGGAGTTGGCCACAGATCAGATTGCAAGCCTCTTCCCACCATACACTCAGGCAATTATGTGGCATACATAGCAACAAAGTTAGATTAGCTGAAGTTACCTCTGCCCTACACAGAGACATATTGATGAGCAAAGAATGGAGTGGAAAGATGATAAAAGAATGAGATGTCAGGACCTCCCCTTCTTAGAAAAGTTAACACATGCAGAGTTAACACATGCAGACCAAGGAACAACAAAAATGCCAGGATTAGACATATAAATAAATTCTATAAATATATAAAATGTAAACATTGTGTTCTGCCAGAATTTGAATAACAACTCCAGCAGCTTTGGACTGAGGATTTTTCTTGGCACTCTGACCCCTAAGAGTTAATAATGCACTACTTGGAATGTGGCAATATGCTTGAGCTGGATTGAAAATTTTGTTTTGTTCTAGCATTCTTGAAGCAACCAGAACTACCAACTGAGGACAGGCTATTATATGCCTCTAGATTCTTAAAAATTGGGTTATGGGGTTAATGAATAAAAATAATAATTCTGTTTTTCAGTGATGTCAAAACTTGAAGGAAAATGATTAGAAATGATAACTCTGTTCTGTCATAGTTTACCAATGATGACTCAAAGATGAGCAAGAGTAAATGAAACATATATCCAAAGACAAAAATGATATGATCTTTTGGAACAACATGAATCTATCTCTGCTTACTAAATTCTGTATAAATAAACAACACTGTGACTTCTAGTCAGTCAGGCTGCAAGATTCTCATGACCACCATGGCCTGGCTCAGCTCCTCCCCTTGCCAACTCCTTACATCCTCTGCTAGGACCTTTCCACTACCTGGGATAGCTCCGACACTAAATGGGATGCTTTTATCAAGCTTCCCTTCTCAAGGGTCTATGTGGACGAAGAGGTGCAATGATTGTAAGAGCCAGACACAATAGGCCTGATGCACATAGGGACTCACAGAGACTGTGACTGTGTATACCAGACCTGCACAAGCTCAAGCCAGACAAACATCCAGTGCTGGGAAGTAGAAGTGGACACAAAATCTCACTCCTAACCAAGAAGCTATTTGCAATTGATGCTTTCTGGGAAAGAGAAAATAAGTTTTCTCCAATGGTGTGTCACTGGATTATCAACCATAATCCAGGGTAAACCAGGAGTAGTGGTCTTACAGAAAATAGATTCCTTTCTTTTTTGGTGGACTTTTTGTTTTCTTTTGGTATTTTTTAAACATACAGCTTTTTGTTTGATTGTTTAAATCTTTAGTTTATGCTTTTCTTTGGTAGGGGGGAAGAAAGCATGAAATTAGGTGGGTAGAGAGATGGGAAAGACCTGGGAGTAGTTGGGGAATGGAAAGACTATGATAAAAATATATTATATGTAAAAAAAAATAATAAAAATAAAAAACCACAAAAAAGTATCTAGTGGTAAATCTCATTGCCTGGTTTGCTGTAGCTCTGGAAGCAGAAGGGAACAAGGATGATGAGATTCTAAAAGATGTCTACCTGAGAATGTGCCATGGGGCATATGACCCTCAACTATTGTCTCGTCTGTGATCTCCATGGGAAGAGCAAATGGGTTGGTCCAGTTTGATTTCTTTTGCTGTAATAAAACACTCTGACTGCAAGCAACTCAGAGGAATAAAGGGTTCATTTGTCTTAACGTTACAGGTCACAGTTTGTCATTGAGGGAAGTCAGGGCTGACATTCAAGCAGGAACTTGAAGTAGAAACCATGGAGGAATGCTGCTTGCTGGATCTCTTGCTGACTCATGCTCAGCTAGTATTCTTATACAGTTCAGGAAGACCTACCTAGAGAAGGTGCTACTCATGGTGGGATGGGCCCTCCTATCTCAATAATCAAGACAGTAATCATAGACATGCTCACAGGCTAATTTGATGTAGGCAATTCCTCAATTGAGGCTTTTCTCTCAGATAACTCTAGGCTGTGTAAAGCTGACAGTTAAAGAGAAGTAGGGCATAGGTCAAGGAGATGATGGTTCCCATGACACTGGGGAATAGCAATTGATGGAATACAATGCCAGGATATTGGTGAAGAAGAGGTTTTGGGAAGCTATGTGTATCCTACTTTGACAGAGAGTCAGATAGGAGGCCTTAGGTGAAGAATCCAGGTCTCTCAAGCAATTGCTTGCTGACTGCATAATTTCTGATTACAGAAGATACAGTAAGATAACTACATCTTGCCTGGGAAGTCAGACATCAAAGAAAGGTCCCAGGCAGGCTTGGATTTTTCCCATGGGTGGAGATCCTAACTTCCATGGTCACCCTGCTTGCCTTTTCCATTAACACTTTCAATGAATGATGCTTTAATGAGTACTAAGACAGGAAGTGGGTTGCCATTCTGCTACAGAGAGGATGACTGTAATACTATTATATCATACATTTCAAAGCAGCAAGAAGAGAGGCTTTTTGGATATTATCACCACAAAGACCACAAATGATCGAGGTGAAAGTAACTTAAGTAATTTGAGTTATTCAAAATGTGGTACGGACTTGTACCAAAACCTCACTGTCTACCCCATAAAGCTGTCCAGTGTCTGCTAAGAACATTTTTAAAGTGGTATCATCTCTTACCAGTGTTGTAAGAGTGTGGTCAATACAGTCCTTCCTGATTAGTCTAGAGACCTACAGGACCGTGGGCAATCCTCTCTACAAAATTAGCCATTCCTGGAGGCTACTGAGTCTGCTACCCTGAGAAAACTCAACTTCGGTCTCCAACTTTTCCCAAGAGCACAGGAATGGTTACTACTGGAACCCAGGGGTGGCACTGTGGCATTGAAAATGAGATGCTCTTATGCCTCATGGAGAAATATATGACAATGACTCACTTTTAATTAGAACCCAATGTGGTGACATTACAGTGTCTGACAGCATCTGTATATTCTCAGATGCAGATATCTCTAGGGAAATGGCTCCTGGCATCAGGAACAGTGATTGAATTGAGAAAGGTTCACATAGATCTGTATAAATAGAAATGGATATATATTATCTACATTTAGATGTACAGTGTGTTTACACAGATGTGGGTATATATATTCATGAATAGACACAGCTGGACAGCTATTTTTTTTTCTTTCACTCTCTGAGTAGTTAATGTCAATTAGGGGTAGGGGCATTTTACTTCTTCTTCTCCCTTTTTAAAAAAAGATATTTATTTTCATTTTATGTGTATAAGTGTTTTGGGTGCATTTATGTATGTGTGCTTTGTGTCAGTAGAGGCCAGAAGAGGGTGATGGATCCTCTGGAACTAGAGTTACTGGCCATTAGAAGCCACCACATAGGAGTTGGGAACCGAACCTGGGGCCTCAGCAAGAGCAACAGGTACGATTAACCACTGACCCATCCAGTCTTCTTTTTTTAAAAAATCATTTTTAATTTTGGAAAGGGTTGCAGTATATAGCCCAGTATTGTCTTGAACTTGCCATCTTATTACCTCTGTCTCCCAAGTGCTGGGATTACATATGTGTACCAACGCACCTAACTTTCATTTCACCCCTTAACACTGTGACAATTTGGGAAGTATAAGACTGTGTTAGTCACACTGTGTCCTAGACTCATTTCTGTTGCTGTGGTAAAATACTCTGGCAAAAAAGCAACTTAGGCAAGAAAAGATTTATTTTAGCTTACAATTCCAGGTGGCAGTCATTCACTGTGGGAAAGTCAAGGCAGGAACTTTAAGCAGCTGGCCAAGTTCAGACAAGAGCAGAGAGAGAATAGATGCATGCATACTTGTGTGTAGCCCACAGTGGGTGAGTTTCCCACCTCAATTAATACAGTCAAGACACTTTCCCACAGAAATACTTACAGGTCAACCTGATCTCTATACAATCTCTCACCAAAGCTTTCTTCTGAGGTGATTCTAAACTATGTCAAGTTGATAATTACAATTTACCATTATACACTAGAAATTAATTGATACTGCCTTAGCATTAGTCTGTGACTGAATGAACTTTCCGTATCCTTCTCAAAACTGAGGCCTTCCATTTGCATGTATTTATTCATATGTGCTGTGTCCCGAGACTGTTATGTACCTGCCAGGATGTATTCAGGATACTCTCTGTCTGGTTCAGGACACGTAAAACATTATGAATTGAAGGTCTCAGAAAAAAAGACACATCTACATTAAAGAGTTCACAAGGCAAACTTATTAGAACATCTGTAATTACAGAGATCTGGAATGTTGTGTGTCTGGGCCCAAGTTATCCTGTGATATTTGATCTCCTTAATAGCCCTTCATTGCCTATCTAAGTGCCTGATATAATTTCCTGTGACTATCAATTAAAATCTTTGTGGATTATAATAGCCAACCCCTAGCTTCCACCAATCCCAAAGCAAAGAATGTCATCAGGTAGCATATGAGGCCCACAGCAGACATGAGCCTGGTTTGTTAAGACCTACCTGTGAGGTGTTAGAGAGGTGTGTTGCTTAGATTTTTGTCCCCATCATACAAGCTCGAATTATATGAGAAGAGGGAACCTTAATTAAAGGTTAGCATCAATCATATTGGGTTGTAGGCAAATCTATGGGGGATAACTGATGTGGGAGAGCTCAGCCCATTATGGGTGGTGCCACTCCTGGGCAGGTGGTCATGTGTATTATTAGAAAGCAAGATGAGCACCCATAGAGAACAAGTCAGTAAGCAACACTCCACCATGGTCTCTGCTTCAGTTCCTGGTTCCTGCCCTGACTGCCTTTCATGATGGACTCTAAGCTATAAAAACAAAATAAACCCTTTCCTCTCCAAGTTGCTTCAATCACAGCAATAGAAAACAAACTAGGGCAGAAGAATAAGAGAGGATGTTCAGGACAGAGGCACTGAATCTTAATTTTTCTTCATATCAGAGGTTTATTTAGTCAGCAGAAACATGGTGAAAGTTTGAAGTAAGTCCATCGCTTAGCATACTATCTTATTTTCAGGTTATCCAGAGATTGGGAGGTCTTGTATCACAGAGAAAGGGCAATAGTTGATGAGTGACTTATACTGCAGAAGAGTGAGGCATATGAGACTTATTGAAGGGAATAAATGCTGTAAGGCCAAATAAAGTTTAGACAACACGGCACTGGTTAAGAAGTGTGCCTTCAGATATCTGGGGCAGCAAACATAAGCGATAAGTGTGACTATCCTGACAAGAAGAGACTTTTGTAATTTATTTTTTTTTATAAGTGATCTGAAACCTAGATTATACACTCTCACCCATGGTCAATAAAGTGTGTTGCATCTGTTGGTAGCTCCATGCATCCCTTTTTTTTTTTTTTTTTTTTTTTTGGTTTTTTGAGACAGGGTTTCTCTGTGTAGCTTTGCGCCTTTTCCTGGAACTCACTTGGTAGCCCAGGCTGGCCTTGAACTCACAGAGATCCGCCTGGCTCTGCCTCCCGAGTGCTGGGATTAAAGGCGTGCGCCACCACCGCCCGGCCTCCATGCATCCCTTTTAATTTCTCTGTCCCTTGAGACTTTTCTTCCCTAGCCCTAGAGCTCAGCTTTGTTACCTATGCTACATGACAAGGGTCATTATTTTTCTGGGTAGGAGAGTGAGGCTTGGTTAACCTGTGACTCATATTATAATAGGGTCAACTGCCTGAAGTCAGTTGGACATTTAGGGTCTAGTAATCTGGAAAAAACTTGTCTCTTAGGACAGACTTCCCAGTTATGCCAGGTGGTCCCACCAATCTATTTAATATATACCCCAACTTAAGACCCTTTCTGCTCTGTTACTATACAATCCTCATGACATTGTTTCCATGTTGAAACATGGTATTTAAGGAAACCTAAATCTGTATTCCCAGAGCCATAGTTATTCATATTTGACTCCAGAAGAAATGATCTCCAAGAAGTGAGAGCTATGTTTTGCATTAATAACATTTCTGAACTTACCAAGAGACAAAGGTGATACATACATAGTGGATATGTACCTGCATACCACCCAGCTCATGTTTTGGTATATGAGAATACACAGGGTTTCCGAGCACCCAGAGCTGATGACCAACATGTGTCAGGCTGCAGCAGAGACAGTGGAATCTGCAATTTCTTTTGTGTGAAGACCTTCAGGAGTGCATCTCATTTGTAATTATTATTTCCCTGGAAACCAGGGACCTAGGCCTTTATTTTATGAAGTGCTAAAACTAATTACCCATGACAAATCCAGTCTCTGCTTCGTTTGTCACTCAGACTTCAAAGTGTATATCAGTTTATCTTTTGATGAGAGCCTCTTGGCCATGACATGACAGTGCTTTGATCATGGGTTTGGCAGGAAGGGTGGTGAGGAGTGATGCTCTCAGTGTTGGAACCTGTTCAAACCACCAAAAGATTACAAACAGCTGCGCCAGTACCTATGAGATCTCTGTCCTGTGCTTCAAAGTCCACAGCAGACTCTGGGTTGGGCAGTTGGAAACAAAGAACAGTTAGGTCTACAGGTACCAACCACAGCAAGGGGAGTGAAAAAACTCAGTACTTTGCTGATACCCAGTAAGAACATGGCTGCCTTGCCACAGAACCATGTCATTTGATGAGTCATGTCTTTGGTTTCTCCTGAGGGCACTAATTGAACCCCTCACCCCACAGAAATAACTTCCTGGGTTCTTGGCAAGAGAAATCCAAGGAGAATTAGGTGACAAATAAAGGAGTCTGCCATTTAAATTAAAAGCAAAGAGTATATTTTAATCATACCTGGCTACAACTTTAACTCAGTGCCCAAATATTAAAATTTCTCTTTCATTTCTTGGATGAGTAATCTTGGCCTGATTAATTGGAAGCACTAGGTCCTTGCCACTTCCAAATATTATCCCTGGAGGGGACTGTGCTTCTGAGACAAATGTGAAGAGGAAGTACTGTACTATCTTGCCTTAGCATAGCAAATAAAGAGGGAGAATCTGAAATCATTTATTTCCGGCCTTGGCAAGCAGCCGTGGGGAATCATGGCCCAACTGTGAAACACTGAGTGATGGCAGCTATGTGGCCTTACTTTACCAGCAGGTGACTGATGTCCCCCTACACCATTTGCTAAGTCAGAAACATCGAACCATTATGGAATCAATTCTAGCTGAAACAACACTCTGCTTTATCACTGCAACTGGGCAGAGTGTAGGCAATATTTTTTTTCTCTGAAAAATTAATATCTCGAATGGGACAAGATAATCCAAGATAATTTTTTTGGGGACAAAATGGTTAAACTTATACCCAGGGCAAAGGGAATTGAATTGGAGGGAGGTGTTGACCTCTTGTGTCATTTAACAAACAAGGAACAGTAGACATTTACCTATAATGCCAGTGTGGAGGCTGTTCTTGCTTGTCAACCTAACTGCTTCTGGAATTAAGTAAAACCCATGCAGCTGGGAACACCTCTAGGGATTTTTTTTGCTTGAATCATTAGAAGTGAGAAGACCTAAATCTGAGCCACATCTTCTGGTGGCAGAATATATAAAGGACCAGTGAGATGGAAGCTTTTGCTCTTTGTCTGCTTCTGCTTGCTCTTGCTGGCAAGTTCATTCCTGTGGTAGCATTAGACCCCACTTCTTCAGGACCCCACCTTATACTGAAGACCAGATCTAGCCTCACAGACTGAACAACTACTGGGTTCTTGGACTTTCTATTGGTAGACAGTCATTATTGGATTAGCTGGCCCACAGCCTTTAAGCCACTCTAAAAAAATTCCCTTTATATATGTATATAAATGAATACATATACATATATACATATGTATACACACATCTGTGTGAGTGTGTATTTCTGTGTGTGTATTCATTCTATCAGTTCTGTTCCTCTAGGGAATCCTGACTAATACAGCCAGTAATTGAGAGTCTGAAGCAGAAGAATCCTGAATTCAAGACAGATTCAGCCACACGGTGAAACCTTCCCTCCAAATAAAACAAAATAAACAAGAACTTTAGAAGCCCCTTTCATATACTGAAACACTTTACAATTCCGACATGCCATGTACGATGATACTGGCACCTCTGCAACATGCATGTGCCTTGGAGTTCAAATTCACTTTTTGTATCCTTTCTTAAGTTTTTGCAAGCCAGATTTCTAAGATAAACTAGTCTTATTTGTTAAAAGGAATCCCCTATTTACCTTAAAAAATCTTTTTCAAATAATCACAAAGTCAGACATAGGCTGGGATGTATAGAAGTTGCTATGGTTACTAGACTAGTTATACATGTCTGCAACTGACTGGCTCCAAAATGATAGGCTTAAGTACTCGACTTAAGTACCCAACCGACAGGCCACAGGCTTTTAGTTTCTATCATATTATATGGGATGTGGAGAGATCTTGGTAGGACTGTAAACATTGTACTTGCCTTACTGACTCTTCAAGAGCAAATGGTTGATTTTATTGTCTTCTTCACAGAGGCAAGTGTTAACAAGATCTTTGCAACTCTGCTTTTCCATGGCATGCAGATGAATGACACAAAAGACAGGTGTGACTGCTCACACATTTCAGATGGTACAAGTCCAGTGGGTTACAAATAGCTCTCTGATGAACTACCTAGGAGTAACTGTAGGTATGTGTATTGGCATCCTGAAGGCTGGCAGTATCTATTTGAGACTGGCTGCACATCTTCTGGGGTTCATGAAGAGCCTGGCCATCAAAGGGCAGGACTGCTGAGTCAGAATCTGTCCTCTTAGACAAGGACATTTGTGATGCATGTATCCTCATGGTGCCATCTAGCGCCCATCCCTTTTTATTACAAATCACACTTTTGCTTTAGGAAGTAAACTATTGGTCTTGGGAGCTGTCTGGGAAGGGAACAGGGAGCATGGGGTCAGGGTTCACTGCTCTTCCTAAGCCAGGAAGAAAAGTCTTATCACTGTGTTCTCTGCAGTGCCTACAGATGACTCTAGTTTATAGTCTTCTGATATTGGATTTTCAGGATCTGGCTTTGTGAGCTCTACTTTGCCCCCATTCTTAAATTGGCTATTCATTTTGGATTCTTCACAACCTTTCAAGCTTAACTGAATCATGGTATCTCATTTTAATTGTTACAGGAACTTCTTTGTACTGTCACCATAAAGTTTGGCAGAGTTTAAAGAAACTCTTCAGCGTTTAGAATCTGAATATCCAACGATGTCTCTTCATTGTTTACAAATTTTGGACCATTGTGTGTTCTCTCATCAGTGGTGGTAACAGCAGCTACCATGGGGCACCTACTGACAGCAGTTTTATCTAAGCCATTATTATTATTATTATTATTACTATTACTATTATTATTATTATTATTACTATTATTATTTCCTACAAGCTTGTATGCTTGAGAGAGGAGTTTGTTCCTTAGCTGCCTGAAAGAATGTCACTGGTATTAAGCAACCTTGCAAATCCCTTTCTCCTTGCTAGTGTCGGACTCAGAAAGGGCATGAAATCTGCATTTGGACAATGAGACAAGAGGAAGGATAGTAGCTGGGGGCATCAGGGAGAATGTCTCCAATAGCTTTATAATGAGAAAGGCATCCTGTCGTGGGAAGCAACATGGATGAGGCTGAAGGGCATGATGGTAGGAACAGGGCTGACACAGAGGGTAAGTGTTGCCTGATCTCATTTATATGAAAAGACAAAATGTCAGACTCAGAAGCAGAGGGTGAAATGATGCTTGCAGGGGTTGGGGCTGGGAAAGTTTGGAGATTGTGATCACAATATCTGAACTTGCAGGCATAAACTGAATATATTTTGGTGATCAGATGTAGGGTACAGTGATTACAGTCTATAATAATGCTTGTTATGTGAAATTTGCCAAAGGAATAGAGGTCAGATGTTTTCACTGCTCACACAGGTGCCTGTGTTCATGCACACACACACACACACACACACACACACACACACACACACTCACCCATTCATGCTGAAACTGAGGCAATGAATATGCTAATTCACTTGCTTTTAGTAATAATTTCACAGAGCATACATATAACAACATCAAGTCGGATGTGGTGGTGCACTTTTAAGGTGAGCGCTTGGGAGGCAGCAGCAGGCAGGTGTCTGTGAGTTCAAGTCTAGATTGGTCTACATAGTAAATTTCAGGCTAGCCAGGGTACATAGTGAAACACCATCTTACAACAACAATAACAAATAGCCAAACAAAATAATAAAAACAAGAACAAAAACAATCATGTTGTAACAGGATATGATGGTGCATGACTATGGTCCTAGTACTCAGAAGGCTGAGGCAGGAGGTTCAAAGTCAGCCACGCTACATGGTAAGAGCCTGTCTCAAAAATTTAATCAGATAAAACCTAAACCACAAAACAACCTCTCCCCAAATCCCAAGAACAAATATCATGTTGTATACTGGCCTTTCCAGGTCAACCTTGTTTCCGTTTGCCGTCACCTCATCCAGCCTCATCCATATTATTACCCATGCAGGATGCCCTTCTCACTCAGTTGCCATCTCTCATCCTATTTCACTGTCCAAACTCAAATTTCATGCCCTTCCTGATCCTGCCACTGGCAAGAAGAAATGAATTCACACGATTGCTTCAGACCAGTGATTAAGAAAAGGACTCCTTCCTCAAGTAAACAGCTTATGGGGGCTTAGACAAAACTGCAAAGGAAGACAGAAAGATTGTCAGGTCCCCTGAACTGTAAAAATCAGGAGGAAAAGTTAAAGGTATATGGAAGAAGTAGTTTCTTTTTAGCCCCTATACATGTGACATTTGGCGCCTGAATCAACAGCCATCCTGGGGCCAAGAGTGTAGCTGAGGATCACAGAGCAGCAAAGAAGACACAGCCTGCGTCCTTGAAATTGACATTTTGAATCAGAATTACACAATTTGGGAAATTACCTATTGCATTCTGCTTGTTGCAGAAGATGGTGGCCCCTTGTTGCTTGAGCATTGTGCCTTAGGTTTTTGATAATCTGCAGTCCAACACATTCTAGGCAGAATACAACATTTGTTCATTATCTGTAGATTTGAGTTAGATTTAGAAAGTAGTGATGATAAACATGCATTGCTTTGTTTTCTGTTTTTTATTACTTTGTGTATTTTTGTGTGTGAACATGTCACACATGCCATAGCAAATATGTAGAGGTCAGAGAACAATTTGTGTGAATCAAAATCTCTCCTATCATGTAGGGCCCCAGGAATCCATTTCAGGTCATAAGACTTGGCAGCAAGTACTTTTACCTGCTAAGCTATCTCAACAGCCCCTTGTTTTTGAAAATGGGTTACTTATAGCTCAGACTGACTGCAAACTCACATCCTGGTCTCTCAGCTTCCAAGTGCTGGTATTGCAATCGTATGCCACCACACCAAGCCAAATATGTAGTTTCAGAGAGAGGATTTAACATTGGGAAGTAGTTAAAATGTCTTTAAAGTATTCAAATAGAATTATACTTGATTTATTGCACAGAATAATTAACAATAAAATAATATGTTGCCAGGGGGCTGGAGAGAGGGGCTTAGTGGTTAAGAGCATTTGTTGTTCTTGTGGAGGATCCAAGTTTGGTTTCCAGCACTCACATAGTGGCTTAAAACTGCCTGTAGCTTCAATTTCAGGGAATCCAATGCCTTCACAGGTACTATGTATGAACACGGTACACATACATATTTACAGGAAAAAAACCTCATACACATATAATAAAAATAAATAAAAATTTAAAAATGTGTTCGTTTCTTTGTGATGCTAAAATTCTTGTCTATATTTTATTAGTTAAAAACTTGTCCTAGACTAAGAAAGAGGATCTAAACAATCATAAACAAAGATCACATTTTTGAAAAAGATCAAAAGTACACAAAGTGACATCTTTGAAGAAGAGTATACAGGGGCTCTCACTTCTCTTATTGTGGAGAGCTGGAGTGTTGTAGGCCCAGAGCCAACTTACCTCTTAGTAGCTTTAGTTCCCTTAGCAGCCATTTGGTGCCTACCTCCGTGTTTCTCCTGAAATCCATTCTTTTGACCCCTGGATTCCTGTGATCCAAAGCTAAAGAGTGTCATCAGATAACATGTGATGCCTAGAGCAGAGATTTTCCTATTTTGTTGTCACCTGCCTATCTGATGTTCCCACTAATGTATTTTTAAAATGCTTTGATTTATTACTTCATTTAATTCTGTTAGTAGAAAAACTTCATGAAATGGTTATTATGTTGATATATGGGATTTGAGGCAACCTTAATTCATGTTCCTTAGGCCATGCTCATTAATATTTGGCTCCATAATAATAATAATAATAATAATAATAATAATAATAATAATAAAATTACTTATACCATAATAAATTAAATTGAATTAATAATATTTGGCTCCCAAAGTTTTTGCACTGACAAGGACAATAGCTGATATCACTGGCCCATGAATGTCACTTTAAGGGAGAGTCATGTGATATAGGTATGTGTCACGGCCAAAAATATGGGGCTGATGTCATGATTTTAAAACTTGGTGTTGCACTAAGTGAGGGTATTAGGTTTTGGAATTGAACAATAGTTGATGGGACAGGAAATCAAACTCAATTTGATTAGGTGGATTTGGAAAACCCACAAAGCTCTATTTCTCTCATTTATAAAATAAAATAATAATAGTAGTCATGAAAATACAACAGGAAATAGTAAAAGCAACTGAAAGATGGCTTTACTCTGTCAAGCACTCAGTAAATATTAGTCGTTTTTGCAGGGAACTCGGCTTCTTACAAGAGGTGGCTGCCTGGGAAATCTCCACGCTTACTGGGGCAACAAAGGACAATTGACTGACCATCTAATTTCCTTTGGCATCATGCTGTTACTTTAAGGAGACCAAAGTCCATCTGTGACTTCAGGAATGGACATTTTGTTTTTTAAATTTCAGAGAACATAATTGATTTTTTTTTTCGCTGAAGATTCTGAGGCCACAGATCTTCCAGCATCTGAGAACTCCATGTATCAGGATTTTTTAGAGTTACTTGATTCGCTGTGGAAGCCTGCCTATTTCGGTAGTGAAAATGATAGACTTCATCTGTCAATTTCTCAGTGTGTCTCTGCCTAGTACAATGTATGAACTACCAGATTAGGAACCCATGTTCAAGAGGCACAAGCATACAACAGCAGGACCACTGTCTGAACATTTGCCTTACCCTAATCATGTCACACATGCATCTTGGAGAAATAACCATGTAATATTACTGTTAACTCTATTGCACAAATGAGATGGAAGAGTCTTAAAGGCCCAGAGGAAGACACTTGTCTGATAGGCTGGGCAGAGCATGTGTTCCTCTGATGACTCCATGTTACATCATCCTTACATATTCTGACAACTATAAAACCTCAGTGCTGGTAGTTTGGGTTGGTCTTCCTTTTTGGAGATACCAGAGGAGCAGGAGAGACTATCAACTTGTGGATCTTAGGTGCTACCTCCAGAGATTTTGACCTTTCAAAAGTAGGTAGGCTAACATACTGTCTGGGTTTAGTTCCAGGGTTATGGTAGGGCTGCTGTGGATAAGTTACTTAAATTGATCAGTTCACCATATGTAAAATAAAACTGCCAAGTAGTATCTCCCTACAGGGTTGTTATAAAAAGTAATGAGTAGATACTTTGAAAATAATGATATCTGACACTGTTATTCAGCTGACTTCAAGACCAGGGGAAAGCTCATATGGCAAAGTAGAGCACCATTTCAAAGCTGTAGGAAATGGCTTCATGTCTGCTGAACTGGTTCTGAGTAGCATTTGACAAGCTCTTGATATAGCAGGGAGGGTAGGCACTGTCATCTGCTTCTGGATGATGGACTGCGCCCTACAATCTCTGTAGGGGTAGAACAGTTTGTTTTTGTGCCTAGAAACCCATGCCTTAATAAAATGAAAGGGCTCACATGCATGAGCTCAGATATATTCCATATGTAGCAGTGAACACTCTTGCTGTTAAATGACTGTTAAGGATAGAGGGGAAACTTAAGGTTGGGTATCTTGTCAGGCTTTCTATATGTTATAATTTTTCCCTCTTTTCCTCTGATCCTCCTTCCTTCTCTCTTCTTCTTGCCTTCCTTTGGTTTTATATTAATTAATAAACAGCAACAATCACATTATTATTATTATTATTATTATTATTATTATTAATTACTTCTAGGTATGTAGCACCAGCTGTCCTTTAACCCACAATCCCTTTGCATTAGCTTTGTGATGGATAAAGAAACTCCATTTCATACCAGTCATCCATCTTAGTACCCAACGGCTGTTTGTCTCTGACTTCAGCACCTGGAAGGTAAGCTCCCAGTAATCCTGACTCAGTGACCCCCACCCAAAAATGTACAGTCACGGCTATCTACTTGTTATGTTATGACTAACTGCTTTTTTGGCTTCTGTAACTTACTTACACAGATAGCCAAAAATTGTTTTGAGTCTCCTTAATCACTAACTTGGCAGAACAGACCAGTTTTGCTTGCTCACATTGATATTGAAAGGTCTTCTTGTGATTTTTCTCTTTAAAAGCCCTTTCCTATACCCCTCATTCATGACATGCCTGAGATTGGGCTTTAAGGTTATAGTCCTGCTAGCAGCTAATAAATAAATCTTTTAATTATAATTGGACTATGCTGTGGGATGGTGTTTCTATATGCTGTGAATATGTGTTGCTACCATTAGTTAATAAAAAGCTGCTTTGGCCTATGGCAAGAGAGGTTATAGCCAGGCGGGAAATACAAGCAAAGACACAAGGAGATGTAGCTGAAGTTTTTCTGATCCTGCCTGGCTCCCGTGGTCCCACAGCCACTAGACCCAAATAAACACACAGAGGCTTATATTAATTATGAACTGTATGGCCTAAGGGCTCAGACTTCTCACTAGCTAGATCTTACATCTTAAATTAACCCATTTCTGTAAATCTATACTTTGTCACGTGGTTTGTGGCTTACCAGTATCTTTATATTATGCATCTCGTGGTAGTAGCTGGCAGCATCTCCTCTGTTCTCCTTTGTCCTTCCTCCTCTCTTGTTAGAATGTCCTACCTAACCCTATTCTGCCTCATCATTGGCCAAACAGCTTAATTTATCAACCAATCAGAGCAACATATTTTCACAGCATACAGAATGACATCACCCATCAGGGAGAAGAAAGTTAGAGTCAGAGAGACTCCATTCATCCATCCAAGGAGTAACATGTCAGCAGACCAGTAATACCATGGCCACATGGCAATACATAGATGAATAGAAATGGGTTAATTTAAGATATAGGATATAGCTAGCAAGAAGCCTGAGCCATAGACCAAACAGTTTGTAATTAATATTAAGCCACTGACTGGTTATTTGGGTACCAGTGGGCAGGAAAGATTTATCCAGCTACAGGACTAAGTCTATGGTCTTTCCCCAGGGATCACCAATTCCTTAACAGCTTCCCTTCTAGAATTCTAGGTATATACCACCATATCCAAGTCTACAGTGGTTTGAATGAAAAATATCCCCCATAGACACATATATTTGGACACTTGGTCCCCAGCTGGTGGTGCTGTTTGGGGCTGTCATGGAACTTTTAGGACATGAAGACTTACTGGAGGAAATACATCATTTGTGGAATACTTTGAGAGTATTTTGTCTTACTTCTGGTTGTTCTCTCTGTGTTCTGCCTGTGGTTAAGGATGTGGTTTCCCAGTTTCCTGCTCCAGATGCTTGCTGCCTGCTATAAAGAACTCTTCCTCTGGAACTATAAGTAAAATAAAGCTATTTGTACTTATAAGTCACTTTGGTCATGGTATTTTTTATCAATGTAACAAAAAGGAACTAATGCAGAGTTCATATTGCAAGTTATCTGTGGATTTTTAGCTGTCTTTGTTGAGTCTGATAGGAAGGAGCTAGTACTTTGTTGGATTTTATCTTGGGATTGCAGTCTTATTTAAAAGCAAGAAGGGGCTGGAGAGATGGCTCAGCAGTTAAGAGTGCTTACTACTCTTTAAAAGGATCCAGATTTGATTCCTAGCACTCACAGGGTGACTCCCAACTGTAACTCCATTGCCAGAGGACCCAATGCTCTCTTCTGACCTCACAGGCACTGCATGAATGTAGTGAAAAGACACACATATAGGCAAATACTCATAAATGTTAAACCATCAGACAAATAATGTCTTAAAAGCAAATGGATCTGTTACTTATCTCTTACAACATCTTCTGATTACTTGAATTGTAAATATCCACTGAGATTTGAAGTTTGTATTCATAGAAAAGGTTTTGTTTTCAGACAGGGTCTAAATAGCCCAGCCTGGCCTCAGACTTGCAGTCTTCCTACCTCAGCTGTTCAAATGTGAGAACCATGCTCAACTGTCTTATTCCTTCTCTTAAAAGATTTATAAAGAATAGGGCTTGAGGTTTATTCATGTGCTGTATAGACTCACTTTTGCCTATCATTATTCTTTCAATATACAGCATTACCTGACTTTCTGCCTTGTTCTGGGTGCTGGTCACATTTCTCATCCTCAAGGTGATGGGTTACTGTGGAGAGAACCAGAATGTGGCACTAGTGAACAGAAATGACTGAAGATAGAGAATATTATTATGTGCAGATAATTGGCTTACATTGTACAGGAGGAGAGATTTGGATGGGCTTCTTGAGGGATCTACATCTGAATCAAAGTCCAGAAAAATGGGACTTGTCAAGAGTGTAGGAAATAATCCATCTAGGAAGCTGTGAAGAAGAAAAAGAGATAGATAAGAAAGGGCTTTGTGAACATTTATATGGCACTCATCTGTCAAGTGTACTTATTGTTATTTACACACAGACATCATTTATATGAGGACATAGCTTACACTATAGCCCTGAACCTGGATTGATAAAATCAGCAATCACAGTAGGTGGCATAGAGGCTTGAGGAGGAGCAATGGAGAAAGAGGGTGCACTGGAGGCTGAGCTGGCATAGATTTGGCCTCCAAAGCTACACTGGGGCACTTGGTATTGATTCTCCAGCCAGCAGGAAACCAAGGAAAGTTTCTGAGCAAATACACTCCAAACACAATGCAATTAAACTGGTGGCCTGGATAGGATGAAGCTGGAGACAGGAAGAAGTTTAGTCTTCTTGTTGAAGGGATGTATGTTCAGAGGGAAAAGAGTCTCAACCCATGGTAAATTGTGACTAGTGTGAGAGAGTGGGCCTAGGAGCTAACAGGGCTGAGCAGTTCTGGGGATCACAATCAGGCTGAGGTATATTCTAGAACAGAGGAATGGTCAAACTGTAAGTCTTTCTACTTTCTTATGTGTGAGATTATTCTCTCCTCACCCTGAAGTCTACCACAGTAGCCCTTTCCTGCTCCTTGCAAATACCAGCTCATTCCATTCTCAGTGGCTTTGAAAAGATGCTACACTCCAGTTCATTCCTTTTCCCAGTCTTTGTGGAAATATCAAGCTTTTCCTGGTCAATCCATTTAAACACACATTGCATCCTTTTGTACTGGTTTGGTACTCAAAATCCTGTTTAATTTTACCAGTTCACTCATCACTGTGCAACATTATATTTTCTGTTTGAATGTTGCTCATTTCCTGCTATCAGTTAAATGCCATGATTTCCCATCAAGGAATCCACATCTCTAGCACATGTCTGACAGAACTCAATAGACACTAGTTAAATGGTTGAAGAAGGTCGTATCCTTTACAAAAAGTGGCAACTCAGATACTCATATAGGTGGAGAACCCTCACTTCTCACTCACAGGTCCACAGATTGCTTCTAAGCTATTTACCCAGCAGAGGAGCTTATTCTGTGACTGTGGCTGTCTCTTGAGTTAGGCTGCACTTATTCATAGTGATGGTACAGTCCCCACTTGTCCTGTATTCAGCTGCCAAGGGCAATGAATGAAACTGATAGCAAAATACTATCTTTTAGGTAATTAGATCCAGCTAATGCCTACCAGAGCTGCTGGTTGTCCAAATGGATATGTGCCATTTGCTTTAGAAGTGGGCTTTGGGGAGTACAGAGAAGAAATGAGGGTGTGAGAGAGAGAAAGGGGGGCGGATTTGCAGGTAACTTACCAAAAGGCATTTCCTAGAGAATTTAAAAAAGACTCCATGTTTTGTTTTGTTTTGTTTTGTTTTGTTTTATGTTGTTTTGTTTTGTTTGACCTTGCAAAGACATTTAGTTTTATTTTTGAACTTGCTTAACAAAGTTGTTAACAAGACATTATTCAGAACTGAAGAATAACTAAAGGAAAAATTTTTCTAGAGATCCTGGAACATGAATAGAATCATTAGTACAGCTTTGTAAAAGGTTTTCCAAAGTTTTATACTGGATGATTACAAAACATATGATAACTAAAATGGGACTTCAAGCAGGAAGAGAGACAGACACCTTTCAAACTCTTCCATAGCTCAGTGTTGAATTAAAGAAGATGACTGCTACCATTCTGTATGGTCCCATTTTTTTTCCACAAAGAATGATCACATACCATTTAATTAAAATACTTAGAAACAACATATGACAAATGTGATGTGGTGGAACATGACAGTGACTCACTCCATCTATAAATGATACACTCAAGACAAAGTCCTCAGCAGTGCCAGTACTCATGAAGACTACCAGAACCATCAGGGCTTTCTCAGAGCCATGATCCTTTGGTGGCAAGGCATGCCTGGGTTAGAATCCAACTATGGTCCTGAGAAGGAAAGCCAAGTGGCCTGGATCATCAGCCACCGACCTCACAGCATGGAAGCTGTTCCTGCGGGCCTTGAGTATCAGCCTGCTATAGTTCCAGTGATTGCAGAGTGTCAGACAGAGCCGGCCAGGCCTTCCCTACAGTACAGAGATGCTGTGGGATGTTCTGTATGGCAAATGTGTTGTTAATCAGTCAATAAATAAAACACTGATTGGCCATTGGCTAGGTAGGAAGTGTAGGTGGGACAAGGAGGAGAATAAAGCTGGGAAGTGGAAGACTGAGTCAGAGAGACACTGCCAGCCGCCACGATGAGAAACAGCATATAAAGATGCCGGTAAGCCACGAGCCATGTGGCAAGGTATAGATTAATGGAAATGGATTAATTTAAGTTGTAAGAACAGTTAGCAAGAAGCCTGCCACGGCCATACAGTTTGTAACCAATATAAGTCTCTGTGTTTACATGGTCGGGTCTGAGTGGCTGTGGGACTGGCAAGTGAGAGAGATTTGTCCTGACTGTGGGTCAGGCAGGAAAACTCCAGCTACACAGATAAGTCTGTCATCTACCATCTGCCATACATCTCATGGCAAACTAGCCTTCCTCTAAACTTTAGTCAAGACTATCCTGTCAAGAGGTCTTTCTTTTCTTTTATTTTTCTTTATTAAGAAAATTTCTACTCACTCCTCATGCTATCCACAGATCCCCTCTCCTCCCTCCTCCCACCCCCAGCCCTCTTTCCCAAGCCACCCCACATCCGCACATCCCCCAAATTGAGGTCTCCCATGGGGAGTCAGCAGGGCCCAGCTCACTGAGCCTAGGCAGGTCCAAGCCCCTTCTCACTGCACCAAGGCTGTGCAAAGTGTCACACCACATGCACCAGATTCCCAGAAGCCTGCACATGCATCAGGGACAGATCCCAATCCCCCTGCCTGGGTGTCCCCCAAACAGTTCAAGCCAAACAACTGTCTTCTGTGTCCAGAGGGCCTAGTCCAGTCCCAAGGGGGCTCCACAGCCACCAGTCCACAGTTCATGGGTTTCCACTAGTGCGGTCCATCATCTCTGAACACCCCCCCATCATGATCTCAACGTCCCTCGCCTGCAATATCTCTCCTCTCTCTCATCAATTGGATTCCTAGAACTCAGCCTGGTGCCTGGCCATGGATCTCTATATCTGCCTCCATCTGTCACTGAACAAAGGCTCTATGATGACAGCTAGGTTATTTGCTAGGCTAGTCACCAGAGAAGATTGGTCCAGGTACCCTCTGGACCACTGCCAGCAGACCAAGGTGGGGTCAACCTTGTGGATACCTGAGAGCCTCCCCAGCACCCTGCCTCTTCCTATTCTCATGATGTCATCTATCATGGTATCTTCCTCCCTGCCCTCCCACTCTGTCCCTCTTCCAGCTTGACCCTCCCATTTCCCTATGTTCTCATCCCCCACTTCTTGCCCTCTGCCACCCCCTCACACCCAGTCCACTCATATAGATCTCATCCACTTCTTCACAAGGTCATCCATGTGTCCTTCCTAGGGTCTTTTCCTGTTAGCTAGCCTCTCTGGAGTTGTGTAACTGGACTTATGTTGAGGTCTTTGATCCACTTGGACTTGGGTTTTGTGCATGGCAACAGATAGGGATCTATTTACAATTTTCTGCATGTTGACATCTAGTTATACCAGCACCATTTGTTGAAGATGTTTTCTTTTTTCCTTTGTACAGTTTTGGCTTCTTTGTTGAAAATCATATGTTCATTCGTGTGTGGGTTAATGTCAAGGTCTTCAATTCGATTCCATTGGTCCACATGTTGGTTTTTATGCCAGTATCAAGCTGTTTTTATTACTCTAGCTCTATAGTAGAGCTTGAGGTCAGGGATGATGATGCCTCCAGAGGTTGCTTTATTATACAGGATTATTTTAGCTATCCTAGGTTTTTTGTTTTTTCTGTATAAAGTTAAGTATTGTTCTTTCCAAGTCTGTGAAGAATTGTGTTGGTATTTTGATGGGGATTGCATGGAATCTGTATATTGCTTTTGGTAAGATTACCACTTTTACTATGTTGATTCTACCTATCCATGAGCATGGGAGATCTTTCCAATTCTGATATCTCCTTCAATTTCTTTCTTCAGAGAAATTAAAGTTCTTATCACACAGGTCTTTCACTTGCTTAGTTAGAGTTACCCCAAGGTATTTTATAGTATTTGTGGCTATTGTAAAAGGTGATGTTTCTCTGATTTCTTTCTCAGCCCCTTTTTCATTTCTATATAGTAGGGCTATTGATTTTTTTGAGTTAATCTTATATCCTGCAACTTTACTGAAAGAGTTTATCAGCTGTAGGAGTTTTCTGATAGAATTTTTGGGGTCACTTGTGTGTACTATTATATCGTCTGCAAAAAATGTAAGTTTGACTTCTTCCTTTCCAATTTGTATCCCCTTGATCTCCTTTTGTTGTCTTATTGCTCTAGCTAGAACTTCAAGTACTATATTGAATAAGTATGGGGAGAGTGGACAGCCTTGTCTTATTCCTAACTTTAGTGGAATCACTTTGAGTTTCTCTCCATTTAATTTGATGTTGGCTGTCGGCTTGCTATAAATTGACTTTATTATGTTTAGGTATGTTCTTTGTATTCCTGATAGCTCCAAGACCTTTATCATGAAGGGGTGTTGGGTTTTGTCAAATGTTTTTTCAGCATCTAATGAGATGATCATGTGGTTTTTTTTTCTTTCAGTTTGTTTATATGGTGTATTACATTGACAGATTTTTGTATGTTGAACCATCCTTGCATCCCTGGGATGAAGCCTACTTGATCATGGTGGATAATTGTTTTGATGTGTTCCTGGATTCAGTTAGCCAGTATTTTACTGAGTATTTTTGCATCAATGTTCATGAGGGAGATTGGTCTGTAGTTCTCTTTCTTTGGTGCATCTTTGTGTGGTTTGGTTATCAGGGTAACTGTAGCCCCTTAAAAAGAATTTGGTAATGTTCCTTCTATTTCTATGGTGTGGAACAATTTGAAGAGTATTGGTATTAGCTCTTCTTTGAAAATCTGGTAGAATTCTGCACTGAAACCATATAGTCCTGGGCTTTTTTTGGTTGGAAGACTTTTAATGACTATTTCTATTTCCTTAGGGGTTATTGGTCTATTTAAATAGTTTATCTGGTCTTGATTTAACTTTGTGGAGTACAGGTTTTTGAAGTACAACCTGATGATTCTCTGAATTTCCTCATCGTCTATTGTTATGTCCCCCTTTTCATTTCTGATTTTGTTAATTTGGATGCTCTCTCTCTGCTTTTTGCTTAATTTGGATAAAGGCTTATCTATCTTGTTGATTTTCTCAAAGAACCAACTCTTTGTTTCATTGATTCTTTGTGTTGTTCTTTTTGTTTTTATTTTATTGATTTCAGCCCTCAATTTGATTATTTCCTGGTGTCTGTTTCTCCTGGGTGAGTTTGTTTCTTCTTGTTCTAGAGCTTTCAGTTGTACTGTTAAGTCACTAGTGTGAGATTTCTCCAACTTCTTTATGTGGGCATTTAGAGCTATGAATTTTCCTCTTAGCACTGCTTTCATGGTGTTCCATAAGTTTGGAAATGTTGTACATTCATTTTCATTGAATTCTAGGAAATCTTTTATTTCTTTCTTTATTTCTTCCTTGACCCATTGGTGATTCAATTGGGCATTATTCAGTTTCCATGAGATTATAGGCTTTCTGTAATTTTTGTTGTTGTTCAAGTCTAACTTTAAGCCATGATGGTCTGATAAGACACAGGAGATTATTTCATTTTTTTTTTTTTGTATCTGTTGAGATTTGCTTTGTGACCAAGGATGTGGTCGGTTTTGGAGAAGGTTCCATGGGGTGCTGAAAAGAAGTTATACTCTTTTGTGTTAGGGTGGAATATTCTGTAAATATCTATTAAGTCTATTTGAGTCATAACATCTGTTAGTTCCCTTATTTCTCTATTAAGTTTCTGCCTGGCAGACCTGTCCATTGGTGAGAGTGGGGTGTTGAAGTCTCCCACTAGTGTATGGGTTTGATGTGCAATTTAAACTTTAGTAATGTTTTTTTTATGAATGTCAGTGCCCTTATTTTTGGGTCATAATTATTCAGAATTGAGACTTCATCTTGTTGAATTTTCCCTGTGATAAATATGTAGCGTCCTTCCCGATATCTTTCAGTTGATTTTAGTTTGGAGTCTATTTTTTTAGATATTAGGATAGCTACACCAGCTTGCTTCTTAAATCCATTTGATTGGAATGTCTTTTCCCATCCTTTTATTCTGAGGTGGTGTCTGTCTTTGAAGTTGAGGTGTGTTTCTTGTATGCAGCAAATGGATGGATCTTGTTTTCATATCCATTCTGTTAGCCTGTGTCTTTTTACAGATGAATTGAGACCATTGATAATGACAGATATTAATGACCAGTTATTGTTAATTCCTGTTACTTTTTGGTGGTAGTGTTGTACGTTTCCCCTCTTTGGTATTTGTTGGTATGGGACTATCTATTGCCTGTGTTTTTATGGGTGTATCAAACTTCCTTAGGTTGGAATTTTCCTTCTAGTGCTTTCTGTAGGGCTGGATTTGTGGAGAGATATTGTTTAAATCTGGTTTTATCATGGAATATTTTGTTTACTCTCTCTATGTTGATTGAGAGTTTCACTGAGTATAATAGTCTGGGTTGGCATCCATGGTCTCTTAGTATCTGCATAACGTCTGTCCAGGACTTTCTGGCTTTTAGAGTCTCCATTGAGAAGTCAGGTGTTATTCTTATGGGTCTGCCTTTATATGTTACTTGGCCTTTTTCCTTTGCAGCTTTTAATATTTTTTCTTTATTCTGTATGTTTAGTGGTTTGATTATTATGTGGCGAGGGGACTATTTTTGGATCCAGTCTATTTGGTGTTCTGTAACCTTCTTGTATTTTTATAGGCATTTCCTCCTTTAGGTTGGAAAAGTTTTCTTCTATGATTTTGTTGAATATATTTTCTGTGCCTTTGAGTTGGTATTCTTCTCCTTCTTCTATCCCTATTATTCTTAGGTTTGGTCTTTTCATGGTGTCCCAAATTTCCTGGACATTTTGGGTCATAACTTTGTTAGTTTTAGTGTTTTCTTTGACTGATGAATCTATTTCTTCTACTCTATCTTCAATGCCAAAGATCTGCTCTTCCATCTCTTGCATTCTGTTGGTTATACTTGCATCTATATATAGTTCCTGTTTGTTTACACAAATTTTCCACTTCCAGCATTATCTCAGTTTGTGTCTTCCTTATTGACTCCATTTCAGTTTTGAAATCTTGAACTGTTTCCCTCATTTGTTTAATTGCTTTCTCTTGGCTTTCAAGGGATTTACTGATTTCTTTCCATTTTTTGTTTGACTTTTCCTTGATTTCTTTCTTTTTTTTTGTTTTTTTGAGACAAGGTTTCTTTGTGTAGCTTTGCACCTTTCCTGGATCTCACTCTGTAGACCAGGCTGGTCTCGAACTCACAAAGATCCTCCTAGCTCTGCTTCCCAAGTGCTGGGATTAAAGGCGTGCACCACCACCTCGATTTCTTTAAGGGAATTTTTCATTTCCTCTTTTAAGATCTCTAATATCTTCTTAAAGTGATTTTTATGGTAGATATCTTCCATTTCTTCTGTGTTGGGATGTTCAGGTTTTGTTGATGTAGGTCTGATGGAGCCATACTGGTTTTTATGTTATTGACTGTATTTTTGCACTGGCATCTACCCATCTCTTTCTCCACTTGGTGCAAGTGGTGTCTGTGTCTGAAGGAGCTTCTGTTGGTCTGATTGATACTCTTAATCCAGTGGGAGCTCTTGGTCTATTCGATGCTGATGGACTTTTTGTCTCAGGAATCAGATGTTAGTCCAACTAGCGCTAGTGAGCTCTGTCTCAGGGAGTAGTTACAGTCTTACCGTGTGGTAGATGGTGGTAGTCTGACCTGTCTGCAGGATGTCTGCCTGTCAACTGGCCTCTTAGTCCAGTTGGATGCTGGCAGGCTCTGTCTCAGGGAACAGTTGCAGTCTTGGAGAGTGCGTAGGATTTGGGGGAGGTGGGGCTTGGGTTACAGGGTCTGATGGGAGATGGGAGTAGTCTGACCTGTGTGCAGGAGGTCTGCCTGCCAACTGGCCTGAAACTGGAACTGCAATGGGTAGAGGTATAGGGGCACAGGGTTGTGCCCCTGGGCCCAAAGCCTGGGGGCTGGGGTGTTCAAGTATGAGGATAAAGACTCACCTCTTAGTCCAGTCAGGTGCTGGCAGGTTCTGTCTCAGGGAACCAGACTCCATGTTTACATGTCTCCATTTCTAGTAGAAGGTTGGGCAACATCCTCTGCATCATAGTCTTACCCAGAAAGTCCCTTGCCACATGAAATCCATGGCTATCAGTTCTTTCTACAAATAATTCCTGTATTCATCCATTTCATAGGGTGATGGGGATTTATATGAATGACTTTGGTTCCCTTTTCTCTAAAATAATGGGAACTACAGCATAGTACTATTGAAAAATCTAAGTAATGAATACATGGAAACCACTTAGCAAAAGACAGCACAGAAACCAAGATCAGTAAACATTTTCTGCTTGTTTTAATTTCACTCTGTTGCTATGACAAATACCATGACCAAAAGCAATTATGAGAGAAGGATTTATTTGGCTTACATTTCTAGGGCATAGTCCATTATTGAGGGAAGTCATGGCAGAAGTACAAACAGGAACTTGAAACAGAACCACTGAAGAGTGCTGCATGCTTGCTCACTTGAAGATTCATGTTCAGGTAGATTCCTTAAAAAGTCCAGGACCATATGTCCAGTGAATGGTGCTGCCCACAATGGGCTGGACTCTCCTATGTCAATAAACAATCAAGATAGCCCACCACAGACATACCTACAGGCAAATCTGACTTGGGCAATACCTCAATTGAGACTCCCTTCTCAGGTGACTCTAGTCTGTGTCAGATTAACAAGTAAAACTAACAAGGTCACTTCATTTTGACATATAAATATATAACATTAATTTATAACCATGTATTCCTTGTCTCCAAGATCTCTTGTTAATATAAAATAAAACAGATCAACTTTCGAAAGCCTCTCAGCCTTTAAATATTTCAATACTTCAGAAGTTCAAGGTCTCTTTAAAAATCCAGTCTTTTCTCTTGCTCATATAATCCCTCCTCTCTCTTGCCAATTGGACTCCTGGAGCTCCACCTGGACTTGGCTGTGGATCTTTGCATCTGCTTCCATCAGTCACTGGATGAGGGTTCTATCATGACAGGGTGTTCAGCCATCCAATCACCAGAGTAGGTCAGCTCAGGCACTCTCTCAACCATTGCCAGTAGTCTATAGTGGAGGTATCTTTGTGGATTTCTAGGGACCTCTCTAGCACTTTGCTTCTTTCTATTCCTATGGTATCTTCATTTATCATGGTATCTCTTTCCTTGTTCTCCCACTCTGTTGCTGATCCAGCGGGGACCTCCCACTCCCCTAAGCTCTCTTTCCCCCAACCCTTGCCCTCCATTACCTGACCCCTCACCCCGAGTTTGCTCATGTAGATCTCATCCATTTTTCTGTCATTGGGCGATCCCTGTGTCTTTCTTAGGGTCCTCTTTACTAGGTAGCCTCCCTGGAGTTGTGAGTTGCAGTCTGGTTATCCTTTGCTTTACCTCTAGTATCCACTATGAATGAGTACATACCATGTTTGTCTTTCTGAGTCTGGGTTATCTCACTCAGGATGATATTTTCTAGTTCTATCCATTGCCTGCAAACCTAATGATGTCAATATTTTTCTCTGCTGAGTAGTACTCCATTGTGTATATGTACCACATTTTATTTATCCATTCTTCAGTTGAAGGGCATTTAGTTTTTTTCCGGGTTCTGGCTGTTACAAATAATGCTGCTATGAACATAGTTGAGCATGTGTCCTTGTGGTATGATTGAGCATTCCTTGGGTATATGCCCAAAAGCACAGGGACAAATAACCAAACTAGTGGAAACACATGAACTGTGAACCAGTAGCTGAGGAGCCCCCATGGAACTGAACCAGGCCCTCTGAATGAGTGAGACAGTTGTTTAGCTTGAACTATTTAGGAGGCCCCCAGGCAGTGGAACCAGGACCTGTCCTTGGTGCATGAGCTGGCTTTTTGGAACCTAGGGCCTATGCTGAGAGACTTTGCTCAGCCTTGGTGTAGGGAGGAGAGGACTGGAACTGTCTCAACTGAATCTACCTGCCTGTGCTGACTCCCTAGGGGGAGACTTTGCCTTGTAAGAGGTGGGAATGTGAGGTGGATTGGGGGGGAGGCTGGGGGGTTGGAAGAGGGAGGACAGGGAAATTCATGGCTGATATGTAAAATTATATTAATTATAAAATAAAAATATTTTTTAAAAAATCCAGTCTTTTAACCATGGGTTCCTGTAAATAAAAAAGAAGTTAAATACTTAAATATTCTTATTTCACAAGGTATGAACTGGGGCATAGAAAAAAATCAAAACCAAAACACAGCTGTGGAAATCTAAATCCCTATGTAGCTCAATGTCCAGCATCTGACACTCACTAATGATCTTGGCTTGGGCGTTACCACTTTCTCTACTTCTACAACTTATAGCACACATAGCTTGTCTCATAGGCTCAAATTGCACTCCACACCTGCCAGTATCCTTTGTGACTATCTCACAGTCCTGAAATCTCTAATATCATGGTGTACCTAGGGCAAATGAGGCTGTACCTTCACCAATGGCCTTTTCTGGCCTCTTTCCAGGGACTCTAATCCTGTCACACAGTGCCAAGCCTCAGCTTCTCTCCATGATTTCTTCAATCCTGCTAATATTGTGCCTTCAAAATCAGTACCACATGGGTGACACTTACATATTGCCAAGTTCAGCTTCCAGCTTGAAATGTAGCCCTGGCTTTCTTGGATGACAGCTTCTGTGTGCCAACACTGAGAAAACATGTTCCAATTGACCTAGTGAAGAATAGAAAATTTTATCCATTGATCTCTTATCAACCACAGCTGTTTCTTTAGCTCCAGATGATCAGAACACACGGAATCTTAGCCAAAATATTACAAAAATAGCTGCTGGCTCAGTTCAGCTGGGCTGAAAACATACAAGCCAGGCCTCCGCAATCCACATTTCTCTCAGAACTCACGTCTTTCAAGATCCCACAAGAACAGCCCATTAAGTTCTGGCTTTTTTCTTCTGAATCTCCCAAATCCTCCACAGTCTTTCAATAAAACAGGCCAAAGGCATAAAAATCCACATGGCCAAGTTCATCATAGACACACTACACTTCTCTAGTACCAAATTCCATTCTAGTTTCATTTCATCAAACTAATTAACACCATGATCAAAAGCAATTTAGAGGAAGAAGGGTTTATTTGGCTTATCCTTCAAAGAAGAACTTTACTTTCTGGCTTGCCCACTAGCCCATGCTTAGCTAGCTCTTTTTATACATTCCAGGACCACATAGTCAGGGATTGGTTTTTCCCACAGTGGGCTGGACTCTCTTATCAATTAAAATCAAGGCAATTCTTTATAGATATGCCCACTGGCCAGTCTGATCTTGTCAACCCCTCAATTGAGACTCCCTTCTCAGATGTGTCTAGGCTGTTTCAAGTTGATAATTAAGCTAACTAGGACACTGATATAAATATTTCATAAAAATTCATACTTTTCGGTGCTGAGAAATATTTAAAACCCAATGGATCAGAGAGTCTTCAGCTTTTAGATCTGGTGACTTTAGAGAACAAGGGTTGAATGTGATTTATCTCCACAAACACTCATGTTGAAGGCTGGTCCTTGGAGTGAGCTGAGGCAGAACTGACCATCAAGATGGTGTTTAGAACATGGGGCCAGATGCTTATGAATAAAGGAGAGCAGCCTTTCTTCATAGAAAACAGTTAGCTGTTATGAGAGTCAGGTTCCTTTTTCTTTTCCTTTTCATGGACCACTTTTACACGTGCCTCTGCCAGATAATCACAAGACATTGTCTGACATGCCACACTACAGACCATGCTGGAAGGGTTTCATGCACAGATGGTAAACTTTCCAGAGTTCAGAATATAAACTAAACAAATTCAGTTTTTAAAAATAATCTACCCAACACCAGGAATTTTATTTTATCAAGAAAAACATGCTAAGGCAACATGTCAGTAATGTCACTGACAGATTTTCATATCTGGATGCTATAGTCAGTTTATGATGACAGCTGCTTCTTTGACAAGGGAGAGCTGTGTGAGAAGTGGCTGAGAAGAAGCCACTGATGTTTGCACACTTCCCGACACACTCTCAGTTTATTCCATGCCGTGTGTTGAGGCTGGACTGAATAAGAAGGATTCTGGCAAACACATAAATCATTGGAACATAATTATTCAGTCTTTAAGGCTTCCTAGCTTGGCAGATTCAATTCTTCTGAGCAGAAAGAAATTGCTGCATTTTACAAAAGCTCAATGAGACGACGATGTTGGTTTCTGCCTCTATGTCCCCCAAATGGTTATAAAACATGACTTGACAAAAGGACCTTTTTGATTTGTAGCAGGTTAGAAAGGAAATGCAGCAGAGGTAAGGGAGAACAATCCCAGGCAGATGGAGCCTGTATATAAAAACCTAGAAATACTGTGATTGGCAGTGGTGGCCCAAATCTGCCTGCCAAGGTTGAAACTGGATTTGGTTTCTGCCTAGAATGGTCCCAGTTTTCAGGAGGCAAGGAGACAACCTATCTACCTTAGGGATCCTTTGTGGCTGGGAAACAGTCCATTCATTTTAGCCTGGACAGAACATTCCTTGATCAAAAATGTTCTTCCTCATCCAAATTTTCATATGCAAACCACTGGGCATATGGTGTCTTCATCAGCGCTCAAACACGAGTCCAGAGAAGAAAGAACTTCAGAGTGAGTGCAAGGTTTTTGAAGCATCTTGGTTCTTGAGGCTCAGTACAAGTCACCCATGGACACGCTGTATTCACATTTCTCTAGGCTTCATTGCATCTCTAAGGCTGTCTGAGAGCCATATGTCAGTCGGGAGTTGAGCTGCATGTCCTCATGGCTGTCTTGCACCTGAGCCCACCAGTCAGTTTGAGAAAAATTTAGTTGCAGCTACTGCAATAAGTTCCTGGAGCTCTCTGCACATAGGATAGCTCAGCTAATGATACCTTGTAACACCCAAGGCCTTGGCTGACTTGTCCCACCCTACATATCACTATTTCTCAAACCAGCCATGCTAGAAAGGATCCCTGACCTCCAGTTACTGAAGTCAATCACCAATCGGCTTAACCACAATGGGAATTTATAAGCCTGTATGTCTCACAAAACACAGCTTCACCAACAATATATCCTTGTCCCAGACACTCAGTTTAAGCACCAAGCAGGGAGGGCCCCAACGGAGAGAGGTTGAGGAATGCTATGCAGGCAGGAGCAGACATTCTCAGGTACCTCAGCAAGGTCTGTAGGGCTGGGGCCTGACTCTAAGGACATGTAGACATGGCCCCCGTTCCTTCCTAAAGCTCCAGCTCATCCTCCTAAAGCTTCTACTGGTTCTTGGCATCTCTACTGGACAGTCAAACTTTATCCACACTGTTCACAGATTTTACAGACACATTTATCCTACTTTACTTAATTGTCAAAACCATCTTGTAAGATAATTGGTTCTGCTCCAATTTATAAAAGAGAAAAACTGAGACCCTCCAACAACTGTTCCAGTAACTTTTTGTTGTTTTGTTTTGAAACAGTCTTGTCACATAGCTCAGGCTAGCCTCAAAGATCGTGATTCTCCCACCTCAGGCTACTGAGTACTACATGATAGGATAGGCCTGAAACAGCATACTTTCTTCTTTATGTTTTAATTTTTCTCTAATGTGAGGGATGAAAGAAGCTAAACTGAGGAACTCAGGGTAGGCACTGGTTTAAAGATGTTAGAAAACTCTCTTTAGTTTATTCCTGCCTACTTCTGTCACTGTTTTCCTGAGCTCCCTGACAGAATCAGAGGGTGTGGTTATTAGTCTCCTAAATGTGGGTGTTCTCTGAACAGGCAGGTCGAAAGCTACACTGGGCTGGAGAGCCAAGTGAAACTCTGAGTGTGTGTCCCTTCCAGGGACAGGTGAGTACCCCAGTATGCCCAATGAGGGGAGGTGCAAGAAGAGCAATAGGACTTTACAAACCAAAGTGTAAAATGTACTTGAACAAGCTGGGCATTTGTAGAGTCAGCTTTCTGAATGCTGTAAAGTTGATATTGTTCATGGATGTGGAAGTTTAAGATTCCTAAGGCATAGTAGGTCCTAGAGCTTCATACAGCTCAGGCTCAATCATCTTCATCTGTGCATGTTGCTGCTTTTTGCCTGCCATCCAGTCCAAGACAGATTCTTTCCTAAACTGGATTGTGTAGTCTGTTCCTATGGCTCAGAGGATCAATTTGTGTAGCCCACAGAGTCTTCATAGTGTTGGCAAGTAGAGTGGAAAGTGAGACAAAGCCACAGAGTAACTCCTCCATACAAGTGGGTGATGATTTCTGGATGTCACATTTTACTCATCCTTTCAAGTTTATTATAGTTTCATAATTATAGCTAGAAAGTCTTTGTTGACAGTGAAAGGTAGCCTGAAGAAAAGGAAAAGATAGCAACTGAGAATTAAAAGAATAGGGGTCTGGTCTAGTGTTTACTGGCTGTGTGACCTTGAATAAGCCAACAGCCTCCCTGGAGAAATGAATATGCCACAAATGTCCTCAAGGTCCCCTCTGGGGCATGGCAGTACACATCTGTGATTCAAGCACTCAACAGGCAGAGACAGGATGTTCACTGAAAATCCAAGACCACATTGGGATAGACAGCCAGTGCCAGGTCAACCATAACCAAGATACTGTCTCAAAACCAGAAACAAAACAAGTCAGATTTGGTAAGCAGTAATACCTACACAATGGACCAGGGTCTGGTTCAATTATCAGGACTCAGTTCTGCAACTTGGTATATATCCCATTGCCACAGCTTTAACATATGATGGAGAAGAGAATTCATTCTTTAAAACAGATTAGATATTTCTGTTGGGGAGGTAAGTCAATGGAGGAAGCAACATTGTTTCAATGGGGTGGGGTTGAAGAGCATGTCACATTTTTCAGCTTGTGTCACATACAGCTTTACGAGTTTAGGTGGTTAAAAGAAGGGCAAGGGAGATGGCTGTTGATCTGAACAACTGCAATGAGTCACAGTAGGCTTTTTGAACACTCAGGATGAGAGCCCTGCACAGCTGACACAGAAGGGGAACAAGGCCATTTGCAATGTCCACAGGCTGGGGGTAGGGGGAATGTTCTATGCCTCTACCAGTGTCCCATGGCCCATGAACAGGTGACTGAGAAGGAAGGGCTGAATTAAAAGATACCAGTTTCTGTTTGCAGACACTGAAGTGAGTTTAGTCTAAAGGAAGAGCAACTGGATGTTAAATATTTAAGTAGACTAAGCTTCCTCTGGTCAGCTTCCTAAGTTTCCCATACTTGAGGAAGCCATTTAATACAGCAGAGTTTCTGGGAAACTTCTGAGTTTGGCATGAGCAGCAGATGTGGTAAGTGTACACTACTGAGAACCTCAATGTTATCCTTACTATCTCTTGTTTACCCAGCACAGGGAATATATACATATTCTCACAGACATAACCCATTTCAATTCTCTCTCTCTTTCTCAGCTTTACTAAGCTATAAGGTATATACCAGGCAATTCACTCATTTGGTAAGTAGCGAAATAGTATCTTGGTATCACTAATTTTTAAAAAGCATCACTGTAGAATTGGCATGCTTTGTTCTGAAAGGTATCCTACAGGATCACATGTTGAATGTTTACTCCTGTGACAGGGCAAGAAAATGCATAGATCTCCCCATCTTGTATTCTTTCTGAGGTTTTAGGATTTGATATCCTTGATGGAAAATCCCATGGAAAATTACCCAGCCCTCTTTTAGGAACCCAAAGTCAAGATGACCCAGGTAACTTATCTTAGTTTCTGTTAAACAGCCTACTTATGCAACCCTCTTCCTCCAGCTAACCACTTGTCTTAGCTTCTGTTAAACTGTTTGCTTGCACAAAATCTCCCCCCCACACACACACACACCCGCCCTGCCACCAGCAGCTGTCAGTCAAGATACCAGGATGTGGTTTTTGCTGTCACTAACCCCTTATCCTAAATACTCCAAGTTATACTTGGTTCTTGATAGTATATATGAGAATATTCCCAATAGACTGGATGAAAGACTTTCAATTGGCTATATACTGTGTCTGAGTGGTCATCTCTCTTGGTCTCCCATAAAATCGCCTAGCAAGGAGTACTATTTAGAGATGGTAGAAACTTCAGGGCCTGGAACCAAGTCAGAGGAAGTAGATCTCAGGAGGCACAGTTAGTATATTACAAAAGCTTTACTTAATAATCACAAAGATGTTAGTTCAAATACATGTTGTCCATAAATTTTTGTTGGTTATTGTTTTTGTAAGCAGAGTTGGAGTTTATTAATAAATTTTAATACAGATTTTAAGCATTAGGTTTGAGGGAAGAAAGGAACTCAGGAAAAGAGTTAAGATACACTGAGAATGTGGGTATGGACTTCTCAAAGGAAGGTTACCCAATGATAGTTTTAAGGAAACTTAAAGATAGCTCAAGATGAGATTTAGGCCCTCAATCTGCAAAATTCTATCTCTCTACAATCATGAAATCTTAGTAAGTCCCTCAGTTAGTCATTCCTTCAGCCAGTCAGTCAGTTTATAAGATTTCAATATGAAACATGGCTTTTTCAGAGTTCTTCAGTTCACAGATGAGCAGGTGGGTGTCATGCTCCTGTTATCAAGGCATCTATGTATGGCCTTGACAAGTGCTATTTTGTTATTGTGTCAAGATTCTAGTACAGGGAAGCAAAGATAAGTGTCTGGGGATGGTGTAGTGCCTGTGAGAAGTGTAGAGAGTAGGTATGGGAGGAATGTTGGCAAGAATCATAATCAGGGCTCTGAGTGGTGTTAGGAATGGCAGACCAGAGGCTTGAGAAGGAAGGAAGTGCTGGAAGCAGAAAGCAAGAGACTGCTATGTTGCTATGTGAGATGGTAGAAGGAAGGGACTTGTTTGGGGTTTCATAATTAGAAACTGAGACTAAAAGCATGATTGTAGAAGATTTGCTGAGGGATGTGGATAGAGTGGAAAATGGTCCAGGCCCTCAAGGGGTTTTCTTGATTTTTCTTGAACCAGAAAAATAGTTAAGTCTCCACCCCCAGGATGTGGGACTTAAGGAGGAGAAAGTGGGGAGAGACTAGTTTGGAGAGAGAAGATGGACTTTGGTTCCTTGGAGTAAAAGGGGTGTTTGCTCTTGAGGCTGCTGGCCTGCTGGCCAGTGAGAGGCAGGTGCACCAGGATTTCTCTCCTTTGTAGAAGAATAGGTTTGGTCTTTTTCTTCATCCCCAGACCAACCACATTTATTTTGTCCCTAGAAATCCAGTTAGCTGCTCAGTGGGGCCTTTTTGTAGACCATGTACAAGAGGGATAAGAAAAGCTTGCATGAGATGATGGGGAAAGAGGAAGGAGGCAGGCTGAGCTGACACTAGCAGGGATGGGGAAGTGCTAAGAGGTGTTTCCTTCTGCAGCAAGAGATGATGAAGGGGGTGGTGGACCAGAAGGCCATCAATGTCACCCCCTTTCTGCTCTCTCATGCCCTTAGTGGGGATTGAATTAGAGCTTCATGCATGATAGACTGACACTCTACCCCTGTGCTATATCCACAACTCTCTTTTAAAACAACAACACTTTTTAGTTGTCACACAAAATAGTGATCTCATCATAGCGTTTTCACATGCATGTATCACTGTACTATTAGTTACTTTTCTATTGCTTTGATAAAACACTGTGGTCAATGCAACTTATAGAAGAAAGAGTTTATTTTGGCTTATGTTCTAGAGAGAGTCCATAATGGCAGGGGAAGCACAGCAGCAGGAACAAGAAGTTAAGTGATCACATCTTGACTCCCTAGCACAAAGAATAACTACAAGGCGAATGAGATGGCAGAGACCGTGGAAGACCTAAGTTCAACTCTCAGATACTACAGTAAAAGGAAAGAACCAGTTCTGAACAGCTGTCCTATGATGTGCACACTCACAATTGCTGTCACATGCATGTGTCTCAACACACACACACACACACACACACACACACACACACACACACACACACCAAATGGCATAAAACTAAAAAAGTTAAAGTAGCAGATGAAGGATACAATCATTTTAATAAAAATTCTCTGTACATGCCATTGTCCTCTTTAACTATACTGACTACATTTTTCTCTTCCAGGTCTTTTTTTTGCTTATTTGTTTTTTTTTGTTTGTTTTGTTTTTGTTTTTTTCCAAGACAGGGTTTCTCTGTGTAGTTTTGGTGCCTGTAGACCAGGTTGGCCTCAAACTTACAGAGATCCGTCTGGCTCTGCCTCCCTACTGCTGGGCTTAAAGGCATTTGCCATCACCACCCGGCTTCCAGGTCTATTTTATTGAATATTTGAAACAACTTATTATTAAATTTCAGTTTTTCTTCTGGTCATTTTGATTCAGTAGCCACAACCTTGTGTGGATTGACTATTTTTAAATTTAGGAAAGATTAATCTTTACTGTCCAGATTACTATAGCCATTTGTGGCCCATTTCCTTTATTTTATAAAGTGGGAAGTCACAAATACAGAAGAAGCCAGATAACAACACTTAATTTCTTCCCAATAAAATCATCCTTTCTGCATGTACCAAATATGATTAGTGTTAGAGGCATGGATAAGAAGCTAGATTTGAAAGATATTGCATTTCCATAGACTTTGAAGAGAAATGAGACTTGGAAGGAGACTTGGAAGGAGTCACTTTGTAATAATATTCACTTGATCCTCACTATACATATTGTGTACTGCTTTTCCAGTCCTAGGTACACTATGGAAATCCTTATAGACCTATTTACTTGGGTGTGGTGATATTGTGTTCCCCAATATGTCATGCACCCTAATAAATTTATCTGGATCACAGAACAGAACAGCCACTAGACAGACATAGTGGCCAGAAAATGGTGGCACTCATACCTTTAATCTTAGCATTCCAGAGGCAGAGATCTGCCAAGATCTCTGTGAGTTCAAAGCCACACTGGAAACAGCCAGGCATGGTAACAAGAGCCTTTAATCCCAGGAAGTGATGGCAGAAAGCAGAAAGGTATATAAGGCTTGAAGACCAAACACTAGAAGCTTTTGGCTGGTTAAGCTTTTAGGCTTTTGAGCAGCAGTACAGCTGAGATTCATTCTGGATAAGGACACAGAGGCTTCCAGTCTGAGGAATCAGGATCAACTGAGGAATTTCGAGGTGAGGAAGCTGTGGCTTGTTCTTCTTTTCCGATCTTCCAGCATTTACCCCAATAACTGGCCTTGGGTTTGGTTTTATTAATAAGACTCCTTAAGATTCATGTTACACTTGGGAATCATGAGATCTTAGCCTACAGTCTCTTATATTCCAAGTGCCCTCATTTCTTTCTCTCTTTTCAAAAGAGCATTCTTTGTCTATGATTTTGAACCTGAATCCTTTCCTAAAGTATTTTTTTTATTATATTCAGTCATTCCAAATATCCTAAAATTCCTTGTCCAGTATCTATACCCCAGGGAGGTCTCCTTTGATTCTAATATTTGGCCAGCTTTGATAAACCCACCATGAAGGCTATTGCCTTGGAGACTGATTGTTTTTGTAAAATTGGGTAAAAATCTTTGGGTATTCCTAATAATAGCCAATGTTGCATTACTCTGAGAGAGATGAATAACTGCCATGGGGCTTCCAAGAGCCTTCCAGGCCTGATATTAACATGTACATCTGGAATTTTAATCCTATATACTTGAGTATGTGTGGCTGATTGGTTTGGAGAGGTCCCATCTAACCATATTTACAAAGCAGATAGATGGTCATCAGGACAGGTAAGATGTGATGGGAAATAAAGACAGCTACAAAAGATTGATCATTATATCCAGGAATTCATTGTATATTAACATTCCCAGTATCAACAGTAATACAGCAATCTACTTGATTAGATATAGCCAATGTGCTTCCCTTTTTCATAGTTGGAAGAAATTCTATTGTTTTGGGCTGTAGGAGCTCTGTATCTAAAATAAAGGTATTCTCCATTAGAAGTTCCTCTTGAAAGATTTAAAATAGGTGTGTTCTAATCTAAAATTTGTAGTTTTTTAATCCAAATTTCACTGAAACATAAGAAAATTCTCTTATGAAAATAACAAAAAAGAAATTGGATCTTTTAAAACAGGAAGTAAGCAGACAGTGAAAGAGTCTCATCTGTAGTTCTTCTAAAACCAAGATCAGCTTTATTCCTACTGTCTTAGTTAGGTTTCCATTGCTGTTATAAAACACCAGGACCAAAAGCAACTTCAGGATGCCGGGATTTATTTCAACTTACAGCTTGTAGTCCACTATCCAGTGAAGTTGGAGCAGGAACTCAAGGCAGGATTCTGGAGACAAGAACTGAAGCAGAAACCATGGAGAAGTGTTGCTTTGCTCAGCCTACTTTCTTATAGTACCCAAAACCACCAGGGTTGGTACTATCTATAATGACCTGGTCCCTTCTACATCAATCATCAACCAAGAAAATACAACACCAGCTTGCCTATAAGCCCATCTGGTAGGGACGTTTTCTCAACTGATGTTTCCTTTTCTAAAAAAAAAAAAAAAAAAAAAAAAAAACTTTTACTGTGTCAAATTGACATAAAGCTAGTTAGCACACCTACAATTTGGGAGACCACACAAAAGTGAATCCCAGATATCTTCACCAATTTTTAAGAGATCTAAAGTTCAAAGAATGAGAGCAGAAAATGTTGTCAGAGTTTGGAGGTCAGTTAAGTTAAGCAACTAAGTTAACCACACAGTTGAAGATGAGTGCCACCCAGTTCTGAAACACATGGGGATGTGTCCTCAGAGGGGTTGGCACAAGCTTAGGTGAAAAATACAAATCTAACCATGTATTTCCTGAAGCTTTTCAGCACAGAAGGTGGTTAACAGGACCTCATAGGGTCCCTTTCATCCATGCTGAAAGGAGTCTTTGATATGATATTTCTTCCACTTGACAGAAATCACCAGTGTTAGCATTGCTCTATTGCTCTAACTATTCCAGGAGCTCATGATGGAAAGACTGACCAATACTAAAATTTTAGTTACCACTATTAAAAATGTCTTATAATACTTATCCTATTTCCCTTTAGCATCGATGGTTCATAGGGTCTTTAGTCATCTTTTCATGGGATGCCCAGTAGTTATGTTATAAAATCACTGATATTTTCCAAATGGGATGGGTCTTAGGTTTAGGAGTACTAACAGAAGTGTCTTTGACTAAAAACACTGAAGGCTTCAGTCGGTTTTGCCAACTCACTTTTTTATAGTGCTATTTGTTCATTCAACCACTTCAGAGGGTTGAACATCACAGGCATAATGAAAACACTGCACTGCAGGTAGGCAAACTTTAACAAATAGGTTTAAGTACTTACCCAAGAAGCAAGCACCACAATCACTATGCAGTTCAGCAGGAATGTCCCAAGAAGGAATAACTCTTTCTAATGGAATTTTTCCTACTGCTTAGATAATAGTTTTTCATCAAAGAAAGGATACAAATTCAACATAAGACATTTTATACGCTCCAGTCAGAGGCATTTGGATCAGTCCTAATCATTAGGTTTCAATTGCCCCATTCAGACAAAGACTAAAGCAAAATCCTTCTCTTACACTTTTCCTCCTCAGAGGTAAAACTTTATTGTTTTAAATAGAAACAGGGCTTTAGTTTTATAGCAGTATATTTAATTTTGACTAAGAAATACTTAATCAAGTTTAATTATATGTATATATATTTAAATATTATATTTTACAAACTTTCTTGCATTATTCTTTAATCTTCCAGTTTTGTCTTCATCTATTTATTTCTGTTTGGAAAGAAATACTTTGCTTAAATTAATTAATTATTATTTTTTGGTAAGTTAGTAACTTCATCTTTTAAGATTCTCTTAAATTTCAATTAAAGAAGGCTGCCTATTTATCATTTTTAGTTCTATTTCCTATTAAAACGTATTAAAAAGTAAATAATAACAAGGGGCTGGAGAGATACCTCGATGGTTAAGAGCACTTGCTGCTCTTGTAGAGGAACTGGGTTCAGTTCTACGCATCCACATAGGGGCTCACAACTGTCTGTAACTATATTACCAAAGGCCTATGTAGGCACTTCGACATGTGGTATATGATACATGCAGGCAAAACACCCAAACACATAAACAAAACTAAATAAATCCCTAAAAATAAAACTAAACAACCAATAACAACAACAAAAACAATTTACGAATTCAAACCTTTCCCATTTTTTTCCAAAATATTTGCAAACTGAATTAACATAATTATCAAACATGGAAGCCAGCTGGCATTCCAATGACGACTTTTTTCCAAATATTTCCTCCTTCCTGGAATTTCTATTTCCCATTTTAGCATCTTTTTCTTTCTTTCCTGAAAACTGTAACCTTCTATGCTAATTGGTGGCGTTTGTGTTTTGGGACAGATTTATGTCCTGCTTATGATCTCAACACAAGGTCAACTCCTCCTGCTGTCTCAGGTTTATCTATGTGGTCATAGGAACATAAAAGTTATCAAAACATTGTGTGGTCACACCTATGTGTGCCTTGACAGCTGAGTCATTAAGATTCTTTCCAGGAATGGAGTCTTTTGTTTTGTACTTCCCAATGAGGCTACTTTGAGTCCTGGGGAGTTCCTATTTACACTTTTGTAACTGAACGTCAGGACCTGGACCAGGTGCTTCCAGGTTCTTGGCCTCCTATTCAAGGAATTGAAGGAAAGGCTCACAAAGATTGCAAAAGTATCAGGAAAACTTCATCCAAAAGCAAAATGATAGTATTGATCAGAAAGTGTTATGCTGTCAAGGGTGACAGCAGTCCATATGGATGAGAGGGACTCAATGACCCTTCTTATTGTTTGGGGCTTGTATGGAGATTAAGAGATGGATGACATGTTTGCTAAGGAACATAGCATGAGTAAGTCTCTATTTTGATTGACAAGCTTGGATAAGATAAGCCTTTGATCACTAGGCATATCCCTGCTCATAGTGAGTCTGATTTTAGTCATTTGCATGTCCAACTGTGCAGAGGAATAATGTAGTAAATATTCTCCATGAAAGTTCCCTTAAAGACACAGTTTGACTTCTTTTATTTTAATTAATTATATTATTTATTGTTTATATATATGGGTACATGGATGCCACAGCATGCATGTGGAGGTCAAAGGGCAATTTATAGGAATTTGTGTTCTCTTTCCTCATGTGGGCTTTGGGGATAGAACTTCTGTCCTTGGGATTGGCAACAAGCTCCTTTACCTGCTGAGACATCATACTGGCTCCTATAGTTTGTCTGGTTTTGGAAAGGTATCAAAACACATTCTAGGCATATTTAATCTGTCCTCCTACCCTTTCATGAGGATGCATTGGAAATGTATTTGATTTGTTAGATTTGAATAGAACTTGTTTGTCATTAATAACTGTTATAGGGGAGAAAAATCCCATTATTAAGAGCTTGCTCTGTGTAGCTTGATGCAGTTGGGGGTCCTCGGTTACTAATAGGTTAATTGCTATGATATTGTTTGGAGTGGGATGCATGTATATGTGCAATAATAGGAAAGAAGACAAGAAAAGTCAGATCTGGTGATTGTGGGAGTGAACAGCAGAAAAAAAGGCTGAACGCTAGCAAACAAAGTTTCTGATAAATGTTCTGATACAAATAAGTTCAAATCTAATAACTAGTTCAGAATAAACCTGATGGCTAGAGTCACATCACAGAGCACATTTAGCCTCATAGAAGAATGCAACAACATCCAATCAAGGAGGTAACACAGATGATCAAGGCAGAGGGCCCATGCTAGTCCTTGATGATGATCTGGATGACATCTCTGATGAAAGTGGATTGTGTTGAGTGTCTCATCTGGGTGACCAAAACAGTGAAATCTTCAGCTCTCCAAAGAGTATAAAAGACTAGTTTATTTTGAATAATATATGGGTGACTAAGGACCTTAAAATGTAGATTCACACTGTTCTGAGTTACAGTTACCATGAACTAGTAACATGGATATTTTATAGTAACAAAACAAAGAAAGTTCTAAGTCAATGCACTTAGCAAATGCAACAAAGAGGCAGGTTACAGCAAAGCTGAGCAATCTGTTACAGGTTTCAGCTACTACTTAATGACATTCAGAGCTCTCAGGTTGCTGGAAACTAACAATCTTCTAAGTAAATACATTCCAAAGGACTTTTTTTTTATGTGATAGGCAGATGCAGAGGTGGACTACATGTGGCTGTGACAAGGACTGAAAGTAACCCAAGAACAATTTCCATCCTGATTTTTCACATTCCAACTCTCAGAAAGCAGAAGTTCCAATCAGTCAGTCTATAGATAGAATCTTCATCATAAGTGTGGCTTTTCCGGGGAACTACAGTAGACAGTTACATTAATTTCTTTCAATAACATACTTTCATTCACCTTTCTGGCCAAGTAAACATTTTCTTTATCTGCTCATCTGCAGATGAACACTTGGGCTAATTCCATGTCTCCCCACACCTCTTTTCACTTTTAGTTTTGACAGAAGATATCACCAAGGTACCCAAGATAGCTTGTGTACACCAGTAGTCCAGACAGTACCTGATCTGGTGAACCTCCTGCCTTAGCCGCCCACATAGATGGGATTACAGGTGACACCAGGCCTGGATAAACTTCCCTGTGTTGTACATGAAGCACAGGCCCTACATGATGAAAAACTGTAGTGGGACAGGCCCATAGGGTCTAGGAAATTGGCTCAGACAAGTTGCCAAAGCATGCATATAACATACTCCTTATGAGCCAACTTGGAGTCTGCCCAAGGACCTAGCAACAGGAGCTGTCAGAGTTCCCAATCATATGGAGTCTGCCTGAGGGCCTAGCAACAGGCACTGTCAGAGTTCCTGATCATGCCCAGCCAATAAGGGATGACCATGCAATGCCACCAGATTGCAGCACAGACTGGGTGCTAAGAGGAGGGTATATAAGGTCTTCCCCATTATTAAATAAATGAGTTTGTTGTTTGCCTTCAACTGACTCCTGGTGTCTGTGCCATTGACACTGCACCTTCTCACCCCCTCCCTCAAGGGAGCCATTAGGATCCAACAACAAAGAATCACTCCTCCCTGCCTCCATCTCCAAAGATTCTGGAAAGGAAATGGTGTCTTGATGGTTCCAGATTAACAAGGCCCAAGAACCCTGTGCATGCACACTTGATTTCAATTTTTTAAAGATTTCATTTTTTTTATTCCACATGTGTGTATCTGTGTGAGGTTTGTGCATGTGAGTGTGGTGCCAATACAAGCCATAAGAGGGCTTCAGATATCCTAGATCTGGAGATATAGATGGTTGTGAGCCTCGTAACTGTGGGTGCTGGTAACTAAACAGTGGAAGAGTAGGAAGTGCTCTTAACCACTGAGCACCTCTCCAGCCCCTTGATGTTAAATATTTCACTAATACTTTCTTGTTATTCTTTTTGTTTGTTTGTTTAACAGAATATATGTAACCCAGTCTGGCTTCAAACTCCCAATCTTCTTGCCTCAGATCCTAAAGAACTGGGATTCTAGGCTTGTTCTACAGTATCTAGTTATTAATAGCCTTTTATATAACCTATACATGAAATAATAATATTTTGGATATCTGTGATTACAAAAGACACATGGTCTCACACTCAGTATCATCCATTGTTGTTTTGTCTTGTGCTTTTTCAATTATTATTTTTAATGTGCTTATTAGAAAACTTGAAGTTACATATGTGGCTTGCATTGCATCTTTAAAAAAACCTTCAGTGTTAAGAACAGAATTTAGGTCTTATTCATGTCAAGCAAGCTTTCTACCACTGAGTAACACAACAAGGACTTGGTTGGTTGAGGAAGGATTTTGCCTTATGTCTAGGCTGGCCTTGAACATTTGAACCTCTTCCCTCAGCCTTCCTAGTTCTGGATCACACTCATGTGCCACCACACCTGACCCCTTATATTTCATTTCAGTTGGACAGCCTACTCTAGAGACAATGATATCCATGAAGCTTGAGGTTGAGGTTCTATAGGTAGAGGTGAAAAAAACAAAAGACCTGCTCATAGTCCCATCCTTTTTTAGTTCTGTATCTTGTGAGAGATTGGGTTGGTGTTTTATGCTTGCTGACATGTCTGTGGGTGGTGATTGAAGCTTGATCAGGGGTCCTGAGGGTGTCAGAGATGTATGACTGCCTGGTCCCTTAGGCTCTCCCAGCAGAGGACAGTGTGGCTCTGTACCCTCTCCAAGGCCAGGAAGCTGGCATCTCAGAGTGGTATTTGGTATTCTGCATGGATGCTATGACTGACACAGCAATTACAGGTTTTTGCATTGTTTATGCCTCTCCAAAAGCATAGCTGAATGCATTGAAGCAGAGGCTGGAAGGCGCTCCACTTGCTTTCATTACAATGTATAATTGTATTTACCCTCTCCAGCTTTAGACTCTGGTGCCTGGTGCAGTTTTAACACCATTTGCTTTTCTCATAATTAGATCATTGATTGAATGAAAAAAAAAGTGAAAAACAAAGGGAAACTGAATCATTTTTCTAAATAGTGATCCAACTAGGTTTGGATCCATTAACATAAAAAGCGGCCAGCTTTCTGTTACTTTGCCTTGTGACTGCTGGAATCTGGGGCTTAGAAGGCTTCAATGCTATCTATCCCTATGCTCACAGACACTGGTAGGCCTGGCCTCCTGGGGATGGAGCCTCCTGCTTATTCCCTCTCTTTCTCTGAGAGAAAGTTGGGGAGCATCTATAGACAAAGCCTTGAATGGGAAATCATCACTGTAAGTTAAGGGTTCTTGAACCAGTAAGAGGTTTCTGTTCACAGCCCCTTGATATTTTTTTCTCCCTTGAGTGAGTCTGCTTAGAGTTAGAACAATATTATACATGCATGTGCATGTAGATATTTTTACCCATGTAAATTACATGTCAAAATTAAGTAGTTTCATCAGAGAATCTTCAATGGTATCTAATATTTCTCAGCCTGACCTTTGCTGTGGCTTCAAGTCCAATATCCTTGGTTTATCAGGTATCACACTCAAAGCTGCTTGGGGCTGGGGAGATAGGAAAGGGGAGGTGAGCTAGGCTGGCTCTATCTAGACACCAGGCTCATGGAGCCAACCCAGGAAATCTCCTCCTGGAAGCAAAGGTTGTTTTTTTTTTTTTTTTTTCCACCCCTCTTCAACTCAAGGTTCTTTAAACACAGAAACAATGTCTTTTCTACTACCATAAACTCCTGAATGCTAGACTGGTACTGGAGATTCCTCAGACATAATGAAGTCATTATCTCAATTCACACCAGAGTGCATGACGAACAATCAGAACTGGTCCCAAGGAAGTCTTTTTTGATTGTTTGAGAATTTCATGCACAGATATAAAGCATTTTATGTATTTTGGTAAAATTCACTCCCTATTTCTTACTCTTCATTTTCTCCTCTATTTACTCACTACTATTCTCTCCCAATTTCATGTGTTCTTTTATTTACCTCTTTTTCTTTTTTAACTTAGTGCTGGCATATGTGCATATTTACTAGGTCATGGCTTGGGCTTTAGGGGTTGCATCTTTGAAGAAAACAGACTCTTCTCCCAGCTGACATTACTTGCTAATAGCTTCTCAACTCAGTGTGGAATATTTTTAAGCACCTCTTCTCTTCATGCTGGGGTTTTGTCTGGCCTGATCTTATGCATGATGTTACAACTTTACATGTACAATTTCCCTGTTGTATCTGGAAAATACTGTTTCTCTATAGCCATCTACTGCTTCTGGCTGTTATAATGTTTCTATCACCTCTTCCATATCCCTGAGACTTGGGAGGGTGTGCATGTGTGGACCTATATTTTGCTGTGTGTGATATAGACATCCCATTTAGGGCTAAACACTCTATAGTTTCCTGTTCTCTGAACAATGCCTAGTTGTGAGTCTCCATGTTAATCAGTATCTGATAAAAGAAGCTTGTCCCATGAGGGATAAAAAATGCACTAATCTATGGTCTTAATAATAAGTCTTTAGGAGTCAGTTTAACAGTATGCCTGCTTATCAGAATAATAATAATAGTACCTAAATGAACAGTAGACTTATTGTTCAGTCATGTAGTCTGGTGTGAATTGAGACAATGGCTTCCTTATGTCTGATATAATGGAATCTCCAATACCAGCCTAGCATTTAGGACTTTATGGTAGTAGAAAAGACATTGTTTCTGTGTTCAAAGAACCTTGAGTTGAAAAGGGGTGGAAAGAAAATTCTGTGGTTAAAAACAAACAAGTAAAAACAAAACAAAAAAACCAACTTTGCTTCCAGGGGCACATTTGCTGGATTGGCTCCACAGGCCTGGTTTCCAGATAGAGCCAGCCTGGATCACCTCTCCTTCCCCACCTGCCCAGCCCCAACTAGCCTTGAGTGTGATGCCTGATAAACCAATGCATATGACCTACCTAACCACAGGTTCTTGGCCCTTTGGTGGCACAAGTAACAAAGATGTCGCAAGGTACTACACATTGGCATGTGTCTAGAGGGGCTACATGAACAAGGCAGAGTCATACCAAATTTAATAACAGATTTCTTCTCTGGACAACCCATTAATCCACTAATAATAAGTGGCTCCACAATTAATGAAACAGAGCCTTCATGACCTAGTCACCACTTGGGGTCCCACTTGTACCTCTTAATACCTCAGAAAAGTATAACATTTTAATATGAGCTGCAGTGCAGAAGTTAAAACACAGCATTTATATCATACATCATTGCTTTGAGCTTTGGGAGACAAGGAGACAAGACAGAAGCAAGCTGCAGATTTGACCATGCCAGTCATCTCTGTACTGCAAAGGGTACTGTTTGGCTGGAACTTTCAGCTAAGAAAGCCCCATTCCTGCCTCTCCAGACCCTACTCTCTCAGAAAAACCACCACAAAGTCCAGTTCTGCATTTCTGGAGGTTGCAGAGGCTCCTCTCCTGAAGCTGCCAGCTGCCCAATCCCCACCTAAAGTGTTATAATTGGGCACAAATCTAGCTTGTGTGGATAAATCATCATCCCATGCCTACAGAGTATGTAAGGTCCCTCCTTTGGATTGGCCATGTGATTTTTTTTTCCTGGCCCTTCCCCATGTCAATCTCTGGGGACTGGAGGAGTCACTCAGAAGTTGCTTTGCTCAGAATAAATCTAGTCTTTTACCTTTTAATTTGGCTTGATCTGGCTTATTGCGATGATGGAGAAACCTATTATTGGGGTACAAAACACCTGTTAGGTACCAAAGCAGGAGATAGCTGGAGTTGGGTCTCAGTGGTGGTGTCTCTTTGTATGTTGTTAGTATATGTTGCTCTCATTGGTTGATAAATAAAACTGTTTGGCCAATGGCAAGGCAGAATAAGGTTAGGCAGGAGATACAAGCAGAGATACAGAGAGGAGAAAGGTGGGGTTGGGGGAGACACTGAGAGTTACCTGGGGAAGCAAGATGTAATGCAACACTGGTAAAGCCATGTGATATGTGGTGATGCATAGATTAATAGAAATGGATTAATGTAAAATGTTTTTGATTAGACAGAAAAGGAGAAGTGCTGTGGGATGTCTTTCTGTATGCTGTGAATATGAATTACATTCATTGGTTGATAAATAAAGCTGTTTGGACAATGGCAAGGCAGAATAAGGTTAGGCAGTACATTCAAACTGAAGATGGAGATGAAGAAGGGTGGAGTCAGGAGAGACACCAGCCCGACATCCAAGGAGCAACAAGATGACAGCAGACTGGTAATGTCATGGTCACATGGCAACATATAGATTAATAGAAATGGGTTAATTAAAGATGAAAGAGCTAGCTAGCAAGAAGCCTGAGCCATAGACCATACAGTTTGTAATTAATAAAAGTCTCTGTGTGTTTACTTGGGCCTGAGTGGCTGTGGGACCAGGAGGAACACAGGAACACTTCTATCTACATTTGGTACCCATACGTGGTGGCAAGAGTTTCCACCTAAAACCTGAGAAAACTCAAAAAGATATTCTAAAATGGAGCTAAAAACAGCTTCCTAGTTCATGTCTCTCATTATTGGCCATGGTACAGAGATGTGTCCCCTGGTCATGTTGGGTTTCAGTAGCAACATGGCAGGCTCCTGCAGTCTCTCAAGGACTGAGATACACAGAGACTTCTCCCAGCCACTGCTTGTGGGCTTAGTTCACAGCTGCAGACTTAAAAACACTGCTTCACAGAATTGGAGAGGTAAGCATGACTCCTTAGTACCTATGCCATGTTGAAAAGCCCAGTGGGGCAGAGCAAGCATCCAGGGCTGCCACTTTGGTCCTAGCCACACTGTAGTTTAAAGTTATGGTCAGAAAATGATTACAAATACACAATAAGAACAGATTCAGATGGGAAAAAATCTAAACAGAGTATAGTGTGTTTAAAACTATACATAGGTTTGGGAGAATAAAGAGAAGATATAGACAGTCATAAAAAAGAAATATGTAGTTTAAAATAGTAAAATAAATCCTTAGAAAGGGTAGTAAAGTAACATAAAAAATGAGCCACAGGAGGTTGGAAAATGCACAGAAAGACTGGATTCTATATATTATTGTGTTGTCTTTAAATTTTTTGACTGCTATGACACATTTGATTATAAAAGCTGCTGGATTAAACCAAACTACATATTTTAAAAATATCTTGACTCCAAAATTTAAGTCAAAATGTATGCCACTTTGGGGGAAAGGTTATGCTTTTATTTCCACAGGAAATGAGAGGCTGTGGATTAATCAGATTTGATTGAGGAAGACCCCCTGAAATCCTGACAACAGACATAAAAACATGAACCCAAAAGAACTGCAAGACACATGATGCATACCTGCTCAAACATATAACAAGCAATTATCTGTGACTGACTTGTGTACAATGCATAGTTTGTACTTATATTAATGCAGCTAAGTACACTACTTTTAAAAGTTTATTTATTTTCAGGATGAGGGGACCAGAGACCAATGAAAACAAATGGCCCAGATGATCTAGCATCTCAAAATGCCCATTTCCTTCAAGTTCTGCATCCAGAACAGGTTCAAGGCTGCTGGCTGAGATGATCTTGCCTCATAGACTACTCCAGTCAGGACCTGACCATAAATCTAAATTTTCCTCATAAGATTAACAGTGCCCTCAGTCAGCAGGAAGTAGCCCAGAAAACTATACCCACATTCCCAAAAAATGGACTACAGATGTCTGTCATTGTTTACAGGGTTTGGTTACAAATTGTTATTGGTCTTAGTCAATCTCTTTCTAAAATAAGAAAGGGGGATATGATATAGAAATGATGAAAGGGTAGATTATTGAATCTACTTTAATAAAAAAATTGTTAATCTCAAAATACTTTACATTGATAAGCATTTAGTTTACTGATACAAATTTAAAGTTAATTTTGTTGTACTGTGTATATATATCTTCTTGTTTAAGGTATTATGTTTATGCAGCTCATTTTAAATTATAATATATAATTAAGAAATAAAGATTAATAATCATCTATGATAATCAAATTTATAGTCATGTTAGTTTCTAGGTATATATAGATATATTTCAATTAGGTAGGTTATCTTCAAACACTTCAAAGACCTACAGAATATGGCATTCAAAATGTTTTAAGAATTTAGACTTTTCTAGACATTGAGACATATCTGCTCCTAGCAGCATCAATCTACTTTAGAAAAGATGTTGGGCATTGAAGAAACTCCATATGGAGTTTGATTTCTTTGTGGCAAAAGTTAGCCATTTGGGCAAGAAATTGCTCTTGCTTTACAATATGTTGTATAAACTGGACATATAGGACCCAGAGGAAAATAACCACTTAACTTTGTCAAAACAAAGTGAAATTGTCCTTCAGATTTCTGCTTCACAGAAGATATTGCCAGACATTACAGGACACAGAGGAAAGCAAATGATGAACTTAGACAATAGGTGAAGACAATCTTCCAAATTTCCTGCTTTACTAAAAAATATGCCAGAGACTCTAAGCCTATAGGCTGAAGATGAATGTCCTAATATTACAGAGGAACTTTGGGTGATTGTCCAGGTAGCCAGATGTCTCTGTCATTTCTAGAATTTTGGAAGTTACTTACAATGCACTTCCTGTTTACTCAGATAATATTATATCCTTCTGGGGTCTTTGATGGAGTTAAAGACTAGATAGTTTTGTAACCAGAAAGTTTCTCTGATCCTGCCCAGCCCCACAGTCCCACCTGGCCTCATGGTCCCACTTGGCCCAGTGGTCCTGGAGCCGCTTATAAAACAATCACTCAGAGGCTTAATATTATTTACAAACTGTTTGGTCTAAGGCTCAGGCTTCTTGCTAGCTAGCTCTTATTGTTTAACTCAACCCATAACTATTAATCTATGTATTGCCACATGTTCCCTGGCTTTACTGGTCTGCTGGCATCTTGCTTCTCTTTCGGTGGTGGCTTGCATCTCTCTAGACTCCACCTTTCTCTCTTCTTTGATTTCCCACCTGCCTCTAAGCTACCTTACCATAGGCCAAAGCAGCTTATTTATTATCCAGTAGGAACAATATATATTCACAATGTACAGAAAGACATCCCCAGCAGATGGGTATAATTATACTTTTCCTTAGTTATAATAAAAGGTAAAGTAGATCTAAAACTTTAAACTTACAAATGTAGGATAGATGATAGGATATTTTCTTTAATTGTACCAAACACAAATAGACTAGATATTGTAACTATAATTCTTACTTGATAACTGTTTTGTTAGATGTAATTTTACTATGTTAAAGGTAAAATCTTCCTTTTTGATTCAACAGAAAAGGGGAAGTGCTATGGAATGTCGTTCTGCATGTTGTTAATATACGGTGCTCTCATTGGTTAATAAACAAAACTGGCTGGCCAATGGCAAGGCAGAATAAGGTTAGGCATTACATTAAAACTAACGATGGAGATGAAGAAGGTTAGGGTCAGGAGAGATGCAATCCAACCACCCAAGAAAGAAGATGTTAAAAAGTATTGGTAAACCATGAAGCCACATGGCAAGGCATAAATTTATAGGAATGGGTTGAGTACTTTGAAAGAACTAGCTAATGTAAGCTGGAGCCATAGGCCATACAGCTTGTAATTAATATAAGCCTCTGTGTGATTATTTCATAAGCAGTCAGAGCAATTAGTCTGCACCTCAGGGCCAAGTGGGACTGAGAAACTTTCGACAACAGAGCTGGACATTAGAACAGATTCTGTAGGCCAGACCTTGGTTGAAGTTGGGTTCTGTGGCATGGAGGAAAAAAGATACATGACAGAAGACCTCCACTAGCTGATTTGCCAACATTACTTACTCTAGGTGCAATGATCAGATATTTAAAAAAACCCTTTTTTTTTTTTGAGACACGGTTTCTTTAGGTGGCTTTGTACCTTTCCTGGAATTCACTCTGTAGCCCAAATTGGCCTCAAACTCACAGAGATCCACCTGCCTCTGGCCCCCAAGTGTTGGGATTAAAGGCGCCACCACTGCCCGGCTTTTATTTTGTTTTGTTTTTTGTTTTTTCAAGACATGAATGTTTAAAATTTTTAAAGATTTATTTTTATTTTATAAATATGAGTGTTTTGGGCTAGAGAGATGGCACAGAGGTTAAGAGCACTGACTACTCTTCCAGAGGTCCTGAGTTCAATTCCCAGCACCTACATGGTGGCTCACAACCATTTGTAATGAGATCTGGCACCCTCTTCCATATACATAATAAATAAATAAATCTTAAAAAAACCAAAAAACAAAAATATGAGTGTTTTGCCTGCGTGTATGTCTGTGTACCATGTGTGTGCAATGTCTGAAGAGGCCAGAAGAGTGTTCTGGATCCCCCAGAATTGGAGTTATAGTTATGGGTGTTAGCCACCATGTAGGTGCTGGGAATTGAACCTAGGTTCTCTATAAAAGCTGTCATGGATCTTAACCCCTGAGCCATCTCTCCAGCCTCTGTATTTTTCTTCTGTACTTTAGCCAATATTGGGCATTTAGGAAACCCTATTCTAGAAAAACACATGCTAAAAAACTAAACACTTTGATCACTCTCTTAACAGATTACATGGCTGTGATAATTAGACTCCTGAGAGTGGGAGGACAGTATTTTACTAATGCAATATCTCAAAGAGAAATGTAATTGTGCAGGAAAAAGTATAGTAATTGAAAATTAAAATTAATGGCAGTAAGCTTGAGTAGCTTTTTTTGTGAGTTTCCTGGGAGTTCAAGTACATCCATTCTAGAAAGGAAAGTGGAATCACTGGGGGTTTGCTAAGCAAGAGAGGTGAGAAGGTTGAAGTCTGTGGATTGGGGTTGGAGACATGAAAAGGACTAGCCCATGTAACTCACAAGAATCTTCTGACAGGTTCTTAGGTGTTAAGTGTACTTCATACCCTCATCCTGAGAATGTAGATACCAGAGGTTAGAGTCACTAACAGGGCATGATGCATGGTTTGCAGAGAGACCTCCCCCACCACACCCATCTGCACCCCAGCAGGCATGGATGGTCCTGTTTTGCTCATGGCACACAGCAGCACCATCTTCAACTTCCCCTTCATTATCATTTTTGCCCCTTTCTGCTGGATTCCCAAATACCAGTGACAATACAGGGGAACATAATCAACAGCAAAACAACTTCTTCAAGCCATTGATGTTTTCGTGCTGCACTTGATGAAAATGTCCTTCGTTAGAACTCTGAAGAAGCTTCTACATCCCTCCCCTCCCATTCCCCTGCTTCCATGACATGCTCACTCCTTGCTTCATACATTGGACTCCAGGACAGGATGAACCTAAACTTAACAGTTACTTTTCACTTTTCTTCTCATCTAATACTGCTGATACTGTTGAATCTACTCCTGAGATGATTGCACTTTTCTTTTTTTTCCCCACAACTACCAACTTTTAACTCTTTCAAGCCACTGTTATCTCTTCTTTTGGCATCTGGGTATATCCTTTCTGGTATTCCTTGAGATCTTTGCTTAACCAGCAGCCAGAGCAGCAGTCTATGTACAGGCTTGGTTAATAGGCTGAATAGCTAAATTGTCTCCTCTCAAACTGCTCCACTTTCTTAGGGGCCCCAACACTGCCCACTTCTTCTTCAAACTTGCTGTTCTCTTCTTCTTCAAGAAGACCACCCTGTCCATCCCTGCTCTTCTCTGTGCATTTTCTCTTTCTCATTTTACTTTTTAATTTTTATGTGTATGTATATATGTGCCTGAATGCAATTATGTACACAAAATGCCTCAGAAGACCAGAGAGGGCATCAGATCACCCATAACTGGAGTTACAGATCATTGTGAGCTGGCTGATATAGGTGCTGAGAAGTGATCTGGGGTCCTCTGCAAGAGCCTCAAAGGCATTACTGCTGAAACATCCCCCCTAGCCACTATTTGCTCTTCTATTACAGAATGCTCTGCAATTTTTGTGTTCTTATCAATTTTCATCCTCTTTTGAAAGACTTCTTGCTCCCAGTAATTGTCTCAGACTTTTGCTAAGTGCATGAAGGTTCATGGGCCTCTTAATTTTACCTCGCATATTCTCCTCTTTCTTTCTTTCAAGCCTTTGTACATAAAGCTGAAGCCTTCTTCTGCCTTTATGTTTTGGCTCAAACACCATTTTCACTATTCTGGAAATTTAACCTCAAGTCATAGCTTGACAGCATTTGGAGGTAGGGCCTTGAGGTAATTAGAATTAGATGAGATCATAGGATGAGACTGGCTCCTACAAAGCATTAATGTTCTCATATAGTGAGCTCACTTTTTCTGGCTCACCTTACTATGTTATGTGTAGCAAGAAGGTCCTTCTCAGATGTCAGGCTATGTTCTAGGCCTCAGAATCATGGACTAAATAAACCCCTGTTCTTTATAAATAACGAAGAATCTATCCACTAATTTCTTCTATCTCCTTAGATGCCTCTAAGATGCTAAACCCCCATGCTTGCACTTATTCCCACACTACCTGAATCCCCCCTTCTTTGCACTTAAATTTCATTCTTTGTTCCTGGTTGTTTGAATCCCTTTGAGGAAAGGAATCATGTCTGGTTTCCACTTCATTGCATCCTTGTACAAGTACAGGGGTGGTACATGGTCCCTGGAAGCTCATATGATCGTGTGGTCATGACTGAATCTTTGACGATCCTCCCATTGTTTGCATTTCTCATTTAACTCTTGTCTAAGTTTCATCTTTCCTTAGAAGCTACTGTCACCTGTTTTTCCATTCTAGGATACTATTTCATAGTTGTAGGAGGTCTCTCAGGTACTAGGGTGAGCCATATAGTTCAAGATAAAGCACCATTGCAGCAAGGATAGGATGTGCTCTTCTGTGTGTCTGTTCACTAGTTGCCTTGTGTGTGGTTTCTCTGTGCTTTGCTAGTGAACTTTTCTGTGCAGGAGAGAAGGACAGCTTTACTTAGAAGAATCTGAGAAGGATATGGGATCTGTCTTAGTTAGGCTATTGCAGCAAAGATATGGCAACTTTTATAAAGGAAAACATTTAATTGGGCAGCTTATATTTTCAGATTTAGTTCATTGTCATCATGGCAGAACATGGTGGTATGCAGGCAGACATGGTGCTGGAGAAGGAGCTGAGAGTGGAGAAGGAGCTACATTTTGGTTCCTCAGGCAATAGGAAGTGGTCTGAGACACTGGGCATGGCTTGAATGTATTTGAGACCTCAAAGCCTGCCTGCATCGTGACACACTTCCTCCAACAAGGCCATAACTACTCCAAAAAACCACACCTCCTAATAGTGCGACTCCCTTTGGGGACCATTTTCCTTCAAAATATCACAGGATCCAAGCATGGATCCTGCTTGGAGGACCATTTTTAAGGAATTGAGGATTATTTGGTGAGTTTATCTACAGTAAAATTATAACTCACTTCATTTAGATGTAAAGATGTAGGGAAAGAGGAACTCTTATACATTGTTGGTAGATTATAAATAGTCCAGATACTATGGACATTAGTATGGATGCTCCTCTGAAAACTCCAGAGACTTACTATAAGAGCCAGCCCAATCACTGCTGAGTATAGACCTGAAAGGACTCCAAGTCAGCATACCACAGAGATACTTGTCACTTGAGTTTACTGCTGTGTTGTTCCCAATAATTAAGCTATTGAATCAGCGTAGGTGTCTGCCAAAAGATGAATAACAGATTAAAAAATATGGCATATATGCATATATGCTACAAAGAAGAACAAAGTTATATCAATTGCAGGAAAACGGATAGAGTTAGGGATCATTATGTTAAACAACATAAATCAGAAAAGAATACATTTTCCTCTCATATGTGATATGTGGAATTTAAAGTAAAAATACATAAGATATGAAAGTAAAAGGAATTATTTAAGAAGTTGTGGTAGTTTGAAAGAAAATGCTCCCCAAAGGGAGTGGTACTATGCTTATTGGAGGAAGTGTGTCACTGTGGAGGCCAGCTTTGAGGTCTCCTATATGCTCAAGCCATGCTCATTCTCCAGCACCATGTCTGCCTGCATGCTGCCATGTCCTACCATAATAATAATGGACTGAACTTCTGAAACGTAAGCCACCTAACTTAATATTTTCACTTATAGAAGTTGCAGTGGTCATGGTGTCTCCTAATAGCAATAGAAACCCTAATTAAGGCAGAAGAGAGTATATTGGGAGAATGTGATAACAAAACCTGTTGTTTTACATAATGAATAGACAACAATAAAATGATATTAAGTAATAAAATGAGTTTATGACTTTATAATTGATTTGCTCTACTTTTTCCTTGAAAAGCTGCATCTTTTCAGTTATTTGCAGTCTCCATGCCATATGTGATCACTCCTGTCCTTTGTGTTAAAGCATTTGATCACATTGGTCAAGCAGAGTTTCATCCCTCTGGTACTGCCAATCAACAGGACTGTCAGAGCCATGTGAAAACTCCTGTTAGAACTAAGGGAAAAAGACACCACCTCATTACAGAAGTAGTTTTTGTTCACTTAATATAAACCATTAGGATTAGTGGCCATGTTTTCTATGATTAAGCCATGGAGTAAAAATATAATACCAAAGAAAGCAGAAATGGGAGAGAGGGGAGGGGAGGGAGGGAGTGTCCAGTGACATCAAGATTCTGGACATATGTCCAGAAATCACATTTATTTTTATTAAATCTTTTGAATTGAATTTCTGTCATCTTCAATAAAAATAATGTTGAAAAGTATAATAGAAATCTACATAAAAAAGAAAGTAAGGAACAAGGCATCATAATTACATAACTAAACATTCATTGACAAATGACAAAGAAAAAGGCAATAGATAGTCGAAATAATTATACTAATTCAGGAAAGGGTTACCTGAAGAGGTATGTCCCATAGGCTTCTGTATTTGAATACTTGTTCCCAGCTGATGGCACTGTTTATGGAGGTTATGGGAAGGTTCTGCCTTGCTGGAGGAAATATGTTCCTGGATGTAGGTTCTGAGAGTTCACAGTCTTGCCCCACTTCCAGTTCATTCTCTCTGTTTCGTGTTTGCAGTCAAGGTAAGCTCTCATCTTCCTGCTCCTGCCCATGCCTGCTGCTTGTGCTATGCTTCCCACCATAAGTCTAAATAAACTCTTTCTCCTATAAGGTCATGATGTTATAAATGTATTTTATTTTTCTTTATTACTTATTATGTGAATGGATGTTTTATGTGCATGTGTGTCTGTACACCATGTGCATGCTCTGTGCCATGGAATTCAGATAAAGGTATAAGATTCCCTGGAACTGGAGTTACAGATGATTGTAAGCTGCCAGATATATGCTGGAAATCAAAACCAGGTCTTCTGCAAGTGCTATCACCACAGCTGATGGTGTGTGGTCACAATAGCATATAAGAATCTAATATAGTACCATGTAATCCCAAGATTCTAAAAGAGAAAGGGAGAAAGCATGAGCAGAAACTGGAAGAGGAGAATCATGTATGACCTATAGAGGAGCATCAGTCTGAGTGAATGACACAGAGGATTAGTAATGTGTTCTGTCTCCCCATTGCTGTGCTCTTCAGCTGAGGACTCAGAGTGTGTGGGGGCCCTAAGTGCTTCATCAGGGAGCAGGACGAGAAGAGAGCTACAGAGGAGCAGTGGCAAGTGTCTAAGTATAGGCACACACAAAAGCTGGGGCAGCAAACATCATGGATGAAGTTTGTTACACAGAAGATGGAAGAGTGAGGGGAAACCATGGAAAGTATGAGTTAGTATACAGACAATTAGGATACAACATTTATAAGTAGTTTCCCCACTTGTCTGATGGAATTAAAAATGTTACAAAAATGTTTTGAAGAATATTCATTTCTGATGATCCTCCAAGACAATAGGAGCTGTTGATGTTACTCAGTGATCAAGTGTTTTCCTAGAATGTGTAAGGAGTGGAGAAGGAGGACAGAAGACAGAGGAGAGAGAGAGGGTGGGGAAGAGACACAGAAACTTACAGAGAAAGAGGGCAGGAAAAGTTTCTTATGTAAAATCACTCTGTAGAGATTTGCCTTCTGAAATAATGAAAAGGATAACTTGTGATATTTGCTGATTACTCCTTATGTACCACACATAATTTTTCATTGTTAATTTTTCATCTAGCATGTAAATGAGTAGGTTTTATTGTTACATTTTCATACATCTGCATCACTATAATTTTTTCTTATAGTTTGTCCTCCTCAGTGTCCTTCCCATCACTCCTAACCCTCTTCCTGGTCTCTGCCCCCAAAACTCCTTCCTGCTTTCTTTTTTTTTTTAACAAGTTTTTTATTTTAATTTATATGTATGTACGTTTTGTCTACATATAGGTGTGTATACCATGTGTATGATTGGTACCTGAGGAATCCAGAAGAGAGTCATCAGATTCCCTGGAAATAGAGATACAGATGGCTGTGAGAGGCCATATGGGTGTAAGAACAGCCAGCACTCTTAACCACTGAGCCCCGTCCTGGAGCTTTCATGTTGCATATATTCTATTACCCTCTCTTTTGCAAGCTCACTCCTTCCTTTAGACCTCTTCCTGTCCTCCCATACTTCTAAACTTAATCCTCATGCAGCACTAAGAGTCAAGTACTGTGAAGTTTGTCTTTTTCACAGAAGTCATGTGCAGCTTGGTGAGCACCAGTGGTAGAGGCAGGTCTGACAACCTGAACTGGCTCCTTCTCTCTCAGCTTTTCTAATGTTTCCTGGTCTGGTCCAGCTTTTGAGTTTTAGGGCAAACAGTAGCAAAACATCCTGCTTTCAGACAATCAAGCATCTTGGAAACCCACTAATGTCAGACTCCAGGGAAGCCACTCACTTTAAAATCCATAAAGCATGATTATGTTGCACTGATGGCCCATTATCTGATGCCACCTCGTGACACCGTGCCCGATTGTCACTCCACTTGGAAAGGCCCTCTGCAGTGAATCTCCTCTGAGAGACTGTTTCCATTATCCCCAATAAAGTGAATCTATACCATAAAGCAGTTGAATTGATAGTACCTTATGATGTGGAATCTCTCAATGGAGGAAGAATGATTATAAATTAAGTTGGAGCTGTCTGTACCTTGCAGGGAATGTGTACATACACTTATACTCCACCTGCTTGTTAGATCAGTTATTAGAATCTATTCAGGCACCACAGGAAGAAGAATGCAGAGGAATTAAATGTTTGCAAACACAAAGAGGTGGATAGGGAGCCTGTGATCTTGTGTTCCCACCCAGAGCTCCCATTCTTCTCCATGATCCCAGAAGCACCACTGAAACACCTGTCTTTTCAGTTAATGGTAAAGTGGTTTTTCGGTGATACTCTCTGTGGAATTAAGTGCAAAGCTAGAGGGTGGCGGCAAGAAGCCTGCTGTTTGCTTCTTCCACAGAGGGCTTGATTTTTCTTCTGTAACAGGAGCACGTTTACACAATGTGGGCAGGTTGGTGACTGAAGAAGGCTCCTACTGTTGGTCAGTATCCTTGAGAAACAGCAAGATGAACAAGAAACAAAGGGGCTTGGGGGTCCTGCCACATCTATGCTCTATTAGGTCCTGATTGGAAGTGAGCACACCACCAGAGCTCACAGTTTCCTTGTCTGTGAACCAGAGATAACCGTGGTCCCTGTATACCAGGCTGTATTAGGAGTTGAGGGTATGAGGCAAAAAATGCTTCTGGATGTACAGAGTGGGAGGTAAGTGCTATTTATTATATGTTTCTTGGTTTGTGAGAGGATTTCAATATGTAGCTTGGGGTGAATAGAACATCCGATGCAGCCCAGGCTGTTCTCAGCTTATTATCTTCCTGCTTCAACTTCCAGAATGCTGAAATTACAGGCATAATCTACCATGCCTGCCTCAGAGGCGCTTGTTACTATTATGTCAGAGAGTTTTTCTGAGCAAGAAGTATAGAGAGGAGAAAGAGCAGAAGCCAGGCACTTAGCTAATTCCTCTCTTTCCTGGCATGTAAGGACAGGACTTAAGAACTTTATGGTAACAATACAGGTTAACTTTCTTCAGTCTATTTGCTGTTTAAAGGCTTAACAAGAATAAGCAAATAGGCATCAGTATTACATGTTGTTCTTTGACTTCTGTATTACTCATCATGAGAACTTGAGTTTGGATCCCTAGAAAAAGTGGATGAGGCTCTGCCCCCTAGTGATTCCAGAGAGACTCTATACCTTAAAAATTAGAGATTCTGGTGAGATGACTCAGTGAAGAAATATACATGTCATCAAGCCTGATAACTCATACCACATGGTTGAAGGAGAGAATCAACTCTTCAAAGTTATCCTATGGCCTCTGCACACAGGCTGTGACACACATGTACCTACATTCACACTCATCCAACACACTCACACACACGTACTAAATAATAAATAAATGTACTTCTAAAAATTAAGGTAAAAAATGACTGACTCTCTGTTGTTGATTGTTTTTGCTCTTTTCGGGGGTCTACCACCCAGCTCCCAAATAAATCACACACAAGTTTATTCTTAATTATAAATGCCTGGTCTTATCTTGGCTTTTTTTCTTGCCAGATTTTCTTAACTTTAAATTATCCCATCTACCTTTTGCCTCTAGACTTTTTTTTTCCTTTTCTTACTTTTGTAATCTACTTTTACTCTTACTCCATGGCTGGCTGTGTGGCTGGGTGACTGGCCACTAGCGTCCTCCTCTCCTTGTTTTCTTGCTCTTTCTTTTTTTTCTCCCAGATTTTTCTTTCTATTTATTCTTTCTGCCTGCCAACCCCCTTTATTCTTTCTGCATTGCTATTGGCTGTTCATTCCCATCTGCCTTGCTATTGGCTGTTCAGCTCTTTATTAGAACATCAGGTGTTTTGGAATCACAGGCAAAGAATCACAGCTTCACAAAGTTAAACAAATGCAACATAAAGGAATGCAACACATCTTTGGATCATTAAACAAATGTTCCACAGCATAAGCAAATGTAACACATCTTAAAATAATATTCTGCAACACTCTCAATGTCAAACTCTGGTTCACACATGCATACATGTGTACCTATACATACATATGAACAGGTATACCACACATACACTACACTGTCACCAAAAAAGTAGTTTTTTAATTAGTTCAATTGCTTGGCTCATTGAGCCTTCTAGAAATCCACTTTGTTTACTGTGCTGGGAATATTATCTAAATTGAACTTTTCATATATATATATATATATATATATATATATATATATATAAAATTCTGAATATATTGAATCTTTTTTCTATTGACTTGAAATACCATCTTCATCATCTAAATAACATCTTCATAAGCTCTTTCTGGACTGGTAATTTTATTCCATTGATTCAGTCACAGCTATAATGCATTGGACAGGCTTTGCTTCCTTCCTTCTTCTTTTCCTCCTTCTGCAATGCTTCCTTCTTTTCCTTCTCAGAAGAACAATGGTATTTAATCTTTTTTCCTTGTCCAGAGGACATACCTCCCTCTTCATCTTCACAATCAAAGCAATGGAATTTCTGAAGAGATTTTACTTCTGGCTCAGTTTGCTGCCATCTGCTGGATTTTTACCAAGATCCTTCTTAGAATCGTTTTTCTGGTGGCACATACACCTTCCTTCAGGATAGGAGTTGGGGGCCTGGCCTCTGGTCTCATCAATGCTGGTCACAGCTATGGGGCCTGTAATCACCCTCACTCTTCGTCAATGTCAGTGTCTCCTATTACCACTGAAGGCTGTGTAGATGGCTGGGATATGGGCAAACATCTGCCTGAGGGTAATGTTGCCCCTAAGGCCATACAGATCAGAGTGGATTGTGGTACCACCTGGGGCCTAGGAGACAACAGCTGCGGGTCATGTCAGGGTCCATGACTCTACTGTAATCAGGGACTGCGTTGATGTCTCTGGCTCCTGTTACCATCAAAGGCAGTGTAGAAACTGGGATTGGACCAAAACCTGAGACCATGTTAGTGTCTGAAGGCCAAGGTGACACCTGGGTTTGAGCTAAAGCCTGGGGCCATGCTGGGCTCCCTGGCCCTGCTGCAGCCATTATCTGTATTGATAGCACTGACTCCTGGTATCTTTGAAGGCCAGACCAATGCCTGAGATCTGGGCCTCCACCTGGGGTCATGCTGTTGTCTGAGGGCTACCTTGTAGCTGGGGCAATGCTGATCTGAGTGGTCTGAGCAGCCACCTGGGGCCATAGTGACATTCAGGTCCAGGATGCTGCCAAGGACCATGTCTGGATTCATGGTTCTGCTGCAACCTGGCTTTGTGGTGATTTCCATGGCCCACATTGCCACCAAAGGCCACTAGAAACCCCAACCTTTGGGCCACAACCTGTGGCCATATTGGAGTCTGAGAGACATGTGGCAGCCAGTACCATACCAACCTCAGTTGTCTGAGCTGCCACTTGTGGCCATGGTGTTGTTCAGGCCCAAATTGCTGCTGAGGACCATGTCTGTGTCTGTGATGCCACCACAGTCAGGGTCTTCATCAATATCCTGTTACCACACAAGGCAACACAGATACTCGAGGTCCACATGACACCTGAGGACATCTTGGTGACTGAGGGTCATGCTGCCTTCTGGACCATGCAGATCAGGGTAGCCAGTGTTGACACCCAAGGCTGTATTGGTGTTTGGGCCCAAGCCGTGGCTGGGGGCCTTTTCTGTGTCTGTGGCCCTGCCATAGCCAGAGTCTGTGTTAAGGTCTGTGGCATCTGTTGCCATTGGGGACTGAGATTGCCTGGGTTTGGAACCACCACATGGGACCATTGTGGACACTGGGAATCACACTATTGCTGGGCCCATCCAGATCTGAGAGGTCTGTGCTGCCACCCAGAGACATGGTGACATCTGGCCCAAGCTGCTACCAATGACCATGTCAGGGTCTGTGGTCCTATAGCAGCTGGTGTCTCTGTAAATGTCCCATTGCCCATTTTACCCAGGGGCCCATGCAAACCATGTGTTGAAACATGTGTTAAAGTATGAGGGCTGTCCTACCCCTCACTGGCCTGGAGTGACCTCCACCCCCACCCCACTCACAGGAGAGCTGACCCTGAGTCTTACAATCCCTGGGATAATGGACCTTGATGACCCTAGCATGAGAAACCTGGCCCCACCCTAGTAGGAGAGCTGACCCCTCACACTTGGGAAAGCTTGACTCATTCCTTACCCTGGGCCTGGACAGCCTGAGGGGAGTAGTCCCAATGGCCTGGACTGACCAACTCAGCTGCCACCCAGATACACATCCAGGGCCTGAGTTGGCATAATCCAACAACTACTTCATCTATGACCTCCTGGACTGTGTGAGGTGATTGCTCTTGTGGAACCATAGTTGCAGGATTTCCATGACTGGGGTGAACAACAGAATATCAGAGAGGAATGGCAGTGGGGGTTAAGTAGTGATGGTATACTAAAGCCAGAGACCTTAACCCTGACCAACAACTCATTACACAATGAACATTTGCAAGTATAACTGTTTGGACAAAAGAGTATACTGCATGATATACAACAGCTCCCATTGCCACTAAGATGAATGAAGAGTTGATGGAGAGGTGGGAAGATGGAGGAGTGATGTGTTTTTATTTTCATTTAATTCTTTTTAAAATTATTATTTACCTTTATCTTATTTTTATTTCTTTTTAGCCTTCCTTTGGTGGCTACTACACGAGTGAGGAGCAGATATGGAGGGACTGGGAGATGAGTGGAATTGGGGTATACAATGTGAAATATCCAAAGAATCAATAAAAATGGAAAAAGAAAAAGAAAACAGTCACAGATGCAATATTAAACAAAGAGACAAAAACAAATAAACAAACAAACAAACATCCCAAACCAAAGAACAAAACTATGGAAACTCAAAACTCTCATTAAAATGTAAAAACTCCAAATCAAGAAATGTAAGATACAACTTGCCTTGAATGCTTAATACAGTCCATTTAGAAAGTGAATGTGTTGTGGAAATTCCCAAGTTGGATGCACAATAGGATGGACTTTACCTAACTGTGAGGGTAGGCCATGTCCTAGTCAACCACAACATGGGAATGGAAGGTCTCTGGTCATTTGCAATTTAAGGACTGGGAAACTTATGTATAAAAGGGGGAATCTGTTCATTTCACATCAATCACACTCATTTTTGAATAAGTTTTTTTTCTATGAGGGTTCTAAGGGAAGATAAAGGAGGACAACTGGGTTGAACATGAGGGTCTAAGTTTCAGAACCTGGAAGATAGACATCAATTGGAGGTGAAGGACTGGGTTTTTCCATAGACAAAAAAAAAAAGCTATTTTCTGTATCCACTAACTGAAGACTAAAAAAAAAAAAGTCTTTTCTAGAATGTTCTAGTTCTAGAATTTCTGGGACTGTAGTCTTTAATGATCACATCTGAAGCATGATTCTAATTAGTCTATTCAATAGAAACCAGGAGTCAAATACTGAGGCAAAAGCTTAAAGATCAGAGAAGCAGGGGACCAGCTTCCAGAGACTTTTTACCTTTGAATACTTGGACCAAAAGGGACAAGATTCTGTCTCTACTCCACCTTATCACTTCCTGTCTCTGCCCAGTCTTATTACTTCCTGTCTCTTGTCTGTACAAACCTCCAGACCTCTATGGTTAACTAGTGTCTATCTCAACCTTGTGATCTCCATGCAAGCTTTATTTGTTGGAACACAAACACAACATTTCCCCCTGCTTGTCTAAATAAAAAGCAAAGATTTTAACTAACATAGAAAAGCTATATACAATAAGTACAATAACTATATACAAATATATACAGACAATAATTACATTAACAATGTCTAGTCTATTAGCATTTGATAAATTCAGAGAAAATACTCCATTATCTATTCTATCTTGGTGAGTCCAAAATGTTTTATTTAATTCATTTTCTATCCTAACTTGGATTACTAACCCCAAACTGTCTTTTTATGACTCTCAACCTTACACACTTTACATCTCTTTAGTGAGTTTCTTTTCTGAATCTGGTAACAAGGAAAATTATATCTAGTCTTCAACTCCATTAGAGACTGAAAAGGATATAACATTACTTGACTAAACAGGAAGTGCAAAGCAAACAACTTCCAAAAATAAGAAATGACAGTAACAGATGGCTGGCCAGTCACCTAAGGTTCCTCTGCAATGTTGGGGCATCCATCTTTGGTCTGCAGGCCTAGAATATCTGACAGACTTTTCTTTGAAGCAGGATTTTTGAAGGACTGTCCCACCTTATCTTTGCAAATTTCAGCAGTCACTTTCTTTTCTGTCCTGCTTGTCCAATTTGGACAGCATATTACACGCAGTCCAGGCAAGGGCAGTTTCTTACCCAGTGGCTAACTTTTTCCACAAAGAAAGTAAACTCTATAAGGAGTTTCTTCAATGCCCATCATCTTTTTTGAACTAGATTGATGCTGCCAGGAGCAAACATATCTCATTGTCATAAAAAAAAGAACCTTGTGTTATTAAAACATCTGAAATGTCATATTCTGTAGCTCTCTAAAGTATTTGAAGACCATCTGCCTACCTAAAATATATGTCTGCTTGACCTTGAAAACATACATGACTATAAGTTTGATTCTAATAGGTGACTAACTACTAAACTGCGTTTCTTTACTATCCTAAATAGTTTATAATAATAACTTTCAAGGACAAGAAATTAGCATCATATTGTTAGTTGAGCAGTGTAGGTACAATACCTTGAACAAGAGTAGAAACATATGTACAGTTTATTCTAGCAATAATAACTTTAAGTTTGTATCAATATACAAAAATCCATATCAATATAAAATATTTAAAAGTAGTAGTTGCTTTTTTGGCTTAAAAGTAGATTCAATAATCTACCTTTTTGCTCTATCATTTCTATAGCATATATACAGTATGACAAAAATAACCTCAATTTTTTTTCAATGTACAAAAATCTAAGCCTATTCCTTGTTCTCCCTCTCTGTTGTTGATCCAGCTGGGATCTCCCACTCACCCAAGCTCTCTTTCCCTCGACCCTCGCCCTTCACTCCCCCACTCATGTCCAGGCTGTTCATGTAGATCTCATTCCATTTCTCTGTCATTGGGCGATCCCTGTGTCTTTCTTGGGGTCCTGTTTTTCAGGTAGCCTGCCTGGTGATGTGAGTAGCAGTCCAGTCATCCTTGTTCCACATCTAGTATCCTGTTATGAGTGAGTACATACCATGTTTGTCTTTCTGAGTCTGGGATACCTCACTCAGGATGATTTTTTTCTAGATCCATCTATTTGTCTGCAAACCTCATGATGTCATTGTTTTTCTCTGCTGAGTAGTATTCCATTGTGTATATGTACCACATTTTGTTTATCCATTCTTCAGTTGAAGGGCATCTAGGTTGTTTCCATGTTCTGGCTATTACAAACAATGCTGATATGAACATAGCTGAACAAGTGGTAAATGAAGACCACATGACAATAAGAAGAAACAAAGTGCTAGAGAGGCCCACAGAAATCCACAAAGATACCCCCACAACAGACTGCTTGCTGGCAATGGTCGAGAGACAGTCCGAACTGACCTACTCTGGTGATGGGATGGCCAAACACCCTAATTGTCGTGCTAGAAACCTCATCCAACTACTGAGGGATCTGGATGCAGAGATCCATGACTAGGCCCCAGGTAGATCTCTGGGAGTCCAATTAGCGAGAATGAGGAGGGTTTATATGAGCGAGAATTGTTGAGACCAAGGTCGGATAAAGCACAGAGACAAATAGCCAAACAAACGGAAACACATGAAATATGAACCGATGGCTGAGGGGTCACCAACTGGATCAGGCCCTCTGAGTGGGTGAGACAGTTGATTGGCCTGATCTGTTTGGGAGGCATCCAGGCAGTGGCACCGGGTGCTGTGCTCATTGCATGAGTCGGCTGTTTGAAACCTGGGGCCTATGCAGGGTCCCTTGGCTCGGCCTGGGAGGAGGGGACTGGACCTACCTGGACTGAGTCCACCAGGTTGATCTCAGTCTGTGGGGAAGGCTTTGCCCTGGAGGAGATTGGAATGGGGGGTGGGCTGGGGGGAAGGTGAGGGGGGCGGGAGGGGGGAGAACAAGGGAATCTGTGGCTGATATGTAGAACTGAATTGTATTGCAAAATAAAAATTTAAAAAAAAAATCTAAGCCAATGTAAAATATTTAAAACTGGTAATAATCTACCCTTTTAGCCTATTTCTGTATCTCCCCTTTTCTTTTTAGAATAAGATTCCTAAATCTAATCTCCTTTGTTCAGCTTTTTTCCTGACCATTACCAATAACAACTTGTAACCCTAAATCACCCTAATGATGACAAATGTGCATAACCCACTGAATGACCCAAACCCACACCCCACCTCTTGGGAATGTGGGTGTTGTATTCTTAAAATTATTTCCTGCTGTCTGGTAGCAACAGCATCTTCAGGGAATCCTGAGAAAAATTGGGATAATTGGGAAAGTTCAGGGATTGTCTCAAGTCCTGGCTAGTGTAGTCTGTGATGCAGGGTCATCTCAGTCAGCCATCTTGAATTGTTCTGAGCATTGTATAGTACAAAGCTGATCTTTGGGTGGTATTTGTCAATGATTAGTGACATTATCATAGTCCAAGTGGAATCATCGTTGTGGGGCCCCATCCTCTTTTTGGAGACTTCAAAGGTCACTGGTAGGCATGGTCATGATTGAATGCAGAAAACTTAAAGTTTTAAATGTCATATGCAGCAGATCACAAAGAGGTTAAAGGACCATAATTTGTTATATACATCCAGTGTACAAAATTTTAATTTCTAGTTACCCGATTGAGACTCAAACCTGAAATCATGTACAGGAAGCAAGATTAAGCCCTTTTCTAGAATTAGTTAGTTCTCTATAAGACCATTAATATCATCACAAAAAGTTTAATATATGTACATATATATAATATATTAATCTTATAACTTTTGATATAATATTCATGCCTTAAGAAAAGTTTTAAAGATTCAAAATAAAATCAAAAGATTATGGGGTTAGTAGCAATGGAATAGTCCTTTAATTTTGGTTTTTCTTCTGTCCCATATCAGGTGGCTCTTCTGAAACAAGACAGAAATTTTGGATTTTTCTTTTAACAAGCATGCTTGGGTTTAGAGAAGGAGAGAACCACACTCCAACTCCAAAGCCAGATTTAAATTTTAATTGAACTTGGAGCACAAAAATACCATTTGCATTATGTGTCTATAGAGAACAACAGAAACAAACATTTGAGAAGATTTATGATATTTTATCCTGTTCGAAATGTGATATACCAATAGGCCAATTTATTTCTTTTCTTTGTACATTTTCTCTGGATGATTCATCCTTTTTCTTCAGATGTCTCATTTATCCAGTGGTCTTCAGATTCCTTAGCTGGTTGCCTTCATTCTCCTGGAAAGACAAAAACAAAACCCTACCCAAACCCTAACTTTGGGGAGTTTCCCTTTTCATAAGTTAAATCAGATCAAATGACAATTTGTTAGCCTTGTAAGTTGGTTTAGATTGAATGATCACATTAGTTGATGAACTGTCACCTCTTCTAATCAAGCAGTCTCTCTTGTTCATATCTAATCTTTCTCAATTTTGATATTATCCATAGCTTTTCTTCTCCTGTGGAAACAAAAGCAAAACCCCTTCCCCAATGTAACACATATCCTGGTTTCCATTCTGAAGTCAATACATCTTTAAAGTATACAGGCTGATTTAATTCAGCAGTTTTTTTCTATTATCCATTATCTCTCTGCAGCTGTCATTCCTTTCTCATTAGCATTTAGAAAATTTGAAGTTAATAAAGCATTATGGAATCTATCTCTGGGGTCTTTATTACCCCTTTCTGTTTATTAAGCATATCTTTTAGAGTTTGATTAGATCTTTCTATAACCACTTGCCATGTAGGATTTTGTAGTATATCTGTAATATGCTTTATGTTATAATATGCAAAAAAGAACTTTCATTTTACTAGAGACATATGCTGGAGAATTTTCAGTCTTAATTTCTACAAGTATCCCCATGATGGCCATAACTTCTAACAAATGTGTGATTACAGAATCAGCCTTTTCAGAACTCAAACCAGTTACCCATTGAAATCCTGAATGTGCATCTATGGTGTTGTGTACATATTTTAATTTTCCAAACTCTGTAAAATGAAATACATGTGATTGTCAAATTTCCTTTCTTTGAGCATCCTTTGGGTTACTTCCTGCACGTAGTGAAGTTTGATTATATGAGAAACAAGTAGAAAACTTTCTTATAATTTCCTTGGCTTGTTGCCAAGTGATGAAAAAATTCTTTTCAAACCCTTGCTTTTTTCTTTTTTTCTTTTTTTTTTGTTTTTCGAGACAGGATTTCTCTGTGTAGCTTTGTGCCTTTCCTGGGGCTCACTTGGTAGTCCAGGCTGGCCTTGAACTCACAGAGATCCACCTGGCTCTGCCTCCCGAGTGCTGGGATTAAAGGCGTGCGCCACCACCGCCGCCGCTGCCACCGCCGCCACCACCACCGCCCAGCCAAACCCTTGCTTTTGACATGGTGTTTTTTATGAAATTCTAGGGCCTTCAGCACAATTCCTACTAACAACTGATTCATTTCATCATTACCTTGTGCTCAAGGGCCTGGTAGACCTTTATGGGATCTAATATGTGTTATATATAAGGGATGATTTCTTTTTTTGTTTGTTTGTTTTTGGGTTTTTTTGGTTCTGTTTTTCAATACAGGATTTCTCTGTGTAGTTTTGGTGTCTGTCCTGGATCTCACTCTGTAGATAAGGCTGGCCTCAAACTCAAAGAGATCCACCTGGCTCTGCCTCTTGAGTGCTAGGATTGTAGGCATGTGCCACCACCACCTATCATAAGGGATGATTTCTGTCTCTGATTATTTATTGTAACTGAATAAATAATAAAGTCAATTCTGTATCATCTGGAATAAAATCAGAAGTTTCAATATGTAATACAACTCTTTCTGCATATTGAGAGTCAGTAACTATATTAAGAGGTTCTAGAAAACCAAATAATATCATTATTTAAATCTATAAATCTGACTTCTGAATAGAATCATAAGGGCTTTGAGCCATTTTATTCAGATTTCCTGATTCATATCCTGTCTTCCCTGATTTGTTTGCATCAGTATAGAATGTAGGGCCTCCAGAAATTGGTTTTCCCCATACAATGTCAGGAGGGATCCAGCTAGTTCTCTTCATAAAGTGAATTCTCTTGCTTTGAGGATATTTGTTTTTAATTGCTCCCAAAAAATTACTGCAGGCTCTTTGCAATGTTCATTTTTTGCCCATAAAGAGAACATTTCAGCATTAGTATAAGGCACTACAACTTCTGCTGGGTCCATTTCTGTCAGTTGATGAAGTCTTAATTTTCCTTTTAGAATCAACTCAGAAAACTTTTACACATATTTCTCTAATTGTTTACTCTGTGTGATAAAAATTTACATTCTAAGATAATGTCTTCCCTCTGCATTAAAATTCCTGTAGGGAAATGCATAGAGGGTAAAATAACCAGGATGCAATCAAACTGTAGATACAAACATCCAAATGTGCATCCTGTAATTACTTTTCCACCAAAGTCAATTCTCTTTCACCTTTAGCTGGCAATTCTCTTGGACTATTTAAGGCTTTGTCACCTTTTAGGCTTTGGAACAAATTACTCGGTTCTTGAGTTCTTACTCCAAGAGTGGGCTATAGATATGTAATGTGTCACAGAAATTTTTGAAAGTCATTAAGATTCCATAATTGATCTCTCCTGTTTTGTATCTTTTGGGGTTAAATTATTTGTAGACCAGTTTTATATCCTAAATAATTAATAGAATGTCATCTTTGTATTTTTTTCAGGAGCAATTTTTAATCCCTAACAAGACAAAATTTTCTTCACTTCTTCAAACATTCACTCTAAATTACCTACATTTGAATCAGCTATAAATCATGCATATAATGTTAAATTATAGATTGAGAAAACTTTATGTGAATTATTTCTAAAGGCTGTTGTACAAAATATTGGCACAAGGTGAGACTGTTTAACATCCCATGTAGGAGAACCTTTCATTAATATCTCTTAACAGTCTGAGAATTGTTATAAGTAGGTTCTGTGAATGCAAATTTTCTCTATCCTTTTCTTGTAAAGGTATAGTGAAGAAACAGTCTTTTAAATCAATAACTATAATAGACTGTTTTTAGGTAATAGTGAAGGCAGGAGAATTACAGGTTGTAAAGATCCCATTGACTAAATTACCTTATTAACATCTTAGATCTGTTACCATTCTTGATTTTCCAGATTTCTTTTTAATAACAAATCCAGGAGAAATCCAAGGACTGGTCAATTTCTCAATATGTTGAGCATTTAGCTGCTTCTGTACCAGCTGTTCTAAGGCCTCTAATTTTTCTGATGTCAAAGGCCATTGTTCCATCAAGACAGGTTTGTTAGTCAACCATTTTAAAGGTAGGACTGTTGGTACCTTTGAAAGATCAATAGCTATTGTGGCCTATTTTTGTACAACCTGAATGGTTGGTGACTATTCTTTATAATACTTTTAATATTCTTCCCAGAATCATGCATTAGTTTATGGTGTGTTTCTGAGATTGGAGGAATGTTAATCTGGGTGTTCCATTGCTGTAACAAATCATGTCCCCATAAATTCATTGCTATATTAGACACATATGGCTTTAATTTTCCTCTTTTTCCTTCTGGCCCTATATATTTTATCCATCTCATGCTTTGTTTTAACTGAGATAAAGTTCCAATCCCTAAAAACTGAACATTTACTTCCTGAAGCTGCCAGTTTGAATGCCAACATTCTGGGGGCAATTTTTGTTACATCTGCCCTTGTGTTTATAAGACCTTCAATTACAATGTCATTCATTCATACATTTAGCTTTACTTTTTAATGATTTATAGAAGTCTGCCAAAATATTTGCTTATGGTTTCTCCCGAAATTTTTGTTTTACCTTCTAAAGCTATTCTATCATTTAGAGAAGTATGATTTTTTACAATAGGCATTAGGTCCTTTAATTGCTTTGGGGAGGAGTGTCCTCCATGGTGACTGGGAATGACTAAACCAGATTTGACATGGACCTTTGAGAGATCCCAAAGATGTTTCCTGATGGCAAAGAGTTACCCTGTCTGTTCCTTGTTCACCTGCATTCATTGGTCCAATGTTGGCCTTTTCCACACCTTCTGCATATTCCAAAAGACAGGGGCCTTCTGTTTGAATTATTCCTAAAGAAAACATTGTTTCTAGGAACACCCTGTCTACATTCCCTTTTTAGGTGACATTGTTTGCCACAATTAAAACACTTGACATTTTTATTTTTCTTTAAGCTGCTAGAAATCACCTCTCCTATCCAAGCATAATCATGGTTATGAAATTCAATATTTACTATATCTCAGATCTATTCCTCAATGGGTGTTTATCTTGCCTTTAAAGATTTAATTATCCTTTTGCATTGTGAATTAGCATTTTCAAAAGCCAAAGATTCAATTATTATTTCTCTAGTTTCTGAATTTGGTATCATTCTATTTACAGCTGAAATCAGTCTTCGTAAAAAAAAAATCAGTGAAGTTTTCTTTTGGGCCCTATATAACTTTAGCAAATGAGTCATCTCTCTTTCTGACTTCCTCAATTCTGTCTCAAGCACTCAAAGCTGCTTTATGTCATAAAGGCAGGATGTGGTTATCATATAGAGTGTCTTTGTACATCAGCATAATCACCTTCTCCAAAAAGTTGGAGTTGGGAAATTTCAATATGTCTAGCCCTACTTTTTGTTCAATGGTCCTAACTTCATCTTTCCAACAGGTCAACCACTGTAATCGAGGACTAGGTTCCAATACTGCTGTAAACAAGTCTCTCCAGTCTTGTGGGACAATTCTATTACTAGCCTACCATGATTTTAACATTAGCTTCACAAAAAGTGAATGTATAACATATGAGATTACCACTTCTTTTTTTTTTTTTTTGGTTTTTTGAGGCAGGGTTTCTCTGTGTAGCTTTGTGCCTTTCCTGGGACTCACTTGGTAGTCCAGGCTGGCCTCGAACTCACAGAGATCCGCCTGGCTCTGCCTCCCTAGTGCTGGGATTAAAGGCGTGCGCCACCACCGCCTGGCGATTACCACTTCTTTAAATCTTCTCAAATCTAACATTTCCATAGGAGTCCAGTCAGCTCTTGCATAGCCTTGGGGATACCTGTCATTTGGCAGTTGTTTCTGTAAGCTTACTGGATAAATTAAGGTTGGGTTTTTGAAAATCTTGGACTATTTCTCTCTAATTTTATAATGTAATGGTGAGATTGGTTCTCTGTTAAATTCCTCTTTCTAGGTCTGAATATCTCTATGGTCTGCTTTAATAAGTTTTTCTAAGACTTGTGTCTTGGCACTCATATCAACCAACAGTTTTAGGGACAGAACAGGAATTATCAAAATCATAATTAACAATATGTCAATCTCAATTAAGTTGATTATCTCTTCATTTAATTGATCCATTTTAAACCATCCTTTGTGTAATTATACAGAGACCTAACTCCCTCCATCTTAATGGTGTTTTTCATTTTTAATATGGGGAAAACTCTCTCTCTCTCTTATTTAAACGAATTCCTTCTTTCAAGAATTCCCAATTGTCTCATCAAATCTGTTGATGATGATGGTGAAGATGACAGTGAAGTGTAAGGCTGAGTGCTGCTGTGTAAAACAGTAGAAGCCTGAGTTTGTGTCAAGACAGCTACCTATTGTGGCAGCGACCTAAGGAGGAGGTGCAGGGAAAGCCCACAACCCACTGGGAGAGGGAGGTAGCTGTCTGAAAAACACATACAGATGATTGTAGGGAAGAAGAAGCACGTGTGGCAGGAGCTGTCTGAAGGCAGAGCTGGCCAGTGATGAGGGGATAACTCCAATGATGTTTGGAACCCAAGTGCCTGTGGAGTTTGCTGAAGAAAGTTTGCAACAGAAAAATCCCAGACTCATTCAGAAGACTTGGGGAAAAAAAGGAAAACCTAGCTGGTAAGTTGATGACTCTCGCAGGAGCTGCTGTGTGCAGCTCTGGCATGTGCTAATGGCTGCAAAGCCATGGGCAAGGGATTTTTTGTGAATTCATGCCCCATGTTGGGCACCAGATGAAGTGTGATCCTCATTAGTCTTATCAATAAAAACCAGGAGTCAGATATTGGGGTAAAAGATGAAAGATCAGAGAAGCCTAGGAGTAGCCACCAGAGAATTTTTACCTCTCCAAATCCTCAGACCAAAAGGTCTGAAATCTTGTCTCTACCCTGACTTATCACTTCCTGTCTCTGCTCAGCCTTATCACTTTCTACCTCCTGTCTATACAGACCTCCAGCACTCTAGGGTGAACTAGTGGCTAGCTCTACTCTGTGATCTCCAGACAAGCTTTGTCAGAACACAAACAAAACATCACACAACAGATATCCCTGAATGTGGTGTATATACATAAATATCCTTTAATAACTTTTTTTTAGTTCAGAGTTTTTTTTAAAAATAGGAAACTTGTTTCTCCTTACAAAAGTAAAAATAATTTAATTCATAAGTGCCTGTGAGAAAGGGTTTCATAAATAACCTCAATAATAAAATGACAATTATCATCTCTCTATTAAAAACTGTGTCTAAAAAAATCCCCATTTTCCTTTGATTTCTCCTTTTCTTTTTCATCCCTGTTTCTCTTTTTCCTCTTTTGTTAACTGAACAGAGAATTTCCCTGGTTGACAGTGAATGGATCTCATTGCTGTAAAATGACTACTTTTCACAGTCCCAGAGATGTAAATGAACCCTTTTAGAAGGATAAGAATCTGATTTGGGCAAGTAGTTAAGTGATGAGGTATAATTAAGTACTTAAGTTTTCCATACTCTGCGTAGTACACTAAAGGAAGTAAAGTTCAAAGAATTGTTTTTAGTCAGAGCAGATAGGAAAGCAGTTCTCTGGGATGGTCAAATGGATGTGGCTGTGATGATGATGGCTGCCATGGTGATGGTGATGAGTACTGGATAATGGTAAAAAGACGTATAGAGGGAAGAAGAGGTAAGGAGATGAGAAAAAGGATTTGCTATAAGCCTTAAATTGTAGTTTATTTAGAATGTAAAGATGTATTTCTAATTTATTTTTAAGCCAATTAATGTTGAGCATCTTTAGAAACACACTAGCACATACTTCCTCTCTACGTGTTCTGTGCCAAGCATGTCTGTAAAGTTAATCACTGTCTTCCTGAAGTGACTTCTGGAGATGAGGTCTGTTGGTATGATGGTTTTCTCATTTTTTCTCACCTCTCCTCTTCTCCCACCTCCTTTCATCATCTTCTATGTTCATACTGAAAATTACACTGTTGGGTCCTTTGGTTCTCAGGTCTTCAGACTTGAACTCATTGTTCTGACTAAATATATAACAGAAACAACTTGAGAAAGAAAGGGTCTGTTTAGCTCAAAATTTCACATGGCTTATTCCATCATGGTGGCAACTAGGGTGGGGTGGAGCAATTCACATCATGGTAGGCCAGTAGGAGGAAAGGGTGTACTCTCAGAATTCATCTGGCTTTCTCCTTTTTATTAAGTCTCTATGCCTATCCCATAGGATGGCTTCATTCCACATCCAGGGCAATTCTTCCTCTCAGCAAACCCTCTCTGGCTATACCCTCATAGATATAACCACAGTATCTTATAGGTGATTGCAAATCAAGTCAATATTATTCATCACAGATCTATACCACTCACTATCTTTCCTGGGTCTCTGTATTACAAATGGCAGGTCAGGAGGCTTCTTGTTTCCCATAATTCCTTCATGTCTATCTATTAACCAATCATTCTCTGTCTGTCATTTCTCTATATATAATCTATCATCTATCTACAATCTATCTATTGATCATCTATCTATCTATAATCTATCACTATCTATCTATCTATCTATCTATCTATCTATCTATCTATCTATCTATCTATCTACCTACCTATCTATTATTTCTATTATCCATCATGTTTTATCAGTTCAGTTTCTCTGGAGAACTCTAAATTAATTCACTCACCCAAACAGCTTTGCAAGAAACATGGCAGTCTTTGACAGAGACTGTATTAATTTTAAGGAGTGGAGCAAAATAGTTTTGTCCTCAGGGACCTTTCCTCATTTATCCCTACCTGTAGAGTGCTTCTTATGTTCATATCTTTTAAAAATTGCTTTATATCTATGTATTTATTTTATTGTTCAAGATTTTAATTCTTATTTTACACTTGTAGATTAGTGTAATTCTGTGCCTTTGACTCCTATGATTAAAATCAGAATCATTGATAAACAGGTAAAGACAATGTACAGCTGTGTCTTTGGATAAAGGAGAATATGTCTGTATTTAACGAGTGGTATGTGCTAAGCAATGTACCATATTGCCTCATTTAACCTTAAAAGCAAGTCAGATTGCATCATTTTCATTCTAAATAAAGAAGACTTCATGGTTTGCAGCATTTTCATAGAATCTTAGAGACTGTTTGTAGTTGATAGAATTGGTATTCTGGGCAGCAGCCATGGCCACCAGAATGATGTATATAGAAGGAAGGCCAGGTTGGAGGAGACTCTCTAGCTGTGCCATGAAAAGCATGTCTCTTCTGACCTTGTCCCCCTTCTCTAAATTTCTAAGTTCTGAAGTGGAAGAGAAAAGACTTTGGGAAGAACAGACTACTGTCTTCACATGCTTGAAGCAGTATCATATGAGTGTGGAATCATTCTGAGTACACTAGAGGCTGACTGGAAGGGTATGGTGGTTTGAATGAAGAATGGCACCCAGAGGAGGCTCCTTATACTTGAATACTTGGTCTCTAGATGGTGAAACTGTCTGGGAAGGAGGATGTGTGGCCCTGTTGAGGGAGATGTGTCACTGGAGGTGGGCTTTGAGATTTAAAAAGACTATCATTCCCATAGTTCTCTCTCTCTCTCTCTCTCTCTCTCTCTCTCTCTCTCTCTCTCTCTCTCTTTCTCTCTGTGCCTTATGGCTGCCATAAGCTATCAGCTCCTACTCCAAAATCATACTTGCCTGACTGCTGCCATATTCCTCACAATAATGGTCATGGACCTCTGAAACCATAAGCCCAATAAATTCTTTCTTCTGTAAGTTGTCCTAGTCATGGTGTCTTAGCACAGCAGTAGAAAAGTAATTAAGACAGATGTTAAGAATAAAATAGAACTTGTACCAAGGACAGCTGTTTATTAGTTACTTTTCTGTTGCTGTGATAAAACACAATCATCAACAGCAACTTATAGAAGAAAGAGTTTAGTTTTATTTGTTCTAGAAGGAGAGACCACAGTAGTGGAGGAGGCATGGCAGCATGTGGCCAGAACATAAAGCTGAGAGGTCGTTCATTTCAAAATGTAGGAAGCAGAGAGAGTGAACTGGAAGTTGGCTGATGTTATAAAACTCTCGCTGATCATCCCTGTGATGTACTTTCTTTAGCAAAGCCACACATCCTAAAGGTTCCTTAACCTCTACAACCATCACCAACTGGGAACCAAATATTCAAATACATAGCCTATGGGGGACATTTCTCATTCAAACTACTACAGCTACCCATGAGCCAGATTGTTTTTCATTAGCATAGTTCAAGCAAGGGCTCCATGAAAGCAGATAAGAAATATACACCTTTGTGGGAATATTCTAGATCCAGTGGAATTTTCTCCTGGAGTCCTTCACAATTAAGAACTTTGAGAGCTGGGCATGATGACACAAACCTGTAATCCCAGCATCAAGGAGGCTGGGAGGGTTGAAGACCAGAATGGACTACATAGTGACACACTGTCTCAAAAACATATTAAGAGTTGGAGATGTAGCTTAATAATAAAGTGCTTGCCTACCATATACAATGCTCTGGGTTCAGATTCTGGCATTAGAAATTAATTAACTAAGCCAGGCAGTGGTGATGCACAGAGGCAGAGGTAGCTGATCTCTGAGTTTGAGCCCAGCCTGGTATACAGAGCAAGTTCCAGGACAGCCAGGGCTACACAGCGAAACCCCGTCTTGAAAAAATTTAATTAATTAAAAATAGTAAGTAATTTATATCACCAGAAAGATAAGGCAGGTATGTCCAACACAGTACAATTAAGGGTAGGTTATAGTCAATGAAGAGGTCACTGCTGGAGTCTGTTTCTGTGGTTCAATCAAAGCATGCTTTGAGTGGCTGAACCTCATGTTTCCTATTAATAAAGTGGGTCTGCAGTGACAGCAATCACACAGAATAGAAACCCAGCATAGACCTTGGCAGATGTACTCTGCTCATTAAGTTTTCACGATAAGTAATTTTTTAAAAGACAAGGACCGATGAGTAGGTGAGGCTCACAGTTGCCTCCTCCTTTCTTGAGGAGCCAAGAACATTCAGAGCTGACAGGGAAGAGAGCTTCAGTGAGTGGAGTTCCCCAAATACGACTTGAGAGCCAGTGCCCCTCACAGTCTGTTGTGCTTCCAATCCTTGGGCTGGCTCCAGGTTCTTTGCAGACTTAAACAAATTTACAGAAACCCAAATTAATGCAAAAGTATCTAGAGGTGATTCATGGCTCTGGTTGTCCCGTTAGGCACAGTACCTGCTGTAGCCCTCTGCCCCAGTGTTGTGTTTGCTGATCAGCCTGGCTTTAGGACTGAGTGCTGGCATAAGGATTGGTGTCCAAATTCAATTCATGATCTTCTCACTGGATTACTTATTTATGCTCATGAATTATTCCTCACTACTGTAAAAACTTATTCATGATAATGGTCTTATTTTATATACTTATGCATTTAATTCTTCTAGCTTAGAAACCAAAGGCTCTGGATTCATTTTCCTCATGGCTATTGAAATGCTTTTCTGGATCCCAGAGATGGTACATGTGAGCAGGCTCTGGAAGGTTTTTTTCTGGTTTGTAATTTAAAAAGTATTTATTTATCTTTAATTTATTTGATGCATGTGTATGCCTACAGGAGTCCATGGAGTCTGGAAGGGGGCATTGGATCTCCCTAAACTAGAGTTGCAGGTGGTTATGATTAACAGTGTGGCTTCTTGCAACTGAACTCATGTCTTCTGCATGAGCAGCAAATGCCCTTAGCCACTGAGCAATGTCTCCAGGCCCTCTGGTGGGTTTTGACAACACAGTATAACAAAATGTGAGCAACAGTATCAACTAACATGCATGCTATTCTAAGCACTATTCAAAGCACTCTGGATGGAACCACTTTTAATTCTTTAAAACATTTATGATAGCCGGGCGTTGGTGGCGCACGCCTTTAATCCCAGCACTCGGGAGGCAGAGCCAGGTGGATCTCTGTGAGTTTGAGGCCAGCCTGGGCTACCAAGTGAGTTTCAGGAAATAGGCGCAAAGCTACACAGAGAAACCCTGTCTCGAAAAACCAAAAAAAAAAAAACCAAAAAAAAAAAAAAATTTATGAGGAAGGGCTGATGGTTACAGCCTAATGGCAGAGCACTTGCCTAGTTATACAAATCCTTGGGTTCTATCCTCAATAATTCTCATACTCCTAGTTTCATAGTGGCATCCTTCTCACTGACACATTTGCTTTTGTTTTCATCTACTTCCCTATTTCTCTGTAGGTGCTTTCTGGAATCTTCTTTCAAATCCTGATCTCATACTATGCTTTGGGGAAATCCAGTATAAAACACAGACTGCACCAGTACTTTCTTAAAATTTTAAATTTTTGAGATAGGTTCTCACTATGTAGCTCTAGCTGGCCTAAACTCCATATGTAGACCATGCTAGCTTCAAAGTCAAAGAGATCCACTTGACTCTGCCTCCCAGGTGCCAGGACTAAAGGTATGCACCACTATTCCCATCTCTTTATCTATTTTTAACATTCCATCTTTCAGTTTTCTGCTATAAAAAGTTCAAATCAGGTACTCTAAGAAACCTTGGTGGTCAAACGCAAAACTGGTTCCAAACTTTGCAGAAAGTAACGAGAGTAGAGACTTTAGAAGTTCTTGTCTTTCTGTGGAATCCTAAAGATGGAGCATGGATGAGCCAAGGTTGTTGGCTAGAGAATGTGTGACCCTGTGAGAGTTGACCTCTGGCCTCCATCTACCAGGACGAGGCCATTGTAGACTCAGCACCTGTCAAACCAGTGCATATAATTATCCAGCAGAAACTAGCCAGATCTGAGCCAGAGAAGCCAAAACAAACAAGAACCAGGAGAAATGGTAAAAGTTTGTTCCTTAAGCCAGTAAGGTTGGATCCGGTTTCTTATGCAGCAAAAGCTAACTTATACAGTCCTGCTGATGCCATAGGTGAGTGTGGAGCCAGCTGGGCTATGTGTTTCCTTCCCAAGTTCCATGCTGTATTTGGGTAGCTGAACAAGATGGGAAGATTTAGAGAAGACTGCTGAGTATGATCAATATCCCTTTAAGATTTTTCTTTAAAATACAACATGCCAGACTCAATTTATGATATATTATTATTAATTCTAATATGGTTTTTGTAACTTAGTTTCCAGGAAGAGTTAGTTGGTCATTGTGTTAGGGATCTCTAGAGGAACAGAACCCATAGGATCAATGTTTATATTGAAAAGGGATTTCTTAGATTGGCTTACATGATATGGTCTGGATAGTCCAACAGTGGCTGTTTTTCATCAGAGAGGCTGAGAATCTGGTAGATGCTTACCCAGGAGGCTGTCTCAATAGTCCCAGTCTGCTGGAGAAGGCCTAGAGGATTCCTGGAGAGTTGCTGATTTTCAGTTCACATTTGAAGCCTAAAGAAGCTGGTTCTAAGGATGACTGGACTGCTACTCACATCACCAGGGAGGTTACCTGGAAAACAGGACCCCAAGAAAGACACAGGGATCGCCCAATGACAGAGAAATGGAATGAGATCTACATGAACAGCCTGGACATGAGTGAGGGTAGTGAAGGGCGAGTGTCGAGGGAAAGAGAGCTTGGGGGAGCGGGAGATCCCAGCTGGATCAACAACAGAGAGGGAGAACAAGGAATAGGAGACCATGGTAAATGAAGACCACATGAGAATAGGAAGAAACAAAGTGCTAGAGAGGCCCACAGAAATCCACAAAGATACCCCCACAACAGACTGCTGGCAATGGTCGAGAGACAGCCCGAACTGACCTACTCTGGTGATGGGATGGCCAAACACCCTAATTGTCGTGTTAGAAACCTCATCCAACTACTGAGGGATCTGGATGCAGAGATCCATGACTAGGCCCCGGGTGGATCTCTGGGAGTACAATTAGCAAGAATGAGGAGGGTTTATATGAGCGAGAATTGTTGAGACCAAGGTTGGATAAAGCACAGAGACAAATAGCCAAACGAACCAAAACACATGAAATATGAACCAATGGCTGAGGGGTCACCAACTGGATCAGGCCCTCTGAGTGGGTGAGACAGTTGATTGGCCTGATCTGTTTGGGAGGCATCCAGGCAGTGGCACCGGGTGCTGTGCTCATTGCATGAGTTGGCTGTTTGAAACCTGGGGCCTATGCAGGGTCCCTTGGCTCGGCCTGGGAGGAGGGGACTGGACCTACCTGGACTGAGTCCACCAGGTTGATCTCAGTCTGTGGGGAAGGCTTTGCCCTGGAGGAGATTGGAATGGGGGGCAGACTGGGGGGAAGGTGAGGGGGGCGGGAGGGGGGAGAACAAGGGAATCTGTGGCTGATATGTAGAACTGAATTGTATTGCAAAATAAAAATTAAAAAAAAAAAGAAGCTGGTTCTGATATCAGCAAAGGTATTCAGTGAAAACAGCAACAATATAGATGAACTTCCCAAGAGGAGTAATGTAAGCACCTCCCTCCATTTCCTTTTATCTGGCCTGCCACAAATATTTAAGATAGGTCTTCATATCAAATAATCTGATCAAGAAAGTCCTACACAGGAGCACCTAAGAGCTTGCATTTTAATTGATTCCGGATCCAGGTAAAATGATGACCCAGATTAACCATCTCAGTTGTTGTGTGTGCTAGTCATCTTTGGAATATGGCCTATGGTCCTGAATCCCACTGTGAAACTGCTATGCAAAATGGATAGTTGGGTCACTTATAAGAAGCTGTTACCTATCTTGGGCCCCTACAGCATCTGCTGTTGCTGGCTTGCTACTCTAGTCTCAATCCACACCATTCAGAATGGTTTGGAACAAATGCTTTGAGAGCAATCCTTTATTTCTGATGGAACCATAAATGGGGACTTGTTCTCACTGCAGTAAATGGGACTTTAAAGAGAAGGGCTTTGAGATTCATAGTCTAAGTCCCTCTGGCAATATGTCAGCCTTGCAGCCTTGAACAAAGGTGTTCCAATTGATAGAATTTATGAGTGGCACAGAAGAGGAAGGAAGGGAAGAGACAATGAAAACTAGCTAGGTGACAGAGAGGAGGGATCAGGGTCAGCTGGCTTCTTCTTTTTGGAGGACCTTTTCAGGTCAGGAAAAAAATGCCACAAATTCTCCCTTTGAGAGTGACATTTGTATTTGCTTTTTTTTTTTTTCTTCTGAGTGTGTTATGTTTCAAAGAGACAGACTTTCAGTAGTTTGGTGTCTCTGTCCTTTATTTATCATGGTTCCTCATCCCTTTCCTACAGTTCCCTCACTCACATGTAGGAAGACCCATCTTCAACCTCTGAAAGATGGCTGGAACTCTTCAGTGAGATGTGTAGTAGGGAGTTAGTGTGTTCTTGACTTGCAAGCAAACTGTGTAAGTAACACATTGAATGACACTCAGCTTAGGGTAAGGATATCTGATGGCATGATTTGGTCTGTTCTGGTAACTTCTGCCCTTGACTCTGGATCTGAGGTAGTGTGGTGGTAAACATGGCTTCCATTCTGAATCCTATAAAATTTGTGACAATACTCATGAAAGCAGTCCCTTCAGAAAAGTGGTGAATTGGGCCAGGGTAGGCAAGCATATCTCTTACTTTAGAAATAATCTTTTCCCCTTTTCTCTCTTTTTGCCTCATGATACTTTCCCAGCTTCTTTCGTTTATTTACTTATTCTATTTTTTATTTTAGTGACAGGGTTTCTCTGTGTAGCAGCCCTGGCTGTCCTGGAACTTGTTCTGTAGACCAGACTGGCCTCAAACTCACAGAGATCTGCCTGCCTCTGCCTCCCAACTGCTGGGATTAAAGGTATGCACTACCACACCCAGGTCCTTCCCAGGTTCTTATTTCTTTCACTAGAGTTATTAAAAAGGTGGATAACTAAAATATGTCACTTTTCCATTCATGAGTCTCCTAAGTGTTAAGGCAGCTGATCCTGGATGACTGACAGAGAAAGACAATCTGGAGTGGTAAGGAGTGTGTTTAAACAGAGGCTCAGAACCATCAGGAGTGGTAGCCAACACTTAAGTAAGATATTGCTAACAAAAGAGGAATATGGACCCAGTGTAGCCAAACATCTTTTTTACAATTAGAAGGCAGAAATTTAGACGAGGTCCTTTCTCTTTTGTTTTATTTTATGTCTAGGTCCGGCTGAGTAGCTCAGATTGGCCTTGAGCTCTTTAAAAAATTATTTGTATGTGTATTGGTGTTTTGCCTGCTTGTATATCTGTGTACCACATGCATGCCCAGTGCACATATGAAGGCTAGAAGAGAGCATCAAATCCCATGGAACAGGAGTTACAGACAGTTGTGAGCCACTACATGGGTGCTAGGAATTGAACTCATGTCCTATGGAAAAGCAGCCAGTGCTCTTAACCAAAGAGCCATTGCTCCAGCTCCTGGCTTTGAACTCTGTATCCTCTTGACTCAGCCTCACAAGTGCTAGGATAACAGGTGTATGTTAAAGTCTTAATTAGGGTTTCTACCACTACTATAAAACACCAAGACCAAAAAGCAAGCTGGGGAGAAAAGGGTTTATTTAGTTTACACTTACATGTTGCTGTTCATCACTAAAGGCGGTCAGGATAGGAGGTCAAACAGGGCAGGCTTCTGGAGGCAGGAGCTGATGCCAAAGCCTTGGAGGGGTCCTGTTTACTGGCTTGCTTCTTATGATTTGCTCAGCCTGTTTTCTTATAGAATACAGGACCACCAGCCCAGGAATAGCATCATCTACCATGTGCTGGGTCCTCCCTCACTGATCACTAATTGAGAAAATATCTTACAAGCAGTATCTCATGGAGACATTTTCTCAACTGAGGCTCCTTCCTCTTTGATGACTCTGGATTCTGTCAAGTTGACACACAAAACGATTCAGTATAGTTGCCTATGTTTCAGTTTCTCGAAGTGGAGTTAAAATATTTATTTAGTTTATATTATTTTGTGAATATGTACCGGCATGTATGTACCATGAGTGTACAGGTGCCAAAGAAGCCAGAAGAAGGCATAGGATCCCTTAGAACTGGAGTTACAGGTGGTTGTGAGCAACTATGAACTGAACCCAGATCTTCTTGCAAGAACAGCAAGTGTTCTTAACTGCTGAGCTCCAGCCCCAGCATTTTGACTTTTTTTTTTTTAGCCATCTAGAGTCTGAATTTTAGAGCTCATGTGTTTCAGACAAGAGCATCCAAGGTGATACAGATGAAATCTGTGAAACAGTCCATTCAGATCTGGCTGCTCAGTCAAGGCTCTCCTGAGCTCCTTCCTGCAAGGTGCACAGGATTACCAGAAATAGTTAAGTGCATTCAGGATGTATTTATAAGACACATTAGCTTCATTTCAGAACATAAATAATTCCTTCTAGTGCCAGAGGCAGAAAATCCATTTCAGTTGATCTGCTGAGATGGGGAGTGTGACCTGTGCAAGAAAAGACTTGTTTATAAAGCCTTGCTTTCCCAAAGCATCTCATATATTTGAGAGTTAATTGTTCCACTGAGGCTTTCTTAGATTTTTATTTCATCTGAAAATAACTAAGGAGAGCAAAGAAGTCTGGGTCTCAAGCCACAAGCCAATGAAGATGGTGTGTGGGTTTGTCAGTATGGTGATGGCTCAATATCCAGAGGTTGAAATAGTTCCCTTTAAGACTTGGCCTCCTCCAGGTAGGTGGGGGGTGTTCTGATTCTGTGGGGATTCCTACCAAGGAAGCTCAGTGTTCCATAAACATGTCTCTTTGCTTAACACAGCCATGAAAGGGATAGATAGGGCTGACTTTGTGAACACATTTCGCTCATGGCTAGGCCATTCTGAAAGATAGTAAATGTCTCTGTGTTCAGCATACATACAGAGCTGGCTGAAGAATTCCAGTAACCATACCAGGCAAAGGGCACAGCTAAAAGGACTAGACAGATGCAGCTGCCACATTGTTCAAGAGAGAAAATGTTTTGCTTGCTTCTACCATGCTGGAGGGCTAGGGCCACTCCTCATTGCTCAGGTCCCGAATGGAGAGTTTCAGTTGCATGTTAAAGGAACTGATTTATTTCTACTTGTAAAAATGACCAACATATACTAAAACTACAAATTGAAACTAATCTTCTGTCATAGGGGTCCACATAGTACTTCTATTGACACGAATAAGGTTGAATTCTTTAGAACACCATACTTGGCTTGTTTCTCATTTCCATTTCTGGTTACTAACCAGCTAATAGATCTTAATGTGTTCTGATATGCTGCTGTCTTCAGTTCAGCACAGCAATAGATAGTTTATGTCAGGCAACAAGGTTGGATTCATACTTCCTGAATCTTGACTCCTTTCCATATTTAAACTATTTGCAATGAGTAATTTAATCTATACACCAACACCTATTCTACCAGTGTTGCCATATGGCTGACGGATCCAGGCTTCCAGTCTGTCCATCATTGCAGGACATAGGCACTAGTGTCAACTTCATTAAAGTCAGATTCTCTTTGGTAGGTATCATCTGTCTGAATAATTACTGTGGATTTGTTCTCATGAGTTTTCCAGGGGAGTTACACATTCTTATTCTGTGCAGCCATTCTCTATATGTCTTGGTTGATTGGTTTTAGATTAGCCATTTAATGAAAATAAAATGTATTTGGAGAGCTTCGATGGTGCTGTCAGTTTATCAGGAGCTCTGCAGACATAAAAATGAAATCTTTTGGTGGGTTTCTTTCCCTTAATGGGAAAGTCATGCTACAGGCAACTTCTTGGGATAATGAAAGGAACAGGGTGTAAAATGTAAACATGCAATTAGGGAGGTCTAGCTGCTTGGTGTGTTTATCTGCTGTGTAATTCTCCAAACTAATTAATTTTATGCTAAAATGTGTGAAATCTAGATAATTCAGGCCTTATTTGATTACCTGTCTTTTAGAAGGGAAAACACCTCACATCAAATATTCCTCTTTTGGCAAACAGATTGGGGTTTGAGGGTGCTTTGTCTCAGAGTAGATTGAGGTGGGCAGGAAGGTTGCCACTCTAGCAAAGTATTTGTTATATTTCTGCATATCATTCCACTTCCATCTGGATATAGTATGCTGAGGCTTCAGGTGGTCCAGGACCACCTTCTAGGTGGTCAAGGAAGGCTTTTAACTTTTGAGTGTGGGAGACATAATGGTGAACTGTTGTGATGGTGAATCTTGTTTGTCAACTTGTCATACTGGGGAAGAAAGACCCTCAGTTGAGGAATCATCCTTATCACATTGGCCTGTAGGCATATCTTGGGAATATATTCTTGGTTGCTAATTGATGTAAGAGAGCCCATTCCACTGTGTCATTCCTAGGTAGTGTCATTCCTAGGCAGGTGGGCCTGGACTATACAAGAAAGATAACTGACCATGACCCTGGAAGCAAGCTAGAAAGCAGCATTTCTTTGTAGTTTCTGCTTCTGGTTCCTGTCTTGAGTTCTTGCCCTGACTTCCTTCAATAATGGATTATAAGCTGTAAGATGAAATAAACTCTTTCCTCTCCAAGTTGCTTTTGTTCATGGTGTTTGTCACAACAATGGAAGCAACCCAGCACAGCTGTCTTCTTTATTTCTCCTTCTGGATTCTTAGGCTGGTTCCTATAGAGATGGCCAGAGAACCTGCCTTTTGTCTCAGTTCCAACCTCTGGAGTGGTACTGTTTGCACGCGCGCGCACGCGCGCGCACACACACACACACACACACATACACACACACACACAGAGCTTTATTGGAAAGTTGTTGTCTAATGCTGATTAAAATAATCAAATATTATATTAGAGCTCAAATTCATGTCTAATTGATGCTTACAAGTCTTCCATTTGAACTCACTTCTTTGAGTTGCATCCTTTCCGCTGGCCACTTAGAGTCTGTGAATGGTCCTGAGGCAGGAAGTACATAGCAACCTCTTACACCCTATGTTACTTCCCTTTACTTCTAGAATGAGAAGTTCCTTTGGTGAGTTCTAGGCTGGTCTGGAGTGAGAAGCTTGGAGATAGAAAATGTAAACTAAAATTAGCAAGATGACAGCTAACATCCTCCAGGGAAAGCTGAGGCAGAGAGACCCAATGTCTGAAGCTTGTACTCTCCTTTGTCATAATTGTTCTAATGACACTGTAACAAGAAGCAGATGGCTTTTGTCTCCTGAAACCTCTAGGAAACAGATGGAATGAACATCTGAGACAACACAGCCTGATGGTGAGGGGAGAACCAAAGGAGGGAAGGGACAAGGCTCTGATTTGTACATAACTCCAGGCCTGATCTAGATGTGCCATACATTTGGGAGTCTACTGAGCCCAAAGTGACCATTGAGTCCTCTGGCCAGTGATAGCACTTTGAAAATGAATTTTCCTCGGAGGTTATAAATAACAAAAGCTAAAATGAGGAAATGAATTTGGGAGGGAGATTGGGAGCTGAAAGTGGCTTCTTCCTGTAGCCTCCCAACTTTATTTCCTCTGAGTAGAATCCTTGACTTCACCAGAATAGGTCTCCTCTTATATTTTCCTCCCAATGCATAGACTAGCAAAGACCCACCACTGTTCATCCATGGAGAGGGTCCTCCTACTCATTTTCTCTCCTGCCTTCTTCCATAGTAGGCACACATATTTTTACTTCTCTCCAAATAAACAACACATGCCTTCCTCAGCCACTACTACTGCCCCATTATCAACCATAGTCTAATCATTCTTGGTGTTCTTTCTCATGAAGTCTGTTTCTCATAGAAAATTCATAGGGATTTCACAGATATTAATGATATCATATCTCTCCACAGCTTAAAGCCTCCCAGGGACTTCCTATTGTATTTGATGAAAAAAATCTGAGTTCTTTCTCATGGTTCTCAAGGCTCTACACCACCTCCCAAACTCCCACACCACTCCTTACATTCTTTTTCCTGAACTTTCTTCACACACTGAATTATAAGCAGATCTGCCATCCAACATGCTTGAAGATGAATGCACTAAATTGTCCAGCCAAAATAGCAGTTTGTCAGATTTCTCTTGTCCAAGTATCTGTTTAGTTCTCTTACACTTACTCATCACCATTTCTAGGAATAGCAAACATCCTTCAATAAATACATCGCAATTTGCAGCTACAGACCTGCTTGGTGTCTTGTGCAGGTTGCCTCTCCTTCTGGAGTTGAGGACAAGAGACATGTCCATCATATATCATCATTGATGAATCAAAAGATGAATTAAGTACTTGATGTGTTTTGTAAACAGAATTCGATTACATAACTATTAATTTACCTTCAAAAGCTGCTCAAAAGCTAGGTGGTAGTGGCACAAACCTTTAATCCCAGCCCTTGGGAAGAAGAGGCAGGCTGTGAGTTTGAGGCCAGTCTGGTCTACAAAGGGAATTTCAGAACAGCCAGGACAGTTACACAAATAAACTCTATCTCAAAAAACCAAAACCAAATCAACCAACCAAACAAACAAACCAAAAACAAAAGCTGCTCACAACTTCTTTAGGAAAATGTCAACTTCCAATTGCTCCACCACCAGGCTTCCCTATAGAGCTCATTGTTTATCTGACTCATGAAAGCTTCAGGCAAGAAAATGCAGGAGTCATTTCTGGGTAGGAATTCTCATCTGAGGCAAGTGCTGTGTATCCTGACTAGCTAAGGGAAGACTGTACCCATTCAGGTCCTAGCAAAAGCCCAATTGTTGCTTGGATTCTAATGGCTCACCCGGGAGAAGGGGTGAGAAGGTGTGGCATCAGCTACAAAGACACCAGGAGTTCGTTGAAGGCAAACAAGAAACTAATTTATTAAATAACAGGGAAGGCCTAATATACCCTCCTCCTAGCTCCCAGTCTGTGTGGTCATCCCTCATTGGCTGGGCACAATCAGGAACTCTGACAGTGACCAGGAACTCTGACAGCAACCAAGACCTCTGACAGTGACCAGGAACTCTTACAGCTCCTAATTCCTAGACTCTTAGGCAGACTCCAGGTTGGCTATTACGGAGTATGTTATGTGCATGCCCTGGCAACTGATCTGAGCCGATTTCCTCAACCATGTGGGCCTGTCCTACTATACCCAATGGCAACTCAAGGGGCATGTAAATAAATAGCTCTAGACATTTGAGTGAAATTAGAGAAAGAAACTTGATATGCAGATCCTTGAAAGATTGGTCACAGATAAGAGGTCATTCTGTGGTGGAAATTATGATGCTTTGTCTAAGCCCCTTGAAGGGCTCATTCTCCATTGATAGCAGCACTGCCAGCTGATACTCTTCAGCACTAACTGTCAATGTGTTGTCTGACAACTGCCTTTCCTGAAGAAAGTCACTTGTGCATAGTGTCTATCCACACAAGGACAGGAGCCTGGGCATCCTGGCCCAACTCTACAGGGTCATTACGATTTCACAAAACTCCACTGATTCAGCAGAGATCTTTCAGACTTCAAAATCCCTCTTTTCGGTTCTAGTTACTTCCCTTTACACAAAGGTTGATTCCCAAAAGCCCTTCTAGTGAGTCACCTTCACAAGAATTAAGGATCTATACTTGATAGTTCTTAAATTTTTATGTATTTAAATTTTTGCTTTGCTGAGGATGGTCTTTGTCCCATGATAAGAAAGTACACTATCACTGGGCTATGCCTTCCAGCCTTTGAATTATATCTATCTGTCTGTTTCTTTAGACAGGGTCTTGCTGTGTAAATCAAGATGGCCTCAAATTTGCCATGCAACCCAGGAAGTTCTCAAGCTTATTATCTTCATGCTTCCCAAGTTCTATATATGTGTGTGTGTTACTATGCCCCAGTGACTGTCCATTTCAGAGTCTCTTTCTTGGACAAGTCATCTTGAGATATCCTTTTGGCCTGAATATACAAGAAGACAAATCAATGATACCTTGTAGATCATTGTGTACCACTGGAAGAGGGGTCAAGCTGTGAAAGCTATGGTCACAGATGAAGGAATTCAGTGACTGCAACTGCAGGGAGTAAAAAGAGCGGCAAACTTCTCAGCTTCTCTGCCTTCTGACTGTCCACTCCTGCTCCTGCTTTGCTTTAGTTAACCTCAACTGGAGTCTGAAAAGCAAAGGTGTAGGGTCAGGCAGCCCCAAAAGGGCTCATGAAGCAGGGCAATGACCAGAGATGAGTTAACGAATTAATGAGTTAATCAGGAGTCACAAAGGCAGAGAAGTCAGCCTAGGTGATGGCTGTTGTTGCTGTCTCTCTCTAGATGAGGAAAAGAGAGATGAGGTGATATGAGGTGTGTGTGGTCAAACAGCCTGTAAGAGACAGAGACAGAAATGGGGTCTTGGGGCTAGAGAAATGGGGTTAGGAGCACTTGCTGCTCTCCCAGGGTCATGAATTCAGTTCCTAGCACCCGTTTTGGGGAGCTCAAAAATGCCTGTCACTTCAGCTCCAAGGGATCTGACACCTTCTTCTGGCCTCCCAAGTATGCATGTACACACACAAACATAATAAATAAAAATACATCTTAAAGATAAGCTAGTTTATCTTTGGAGGGGCTTGGTATGGGTGTCAAGGCCTATGCTCTTAACCATCATTCCACATGCCTGATCTGTTTTCCTTCTAGACATCTCTGAGTACCTGGGCTGGGACTTCTGGTTATTTCTTTGCTATCTCACTCCTTCATCCAAAGTTCAAGAAAGACTGTGCTTGTTGAGCTTTGCTAGTGTCTGTGAGGCTTTGTCATGTCAACAAGGCTGTGAGTACTTTTACTGGATTTCACATCTCAATTGGACCCAAGAGCCCAGGAGAGGAGAGATAGCAATTGAATGAGGGCTGTCACCATATCCTTGCAGTGTTTGTCCATGTCCACAGGCTCTGGGTGAATCTTGTTTAATTGACTAACAGGTTCGATTTCAGGAATAAAATATGAAGCTGTTGTCTGAACTGTGAAATTCTAATTATTTGAAATGTCAGAAGTGAACCCCCAGCATGGTGTTTTCCCTTGGGTGGTGAAGTTTTTTGATCTGGAAGAGTTTGTTACTGAAAGTAAGGCGTGATGAGTTTTGACAGAGGAACTGTGAACATTGTCCTTGCTCATGGCTGCTTATTGATTTACCCCGCTGTACTTACACACTCAGCCTAAGCTTTTCAGCCACACTCCTTTTAAAGAAGTGGACTCCACACGGAAAACAAAACCTTAACGGAGCTCTCCTCGGTCTTCTTAGAGGGTGAGGAGTCTCAGCTGAGCTTGAGTTAGGACACAGGAAGCGAGGATTTCTCCAGTGGGGCTTTGGAAAAGGATTATAGTGGATATTTTAATTGCTTTTTGCTTTTCTCTTGAAGTCAATACTATAGCTATGAGTTTTATGAAGGGCCACTGCTGAATACCAAGAAATGAGGCAGCATTTTATTTGTGGTGATTCTTAATCCACCAAGTTGACAATTAAAATTAACCATTATGCAGCATAAGCACTGTCAACATAAGCCATCTCCTAGACCTTCAAGACTCTTACTTTATACTTGGCCTGTCTGAATCTAGAGATTTTATGGTAACTGGGTCTGTGACAACAATTCTGTGATAGTTCTGAGAGAAACTGTGTATTTTTGTTTATTCTTCCAGACACTTTATATGTCAGAATAGGAATGGAAAGCCTGTACTGTGTTTTATTTTTTGCATGTGTATATTGTGAGATGTGTGTATATATTTGTGTACATAGGCACATATGTGTGTATATGTGCACATGTATGAATTTGTGTATAAAGGTTGAAGGTTGACATCAGATGTCTTCTGTCCATCTCTACCTTATATATTGTATCAGAGTCTTTAGCTAGACCCAAGTCACTGATTCAGTTCGACTAATAAGTAGCCACTTTGTTCCAAGAATCCCTTGCTTCTGCCTTCTGAGGGCTGAGATTACAGGCAGGCCACTACAATAGTCCAACATTTATATGAGTGCTAGGGATCTAAATTCTGGGTTTCCTGCTTGCATATCAGTGCTTTACCTACTGACCCATTCCCCAGTTTCAGTTTATGATATATATATATATATATATATATATATATATATATATATATATATATATATGTTAAAAATAATTGGGTATCTACGATTGGTAGCAGTTTGTATATCTATTTCTATTGCTTGAGAAATTAGCTAATATTGACTAAAGTATACCATATAATACATAATACATGCCATTTAATAGGGCTTCTCTAAAATCTTTGGATACAAGTTTGTCTCACGTAAGGACCACTTCACAAGACACTTTTAATGTCTTACTCATCCATGCCATGAATATGGTTTAAATAATCATCTTTAATCTTTTTTCCTTGCTGTGAGTGAATTATGTATATGCTAGTTCTCTTCTATGTGCCAAGGATTCAAGAGTTATATGTTGAGGGTATATGAAGGAGATAAGTGCAGTTGAAGTGTGGAATGGAGGTTATAAATGATTATATTCCATTGTATACATGTATGAAATTTTCAAGAATAAATAAAAGTTTTTTTTAAGAAAAAGAAGGAATGAGGCAGAAAGGTGTGGTAACCCATTCTTACAATCTCAGCAGCAGGAAAGCAAGGGCAGAAAGATCCTAAATTCAGAGATAGCCTGACCTTCAGAGGGAGTCTGCCTCTCAGAGTAAAGAAAAAAAAGATAGTAGAGAATTTATATTCCATGAGATTACTTCATTTATTTTATGTCTTTCCAGCTAGAATATATGTTCTACAAGGCCAGAGGCTCTGTTTTGTTTACTGCTATATGCTGAGGTAACAGGTACTCAATAAATGACTTCTGAGTGGTTGAACAAGTGAGCAAGTGAATGAATACTGGGGGCTGTGTTCTGGTATACAGCAATAGAGATGCTGTCTCTCAGGTGTGTCTCCTATCCCATTTGACAATCCTCGGAGAAAAGTTTTGAAAATGTGGCTCAGGCTGTCTCTTCCAGAGAGGCCTGTGAAACAAGGTCTGAATGAAGCCCAGAGGGTAGAGCGCTATGGTGGGTAAAAGTAGACTCCATTGCTTTCCTCTACTTCAGCTGAACTCTTCCTGAGGCAAAAATTTTAAGCCCATTACTTTGGCCATTTTACGAGTCATCAGAGGGTCTATGGTCGATCTTGGTGTCAAAAAACTAAACAAATGCGATCCTTTAATTACATACTGCATGGGAACTGCATCCAGCCCTGAGTAGAGTCATCCATCCTGCCTGCCGGACAGTGAATTAAGAGAGGAAACAGCCAGCATCGGAAAGGGGTAAATTTTGTTTAGGCATTTAGAAGAAATGACTTTGTTGGTTAAATCAGACAGGAGAGCCATCTGATTAGTGCTCACAAAAATAATCATTTGAAGCTTTGAAAAGATAAATGCTGGGAAAAAGAGAATGAGAAATAGCAGCAGAAGAGGAAGAAAAGGGCTTTTGCACCATTCTACTGCCTCAAGTGAAAGAATCCCTCAGACTCATGCACAGATGTAAAAGCTCTCTTAAAACTAGTAAAGAGCATCTTCACTTTGAATTTTTAATTAAGGTAGAATGTATGGGTGTAAGTCTATAAAGTGTGCTGATCTTGAACGCATGGATTAATTAATCTTTATCCACGTAATCACCACACAGGTTTCTATTCATCTCTTCTCACTTCACATCCCCCAGAAGTAACCTCAGACCTGACTTTTATCCACACAGAGTTGTTTTGTGTGCTTTGAAACATTTTATGAGTCATTCGATATATTTTTTAAAAATCTGGTTCTTAAGCTCATATGTGTGCACGTTTGTGCATGCATATGGAGGACAGAGGGCAACCTCGGGCACTAATATCCACCCTTTTTTTCTTTTATTTTAAGGTGAGTTATGGGGCTTGACCTTGGATCCTTGTGTTTTCAAGGCAAGCTCTGTACACACTGAGCTATTTCCCTAGCTCCAAACCAAATTTGTTTTGTTCATCTCAGTATCTGTGACATTTAATCACAATGGCATATTTGTCAGACTTGATCTTTCTTTAAAATATGTATCATACCCCATTGTATGAGTATACAGAACTTACTCATCTGTCCAAATTGACAGTCTGAGGCTATCATAAATAAAGTTGGAGTAAATGCTTTTAATTAGTTTCATAATATGCTTGATATTTTCTGTCCCTTTTTAATAGACTAGAGGGTTGGAGTTGAGAGTATGTGGACTCGGGACTAAGCTCAGTTTGAAAGATATACAAAAATATACTCTTATTCTCATTAACCTTCACCTAAGCAGGGATCCCCAAAATCTTTAGCTTTGACAAAGTTAAACAATGTGTCAAACTGGCAGAACCAGAAAATGGTCTATTATAGCGTCATGTCCCCTCATACATGTGGATGAACATTAACTAGTAGCCACATGTGGTGGCAGACAATGGTGATGACAATGACACCAAGGAGCCTGGGGCCGGGAGTGTGAGACCAGCTGAGGCTACATGGAGAGAACCTGTCTAAATAAACAGTGAAGAAAACCAAAAATAATTAATATTTATGGAGCCTGCACTCCATGAACTGTCTTTGAAATCTTGTGCAACACTTCTCCTGGATCTATCAGCATCTGACAATGTGGGTATTTATGATTTTCTTCCTTTCTCTTTTTCTTCCTTCCTTCTTTCCTTCCTTCCTAAATGAGAAGATGCTGCAAATTTCAAATACTAAATACTGAAATAAGGCAAGATCATAAACACTTTAATTAACATAGTTTCAACAAAGGGTTTTAAAATGTGTGGATTTAACCAAATAGGTTAGGACAGAGCCAGGCCATCTGGGGGCACCTGTGTCCACAGGTTATACAGAACCTGCACAAAAACCTTTATGGGTAGGGTTTGAGGCTTAGCTTTCTCCTTTCTAGTTTGACTAAATATGTGACTCTCAGTCCCAGGACCACCTGCATCTAAATGAGTTGGAGTTCCATAAAAATAAAGGTCCTTATGTCACACTTAGGAGCTACTTAGACAGAATTTTGGGGTTGGTGCCTAGGCTGTTTCTTTGTATGTGGTTGAGGGAGAGGCAGAGGGAGAGAGAGAGAAGGACGAGATATTTCTATGTAGTCCATGCTGTCTAGAACTCAGTGTTATCCAGGCTGGCATCAAATTCTTAATTCTTCTGTCTCAGCCTCCTGAGAACTAGAATTACAGGCATGTATTGGAAATGCCTGGCTGCATCTTGTAATTAATTTGGACTGCAGGGAAGCTGAATGATAGCCATGTCTCTATAGATCCCTATAGCCATGACTTTCAAAGAAAACCTTCACCTTCGCTTCACCATCATTCTGATATCTGTGTTACTGACTGTATTGACCAATTGTGCTGGTGTCATGAAGCCTCAGTTGCCAACTGTTTGTAAGTCGAGCTTCACTTATAGTATGACTATAATCCTTTCTGTGGTGCCTGTGTTTGTGTCCATGAAAATCAAGACAATGGTACATCTCCTGCCCCTCAGTTTGGCATTTTGAGCTTGTCTTTTAACCTTGAGTGATGGGATGGGGTGGAAGGAGCAATACTTCCTTTAAAGCACGATTGTTTACTTCATAGCTTTGTTGAGTCTCCTCATGATCTACTTCTCAGGAAGCCACATTTTCCAAAACACCCACTCTGGAAAAGAGGAAATCACTGCCTTGATCTTAGTGGAGAGTACCAGGCTTCCACAGTTCTAGTTTTGGAAGTTAGCAAGTGATTAATATGTGAAAAAAAAATGAACGGAGATTATCATGGGTGGTAGGTGAATTAGATGGTGTATTAATTATTTTACTGTTGCTGTGATAAAATACCATGAATGAAGGCTTTAAACTCTCAAATCCTGCCCCAAGTGAAACGCTTCCTCCATCAAGGCCACACTTCTTACCAAACAGCATCATTAATCGTGGATCAAGTTTTCAAGTGCCTGAAACTGTGATGGGAACATTTCTTGCTCAAACCCCACAATCTCCATTGAGACTCAGTTGAGTTATCACATTACAGACTATTTTAGAATAATTTTAATCTAGACCAGATGTAGCTGGATGCTCCTATAGTCCCAACACTAAGGAGGAAGAAATAGAAGGCTCATAACTCCAAGGTGAGTCTGGACTATGTAATAAATAAGAACCTGTCTCAAAAAGAGTCAAGGTTAGAGATATAGCTTAGTGGAGATCACTTACCTAGCACATAAAAGGTCCTGGGTTTCAACCTAGGCACTGAAAAATAACAACAATTACAACAGCAATAGTAACAGTAATTTGGGTATTATTGACTTGCTTGCTTACCCTTGCAACTACCATCTGGGATGTAGTTTTTCTCTGTCCTTTGTCTTTAAAAATTCCCTGTACTAGGCCCTCTGGATAGGTGAGACAGTCATTTAGCTTAAACTGTTTAGAAGGCCCCCAGGCAGTGGGAGCCTAGTGCCTATGGTGGTACACCTTGCACAGCCTTGGTGCATGGGGAGGGGCTTGGACCTGCCCCAACTGAATGTACCAGGCTCTGCTGAATCCCCATGGGAGACCTTGCCTTGAAGGAGGTGGGAATGAGGGGTGGATTGCAGGGGAAGGCTGGGAGGCAGGAGGAGAGAGAAGAGGGGGGATCTGTGGTTGGTATGTAAAATGAATAGAAAATTTCTTAATTAAAAAAAAATACTCCCTTTAACATGAATTCAGGGCCACTCAGTGAGAAGTGTTTTCCTTTAGGCAGTCACCAGCAGGCTTAACACAGACTCCCAATTTGAACTTTGGTCTTAGGGTCTTTACTGCATAACAAGTGCTGCCTTCCAAAGCCTGTCTCTACTCAGAGTTTGGCATCAGCCCAGAAAGGCCTGAAGCTATTAAAGAAGTTGGCAACAAGAAGACCTTATCTGATGGGCTGCTCAAGGAGATGCTAGTGGAGATGCTTTAGGAAGTATGTCTGTACCATTTCCCCAGCCAGAAGGTTTGGAATAGAGGGACACTTTACCAGTCTCCACACAGTTTGATAAAACATTATGAATCAGGATCATGCAGGCAAGGTTAATTTTGTCACCCAGTCAAATCGCTGCCTATGAGAAAAAAAAATTAGCCTAAGTTTAAAAGCTCTTGGTGAATAAAATTAATTGCATCAACTAAATAAAATGTGTTCTGTCCAATACATATAGATGTTGTGTCAACAAGACAAATGGACTCAGTAGTTTAAGTATCTCTGTGGATGAAATGCATAATAATGTAATTACTTTGCCAACAAAATGCTAACTTGCTTTAATCATTCTGCTCACAACATAATGTGAGGTGATTTAGTGGGTGAAATGAATCCACTTACAAATTGTTTTATGGTCATAATGCAGCTCTTTGGTGGAATGTGAATTGATGATAATAATTTTATGGGCAAATGATTTTTCAATTAAAATGTCTTTTCACAGACAAAATGGGAGTGTTACAAATGGCTCCCAATAACTGCATGCCAAGGAACAGGCAGAAAGGGCTGTCACCCACATGTAACCAATGCCACAACCAAAAAGGCTCCAACACTCAGATGATTCATTTTCATAAAATTTGTAATTTTCTTCTCTCTTATTTGAGAAGCATTTGTTTCCTGCCTTTACTGACTTGATAACAAGAATTAAACCCAGTGACCAAGCCACAAATTGTCAAACAGCCATACTTCTCCCACACTTCGACTATGGCCATATTATTTATTAATAACCACTTAAACTAGGACAGTTTTCCTGATGTTTAATAAGGATCATGTTATCTGTAGCACAGCAATGACTAATGGTGACTTTGACTCCTCCAATGAGTTAGCCTTGTACTCTCACACAGCTCTGCAATTCTCTCCATAGGTTCATTGTAGGTCTGAAGGGTCTTCTATAAGTTCTTGTCCACCTTTGTCCTGCTCAGAGAAATGAGATACTTGACTATTGCTTGTTAGGGTATGGAGGGTTGAAGGTATATGCTTATTGATTTTTTTGTTATTAAGATTTCTTTTTCTGGAGGCCAAACCCACTGGACATGAAAGGGTCTGAAGACTGTGCAGAGGAGACGATGTAGTTGGAGATGGTAGGCTGTCGGGTGGCTCAGTAAAGAGTGAGTATGGAAGGAAGTTCATCAGATGTAGAGTAGTAAATGGAGGAGATGGTCCAGTGGTTAAGAACATATACTGCTCTTCCAGAGGACCCAAGTTGTATACCAGATCCCATGTCAAGTGGTTTATACCACCTGTAACTCCAGCTTCAGCGTACTCTGACATTTCTGGCCTTACGGGCACCTAAACTCACATGCACATATCCCTCCAACACACAAATGCACATACTTAAAAATAAAAATATTTTAAAGAAAAAGAAACAAAACAGTTGTCATCTCATGACCATGTACCTTTAGCTCTTCTCTTTGCAACTGTGACCTTCCCTTTTTCATCTTACTGTGACAATATCTGATATAAATCATTAAAGGGATGCTGTGGTTTGAATGACAAGTGTCCCATATAGGCTCATATGTTTGAATGGTTGGCCACCAGTTAGTGGTGCTATTTGGGAAGGCTATGTAAACTTTAGAAGGTGGAGTTTTGCTGGAAAAAGTACTTCACTGGTTGTGGGATTTGGGGGTTTTACGCTGGCTTCACTTTCTTGTGTTTACTCTCTGCTCCCTGTGTGCAGATGAAGCACGATGCTGCCTGGTGGCCAGGTTGGTCTCATGTTCTTGCCACCATGTCTTCTTTGCTCTAATATAAAAATGCCAATATAAATATTTTTGTCCCTTAAGATACTTTCTTTTGGAGTATTTTATTGCAACAGAGTACATTGGTCCCTGGAATGAGGTCATTATACCTGATTTTGTTTTTTAAGAAATCTGGAAGACTTCAGAACTTTAGACTAAAAAAGGCACTGAGTAATGAGGGCAGAGTTTAGTGGGCCATTCTTGTGACACCTTTAGAAAAAGAAGTACTGAATGTAGTGGAGGACTGCCTCACGAGTTTCAGAGGGAAACAAGGAATTTAATTGCAAGTAGACTTGTAGATGTAACCAACCTTCTTATAAAATAAGAAACACAGAACCAATGCAAAGAAGAAAGCCAAGAGGTCAGAGCTAAGAGCTAAAACCTTACCCTTCCTCCTGCAGTGGTCCTACCTCTCCGAACCAGAGCTACTCTCTGTGTTAAAGTCCTTATATAGAATTTCTGTTCTGCCTTCTCATTGGTTGTAAACCCAACCACATGACTGCCTCGTCACAGCCTTTCTGTATAGACCTCCAGGTTTTCCATGATTGGTATTGAGATTAAAGGCATGTGTATCCAATAATGGCTGTATCCCTGAACACACAGAGACTTACCTAGCTCTGCCTACCAAGTACTGGGATTACAAGCGTATGCCACCACTGCCCTGCTTTCCTATGGCTTGCTAATAGCTCTGACCTCTTGGCTTTCTTCTTTGCATTGGTTCTGTGTTTCTTATTTAATAAGAAGGTTGGTTACATCTACATAGACTGGAGGTCATTTCTGTTTGAATGGTTGGTCACCAGTTAGTGGTCAAAGAAACAAAGAACCTAGCTGCATTTTGTCCATATCCTGAGAATTTGTGTGAGTCTAAATATAACAATAAAAAAAATAATGAACTAAATTCTTTTGTGGAAGAAATTTCATTATAGCATAACACCAAGTCTACAGAATGGTTATTTCTACTCTTGTGGTGGCTTGATAGGCTCATATATTTGAATGCAGTGGTGCTACTTGACAGGGATTAGGTGGTATGGCCTTGTTAGAGTAGATGTGACATTGTTGGAGAAAGTGTGTCACTGGGGTGGTCTTAGAGATTCCTAGAACACAGTGGCTTTCTCTCTTTCTGTTGCCTATGGATCCAAATATAGAACTCTCAGCTGCTTTTCCAGCATCATGTCTACCTGCATGCTTCCATGCTTTCTGTGATACTGATAATGGACTAAACCTTTTAATTGTACTCCAGTCCCTGTTGAATGTTTTCATTTATAAAAGTTGCTGTGGTCATGGTCTCTTCATACCGATATAACATTGACTAAGAAAAAAAAATCTATGTGAGTCTACAGTGAAAAAGAATAGTAAGTAAGAAAGATGAAAATAAGAGAAATAAGACAAAGGTGTCACAACTCAGAGAGGAAAAGAGTACTAGGAAGTTTAAGTTGCAGCATTATGTGATGATAAGATATAAAGAGGCTAGTGCCATTAAAGAATAGCCTCCTGCTCTACACTATAACAGTAGAACAAGGGCCCTGAGGACAAGATCCTACTGACTAAGCTTCCAAATTATTAAAGCAAAGAGTCCATGGGATTTCCTGTTTCTGGAAAGCAAATACCTAGGTAAGTTTTTTACCAGCTTCAGCATGCAGAAGTTGTTATAACTATGGTCCAAAGGAGCAAGGGTCCATCACATGCTGACAGTTGGACTTAACAGTGTTGTCCAATTTATACTTTTTTTAAAAGACATAGCAGATGCAAGATTGATGGAGTCATGGATTTTTCCTCTACAGTTCAGAGAACCATGAAGGCCAGGTTACATTTGGCAGTGTTGAAGTCTTGCAAGAAGTCCTGAGAGGACACTGTGTAGAGCTATGAAGATGAAGCTTGGATTGCAATGGAGATGACAAGATGTTGGAGATGCCAGAACTGTGGAGCATTTAGTGTTTACCCTACTGAGCTTCTATTTTTCTTTGGGTAAGTCTTCCCTTGCTATGTTCCAATTCTTCCTTTTTAGAATGGTAATACATATTCTGTGTCATTCTATGTTGGAAGTAAGTAACTTTCTTTTTTATTTTATAGGGGGGTACAATTAAGAGTCTGCTTTGAGCCTCAGAAGTAGAAACTTTGGACTTTTGAAGAGTGTCAAGACTATTAAAGTGTACGGACTTTTGAAGTTGGACTAAATGCATTTTGCATCATGACATGGCCATGTGCCTATGGAGACCAAGGTTAGAATGTTATGGTTTGAATGAGAAATATTCTCCATAAGCTCTTATGTTTGAACACTGGTTGCAGTTGGTGGCATTGTTTGGGAAGTTTATGGAACCTTTAGGATGTAGAGATTTGCTAGAGGAAGCATGTCACTAAGGGTAGGCTTTGAAGCTTTAGAGACATTTCCTGTTCTCTCTACTTCCTATATGCAGATGAAATTTGATCACTCTGGTGTCCTCACACTCCTGCTGTCCCATTTTCCCCATCCTGACATACCATGTCCCTCTGGAATTGTAAGCTCAAAATAAACTCCTTTATTCTCTCGGTTACTTTATGTCAGGATATCCCACCACAGCGATAGAAAAGTAACTAATACAAAAATAAAAATTTAATTTGGTTCACAGTACTAGGGGTTTCAGTCCTTGGCTATGGGGGGTGTGGTATGCAGAATGGGAGACTCTCCCTATGGTGGACAGGAGACAGAGAGAGAGGGAGAGAGAGAGAGAGAGAGAGAGAGAGAGAGAGAGAGAGAGAGAGAGAGAGAGAGAGAGAGGCAGAAAGGAGTCATGGGAAAGAGTCACCCCCAATAACCTGTCCCTAGTGACCTACTTTCTTCAACTTCTAAATTTTTCAGAACCTCACAGAAGAGCACACATAGCTGTGGTGCTGAACACTTAAGTCTAGGGAGGACACCAAGCTGCCTATACCTTAGAGTTTGCAGAAAGGAATTTATAAGCTAATGCCAGAAGGTGTTCATGCATAGTAAATGATGGCTAGTGTTGTCATTGTGGTTGCTCAGGTTGATTCTTGGGATATTGGATATTGGAAAATAAGAAAAAAAAATAACATGAATTGCAGCATAACCAGTAGATGTCACCAACCCACCTGGCATTTATGGGGGAGAGGGGAACTGTACTCATAGCCACTTGTTTCCTTTCTACTTTTTCCTTGTTTAGTCAGAGTCTCTCCAGAGTCTTGCATACCACCTGGAGCACTGTACATGCAGACAAAAGAGTGGTAGGATACTGCTCAAACTATTTTGTCCCCACCATCTCTCAAAAAAACGCAGTTAAATTTCCTCTCAATTCATTAAGTGGATCCAAGCCCCAAGATGGTACCGCTGTAGTGGCCCCTCTGCCTAAAGCTCTCTCTTACAGTATGTTGCATGTTCCTGAATCTGGGTGGGGCAGACAACAGCTCTTCCCTTGTCTTATGGTAAGAACATACAAATTTTGGGAAGGCACCACTGTTCCTTTTCCTTAGTCCAATGAGTAAGCTTCACCTTTCCCTGGATGTGGTGATGAGTGCTTTGAAGATGATATTGCAGTGGTCCACTTTTGTAAAGTAGCTATAAAATAGCAGCCAGGACACTGGCAGGAACAGAAAATAACAGGGCTCTATGCCTGTAAACAGTTACCCAGAATTTCTCTCCTTATTAACAATGCATGAAATGTACCCATCTCTCCTCCCTTGTCTTATCATAAGCAAAAAATTCTACCAAGTAAAGGATAATGCCAGGTACAAACTGGCCATACCTAGATTTGTATTTTACATGGGAAAAAAATTCCCTTAAGCCAGGAAGAAAAGATCTTTCACAAAATCTTTATAACAAACAAGCTCCCGATCCCTCCAAGAACCTGGTAAAATGTCTAATCGGGCTCATTGTCTACTCACAGCTTGCAAAGAATAGGGGCTTGCCAGGTACTTCAGCTGTCCTCTGACAGACCCATTTGTCAAGGACTTTAACAGGGGAACAGAGAGGAAGTCTGAATATCTTGTCTCAAGTCTAGCCATCTTGTGGTGGTTTCATCAGATGTGTCTCACTGCCTCTTTCACTTAGCTTGTGCTATCAGGCCTGGAGGTCTCACCACAGAGTTGAGTGGCAGCAAAGATAGACAGGTGCTGAAATTAACTGGGGAGAGCTATTTCATCATACTTTTACTCAGTCTTTACAAAGCCCTGAGCAGAGAGCACTGCTCTGTCTGCTATAGGTATTGCAACCTGTCGTGGGCTGTGTAGTTGGTGGATATCAGAGCCCATTAAGACTAACTATCCAAAATCTTATTCTCTCTGATGCTAGATATTGCAGTTGAAAGTGCCAGCCTGCTTCCCCGCTTGTCCACTTGCCAGAGACAAGGCAACAAAGAGGAACAGAGCACAGTTGACCTTGAGAAGCACAATCCCTCTTGAGGTAGCAGGAAGGAGGAGCCGTGGAGAGGGGAACAATTTTGAACTCAGTGACTTTGAGATCTTATATTAATGATGAGGATTTTTGAAAACTTGTGGGACTAGAAGCAATGGCTCAGCCATTAAGAGCCCTGACTGCACTCCAAAGGGACCTGGATTTGAGCCCCAGTACCCACATGGTAGCTTACCTGTAACTCCATTTCCAGGGGATATAACACCCTCTTTTGACCTTTGGAGGTATCCTTCACAGGTGTTGCATATATGCAGATAGAACACCAAGCACAAAAATAATATAATAATAATAATAATATAGAATTTAAAAAGAAACTTGTATTTGTCAAACCTGATTATCATTTGCTAAGGTCTTTTTACATCTGCAGCAATTAATAGAATTTTGTTGTATTTTAGCAAACCTTAATCCTATCAAAATTCAGAATCCCTGGGAGACACTTGTGCAGAACTAGAGAAGCGTGCAACTTCAGGTGGCCTCTGGCTGTCAGAGCATCTTCTCTGAAGCTCTGGTCTGCAGATCCAGCAGAAGGCAAGAGATGCAACAGAGAATGAGCAGTCAGACAGGCTCGGCTGACAGCCCTTGACTTTAGTTTTGAGCCAGTCTGGCAAAATTCCCTTTTTAAATACTCCTTTGCAGAGTCATTAAGGTTTTAACTGAAATTTTTCTTTAAGAATAAGAGACCAAGATTTTACACACACACACACACACACACACACACACACACACACACACACACTCACTCACTCACAAAAAAAAAAACCTTAAGAAAAAATAATTTGTTTCTTTAGTCTCTGTGTGTGAGGCCTGGTCACATGTATATGGAGGTCAGAGGACAACTTGGAGGGGTCATTTTTCTCCTTCCACCATGTAGGTGCTGGCTTTATTGCAAGCTCCTTTACAGATTGAGCCATCTCACTGACCAACATGGTAGTTTTTGAAAGCATCTTTTCAAAAATAAGGATTAATCTTGATCATTGCTGAATTTGCAAGTAAGATTTCAGTAGAAGCTTAAAATCTGTATAGATGTAGGACATGGGAAGCAATTTTCTTATTAAACAGAGAAGGGGGAACAAACAGTTTAAAGAAACCGGCAGTCCTGCTTCTGCAGAATTACTTCATTGTCACTTAGCTTGGAAGAGAAGGCTTGCCATCCAGCTCTGGGCTGTGATGAGAGCTCAGTGCAGAAATCTGGCTGTCAAGTGCTCGGAGCAACTCAGTGCATGATTCAGACCGAAAGGTTGACCAGCCCACAGAACCTATTAAGAAGCTAGTCGCTAGAAAGCTGTAGCCTCCTGCAAGGGACTTCCTTCCAGGGCCATGTGATCTGTATCACTGCAAAGACTCCCCTTCGCCTCAAATCAGTATTTTGAAAAGTCACAATTTTACAGGTTAAAACAAAGTTGAAAACTGAAGCCCATATAGATGGCTTCTGTGGTTGCATTGGCTTCTCAACCTCCCTTAGTCAGTGTCATGTTTTCAGGGTGGACATGTGCATGGGAGGATGGTTTTGTGTGTGTGTGTGTGTGTGTGTGTGTGTGTGTGTGTGTGTGTGTGTGTGTGTGTATGTGAAGGTGAATTCTTTATAACATTATTCACAGATAGCATCCTGGCTATTTTTTCATCAACTTGACACAAATAGAGCATTATCTGGAAAGAGGAACCTCAGTAGAGAAACTTTCTCCATCAGACTAAATAACTCTTTAGGACAGTTTCTTAATTAGTGATTGATATGGAAGGATCTGATGTGGATGGTGCAATTCCTTGGCAGAGGGTCCTGGGGTGTATAAGAAGGCAGACTGAAGCCGGGCGGTGGTGGCGCATGCCTTTAATCCCAGGACTCGGGAGACAGAGCCAGGTGGATCTCTGTGAGTTCTAGGCCAGCCTGGACTACCAAGTGAGTCCCAGGAAAGGCGCAAAGCTACACAGAGAAACCCTGTCTCGAAAAACCAAAAAAAAAAAAGAAGGCAGACTGAGCAAGCAATGGGAGTAAGCCAGTAAGCAGTGTTTCTCTATGATTTCCGCTTCAGTTCCCACCTTCAAATCCCTGCCCTGACTTCCTAGATGATAGACTGTGATGTGAAACTGTAGGCTGAAATAAACCCTTTCTTCCTCAAGTTGTTTTTGGTCATGGTGTTGATCATAGCAAACAGGTTTGAAACCTTGGATGTAACTCTCATATTAGGTTGTTTTTAGTCTTCTTTAGATAAAAAGATGATCAATAATTTAATGTTAAAATTTCCCTATTTCTGTCAGGTGTGGTGGCACACACCTTTAATCCTAGACTTCAGAGGACAGAGGCAGGCAGATCACTGTCAGTTCCAGGCCAGCCTGGTCTGCATAGAGAGTTCCAAGCTAGCCACATCTACATAGTGAGGCCCTGTCTCAGTAAGAAATTTCCCTATTTCCTATTGGGCTGATAGGTTACAAGAAATATGTGGGTTTTGTTTTGTTTATTCTGTAAGTACTTTGTCAAGGTCTTCTGTACACTATGCCAATGAGCTATAGTCCCACCTCCAAGAGCAGCAGTATCTCTTTGGTAGCTTTTCTTTTTAACACAGGTTAGGCAGAAAGTACTGGACCCTTCTGACCCACTGGAGGCAGCTGCTAGGTGTGTCCTATTCTGAAGAGTTCCAGGTAGCATTCAAACATATTTACCAAGTGCTAAGATTGATCATGCATGTCTGCTGCAGGTGAAGGAGTCACCACTGAGGAGCAACAAACTTTTGCCAATTCTACTACTGACAGGCACCAGCTGTGAGCTGCACCTGTTGTACAGGAACATTGCATTTAGTAGAACATGACTGCTTACCTGCTAGATTTCAAAATAACCAAAACTTTGCATAAAAGTCCAGATTTCCATCCTCTGTGGAAATTGTATCCACCTGGCCTGGTAACAATAACTGGTGCAGGTAAGGAGCAACATTTCCTTCAGGTAAGACACATGCTTCCCAATTCACCTCAGTGTCCTGCTCTGTTGTTCATTCTAGGAGCTGTGTCCGACAAGCCCCAGTAAGCATTTAGGTTATGACTCAGTTCTGTGCAATCCTCTGTCTTCTGTGTTCATGTTCTCCAGGAGAGACAGGATGGTTGGTCTACAGGGCACTATCCTGGGCAGCAGGATCCAGCCTTCTTGTTTAGTGCTTGTGTGACTTTCAGAAAGACAGTTCAACTCTGTCCCTGACTGACTTTGTCAGTCCTGAAATGGGGAGAAGTATTCCTAAGAGGTTGTTAATGGATCAAATGTAATGCTGGGTTCCAAGGAATTTCCAGTGCAATGTGTAAGGTGACAGATTAATAGTGATGTTAAAAGTCACAGTGACTGCCGGGCAGTGGTGACATACATCTTTAATCCCAGCACTTGGGAGGCAGAGCCAGGTAGATCTCTGTGAGTTCAAGGCCAGCCTAGTCTACAGAGCGAGATCCAGGAGAGGCACCAAAACTACACAGAGAAACCCTGTCTCAAAAAAAAACAAAAAAAGTCACAGTGACTATTTAATATATACAAATGAAAATAGTGCTACATCAACCTATTATCCCAGCAAATAAAGGAGTCTCGAGCAAACCTCAGGCTTCCTAAAAGACATTTGTTTCTGGGTAAGTGGATACACCAGAACTGGGCTGAGCATAGTGGTGCACATTTGGAATTCCAGCACTCAGGAAGCTGAGGCAGGAGGATGGCTGTGAGATCCAGGCCAGCCTGGGCTAAATTTTAACTTCTGGGCTAGCCAGGATTACAGAGTGAGACTGTTAATAAATAAATATTAATTCAGTGCAGAATTCTACCAGATCTTCAAAGAAGGGTTAATACCAATACTCTTTAAATTGTTCCACACAATAGAAACAGAAGGAACATTACCAGATCCTTCTATGAGGCTACAATTACCCTGATTCCTAAACCAAACAAAGATGCAACAAAGAAGGAGAACTACAGACCGATCTCCCTCATGAACATTAATGCAAAAGTACTCAATAAAATACTGGCAAGCAGACTCCAAGAACACATCAAAACAATTATCCGCCATGATCAAGCAGGCTTCATCCCAGGGATGCAGGGTGGTTCAACATACAAAAGTCTGTCAATGTAATACACCATATAAACAAACTCAAAGAAAAAAACCACATGATCATCTCACTAGATGCTGAAAAGGCATTTGAAAAAATCCAACACCCCTTCATGATAAAGGTCTTGGAGTGATCAGGAATACAGGGAACATACCTATACATAATAAAGGCAATTTACAGCAAGCCAACAGCAAACATCAAATTAAATGGAGAGAAACTCAAAGCGATTTCACTAAAATGAGGAACAAGGCAAGGCTGTCCTCTCTCCCCATACTTATTCAATATAGTACTTTAAGTTCTAACCAGAGCAATAAGAAAACATAAGGAGATTAAAGGGATACAAATTGGAAAGGAAGAAGTCAAGCTTTCCCTATTTGCAGATGACATGATAGTATAATTGAGTGACCCCAAAAATTCAACCAAGGAACTGATACAACTTATAAACACCTTCAGCAACATAGCAGGATACAAGATCAACTCAAAAAAATCAATAGCCCTCCTATATACAATTGACAAACAGGCTGAAGAGATCAGAGATACATCACCCTTTATAATAGCCACAAATGATATAAAATACCTTGGGGTAACACTAACTAAGCAAGTGAAGGACCTATAAGACAAGAACTTTAAGTCCCTGAAAGAAGAAATTGAAGAAGATGTCAGAAAATGGAAAGATCTCCCATGCTCATGGATAGGCAGGATTAACAGTAAAAATGACAATCTTACCAAAAGCAATCTACAGATTCAATGCAATCCCTATCAAAATACCAACACAACTCTTCACAGACCTGGAAAGAATAATACTAAACTTCATATGGAAAAATAAAAAACCCAGGATAGACAAAAGAATCCTGTACAATAAAACAGCCTCTGGAGGCATCACGATCCCTGACCTAAAGCTCTACTATAGAGCTAGAGTAATAAAAACAGCTTAGTACTAGTATAAAAATCGACATGTGGACCAATGGAATCAAATTGAAGACCCTGACATTAATCCACACACCTTTGAACATATAATTTTTGACAAAGAAGCCAATACTGTACAATGGAAAAAAGAAAGCATCTTCAACAAATGGTGCTGGCATAACTGGATATCAACGTGTAGAAGGCTGCAAATAGATCCATATCTATCACCGTGCACAAAACTTAAGTCCAAGTGGATCAAAGACCTCAACATAAATCCAGTTACTCTGAACCTGGTAGAAGAGAAAGTAGGAAGTAGTCTTGAACGCATTGGCATCCTAAATATAACACCAGTAGCACAGACACTGAGAGAAACAATCAATCAATGGGACCTCTTGAAACTGAGAAGCTTTTGTAGAGCAAAGGATACTGTCAACAAGGCAAAGCGACAGCCTACAGAATGGGAAAAAGTCTTCACCAACCCCACATCTGACAGAGGGCTGATATCCAGAATATATAAAGAACTCAAGAAATTAGACATCAAAATGCTCAACGGTCCAATTAAGAAATGAGCTATGGAACTAAACAAAGAATTCTCAACAGAGGAAGCTCAAATGGTGAAAGACATTTAAGGAATTGCTCAACATCCCTAATCATCAGGGAAATGCAAATCAAAACGACTCTGAGATACCACCTTACACCTGTCAGAATGGCTAAGATCAAAAACACTGAAGACAGCTTATGCTGGAGAGGATATGGAGCTAGGGGAACTCTCCTCCACTGCTGGGGGGAATGCAAGCTTGTACAACCACTTTGGAAATCAATATGGTGCTTTCTTAGAAAATTGGGAATCAATCTCCCCCAATATCCAGCTATACCACTCTTGGGCATATACCCAAGGAATGCTCAATCATACCACAAGGGCACTTGCTCAGCTATGTTCATATCAGCATTGTTCGTAATAGCCAGAACCTGGAAACAACCTAGATGCTCTTCAACTGAAGAATGGATAAATAAAATGTGGTACATATACACAATGGAATACTATCCAGCAGAGAAAAACAATGACATCATGAGGTTTGCAGGCAAATGGATGGATCTAGAAAAAATCATCCTGAATGAGGTAACCCAGACTCAGAAAGACAAACATGGTATGTACTCACTCATAGGAGGATACTAGATGTAAAACAAAGATGACTAGACTGTTATTCACAACTCCAGGGAGGATACCTAGAAAACAGGACCCCAAGAAAGACACAGGGATCACCCAATAACAGAGAAATGGATGAGATCTACATGAACAACCTGGACCTGATTGGGGGTAATGAAGGACAAGTGTCTAGGGAAAGAGAGCTTAGGGGAGCGGGAGATCCCAGCTGGATCAAGAACAGAGAGGGAGGACAAAGAAAGAGAGACCATGATAAATGAAGACCACATGAGAATAGGAAGAAGCAAAGTGCTAGAGAGGTCCCCAGAAATCCACAAAGATACCTCCACAATAGACTACTGGCAATGGTTGAGAGAAAGCCCAAACTGACCTACTCTGGTGATAGGATGGCCAAACACCCTAATTGTCGTGCTAGAAACCTCATCCAATGACTAAGGGAACCGGATACAGAGATCCACAGCCAGGTCCCAGGTGGAGCTCCAGGAGTCCAATTGACGAGAAAGAGGAGGGTTTGTATGAGCGAGAATTGTTGAGACCAAGATTGGAAAAAGCACAGGGACAAATAGCCAAATGAATGGAAACACATGAACTATGAACTAATGGCTGACGGGCCCCCAACTGGATCAGGCCCCCTGGATAAGTGAAACAGTTGATTAGCTTGAACTGTTTGGGAGGCACCCAGGCAGTGGGACTGGGACCTGTCCTCAGTGCATGTGCTGGCTGTTTGGAACCTGGGACTTATGCAGGGACACTTTGCTCAGCCTGGGAGGTGGGGACTGGACCTTCCTGGACTGAATCTATCAGGTTGAACTCAATCCCCAGGGGAGTCTTTGCCCTGGAGGAGATAGGAAGCGGGGGGTGGGCGGGAAGAGAAGGCTGGGGGGGGAGGGGAGAGAACAAGGGAATCCATGGCTGATATGTAAAATTAAATTAAATTATAATAAATAAATAAATAAATAAATAAATAAATAAATATTAAAAGGAATGAGTTCCACTGGTGCTGAGTTTGTTCCACCGATTAGGATGAATGAGATGAAATTATTATTTTTCTAGATCAAAATAGGGGAAAGTAGCAGTTTTATAGGTTTTCACCTAATGTGGGAAAGATTGGAATGGGTCACTAAGAACTGAAGAGGAGGCCTGCAAAGAACTAAACTAGAGTAAGCTTGGCCTATGTGCTACATAGGTACGCCCAGAAACAAACACCCTGCACCAGACTGGCTACCAGGAGTCTGGTGATCGAGTACAGCACCTTAACAGATACTAGCTTTGTCTGGGGTGAGGTGGCATGCCTGCAAGTTAGTAAGACTTAAAAACACACATTACCCCATACATCTCATTCTTCAATAAATACAGTCATTTCTGGTGTCTGCCCAAGTCCACAGGGAACAGAAACATCTGGAAGAGAAGAGAAATGGTTTTAGTCAATTCTCCAGATGCCAAGTCTGTGTGGCCGACCATTGGCCTATTTGTAAACATGTAAATATTAACACTAAGCATAGTACAGTGACCAGGTTGTGGCTCCAGACCAAGAAATAAATCAGCTTATTATTCAGATCATAACATACACGTAGTAAAAATAAATACCAGTTTCCATTTGTTCTTGAGATCTTATCTTTTGGAGCTGTCAGCTGGGAAGTTAAATTTGTTTTTATCATACAGACTAGATGTGGCTTCGACTTAACTTTTTCATCTTGACTATAACTAAAAATGATTCTTGTTCATTTCCACCTCAGCTGCCAGGGCTCACTTTGATGGTGTCTTCATATTCCCCCTCTTTTTGTACCATTTTCCACTGGGGGTTGTCACCAGAACTCTAAGCAAGAATGGTAATTTGTTAAAGTGTAAGAAAATGTCCTTAAATCCTTAAGGGCTTGTCATAGTAGAGAGAATTTAACTGCACGATATGGGCGAAAAGATTGTAGAATCAATGATGAGAATAAATAAGATCAAGCAGACATTCTAAATTGATATTGGCATTGCTTCATGGTCTCTCTCTCTCTCTCTCTCTCTCTCTCTCTCTCTCTCTCTCTCTCTCTCTCTCTCTCTCTCTCTCTCCTTTTACTCCTGTCTTGACATCACAGCTGTGCTGAGGCTCACTTACAATGTCAAGAGAAGGGCTTGACCAGCACCAGTGCTGGATAGATTATATATTGGTTTCTTTTATGGTTTGGCAGTTAACGCCTTCAAAGCTATAATTCTATTTTAGTCTGAGGTCTCTTAAAGATGCAGAGATTTTCTTTTTTGAAAACAGCAGATGGGAATATCGGACAAAGGTGGACTGTCACTGATAACATGCTTAGTGTCAGTCAAAATAAGTGTGTAGTGGAAATTCCAGGGAGATTATCTTTTTTCTTTTTTCTCTCTTTTATTAAAAAAAAATGTTACCAGTTGAAAAGAATGTTAAAGCAGGGGACCCAAAGAAAGGCATATGGATATTTATAGAAAGGAATGTGTGATGTGAGTCTCTTAAGGTCTTCTAAATAAAAGTTATGTGTAGACCAGCCTGAGGTGTTGGTTAGAGGGTCTGAGCCCTGGGTGCTAGCTGTGACACTCTCAGTGGCTGCCATCCAGCTGGGCTGGAGCATGGCCTTGCCCCAGCTCTTCTGCCCTTGTAGGTTTAACCTGACCACAAGGCAAAGCTCTAGCTTGGCTGTTGGGAAGTTGGAAAGCATTTTCATTTCTCTGATGGCTCTCAGTGCCAATCTCTTTGTTGTCTGTTCAGTTTTAAAGCAAGCTATTACATCTACCAGAGCTGAAAACAAACCTGTCTGTCACATTTGATAGCAGTTTGAAATTAGTGGCGAATTGGATGTGAAGTTAAGTGGTTGTGCGGACAAGCAGCCTGCACAAGCAGATCCTTCATGCAAAGCAATAGATGTTCTGGTGGGTTTATTAGATGAGCTGAGGCAATGCATCCTGGAACTAGGCATCACTGTTTGATGGAACACTCATTTCCTATTTGTGTTTCTTTCTTTTTTGCCACAGTTTGTCAGCATTTGTCTGTTTTACAGTCAGGGCCTCCTTGAAGCATTTAACAAAGGGCTGCATTTTCTGTAGACTCTTTACCTGGAAGGAATACAATAAGGAGGTCATAGTAACTCCCTCTGCCTTCCAGAGTTGGAGGCTGTGTATGGAGGGAGTGGAGGCAGACTTTGAATATATCTTGTCACAGTGTGTCTTATGAGAAACACAAGTGATAATATGGAAATACTAATATTTTAAAAGGAAAAAATTCTTGACACATGGCTCAGCAGCATTTTTGTATGTTTATTGTGATTTTTTTTAATGCGATGTTTGGTGAATTAAATTTGATGGTGCACTTTTCTGTCAGAAAATCTTAGGATTTTTACATGAAATAATCATTAAAATGTCAATATTGTTAATTGACAGCAGTACATAAATTAAATCTTCAGAGAGATTGTTCGTGAGAACAGGACAGCCATACCTGAAGCAGAGAGCTATACGGAATACTTCTTGACAGAGTAGGGTTATCTTGTGTGTGTGTGTGTGTGTGTGTGTGTGTGTGTGTGTGTGTGTGTGTGTATCCACAAAACAGGGGAGTCCCAGATATTTTTGAAGATACAAGTGCAGGGGACCAGCTTACCACTGTCTGCCTGTGGTTTCTGATGACTTGGGAACATATAATGCCTTCCTGTTTTCTGTGGTGGTGTCAGAAGTGCTGGGTCAGAGTAATTATCCTAAGTCTCTTCTAGCCTCGTTACCAGAGATGGAAATCAATAGTAAAAAGAAATTGTTTTAGAACACCTTAGAAATAGGCAGTGGTCAATTAAGGTAAAGGACACCCGGCTTGTGAAAAGACAAAGAAGAGGAGAGGTCAGGGTCCTCACATGAGAGCACCTCTGTCGGGACCTCAGGCCAGCACAAGAGCAGGCACATGTCATGATTAGGCTGTACCTTCCCAAGAACACCACAGCAATGTTTGACAACTATATGTGACGTCACCTGGAAGCTCCTTTGGGCCAGATGCCAAGTTTCATGACTGACATGCATCACCTGGGTTAACAGTTACACACACCAAATTTATAAATTAAATTTGGGTCATGCTTTTTTCCTTCATGATGAAAGAGTAGGGTAAGTCATTCAACTGAGGATAAAGAAGTTGATATGTGAGACTTGGATATGAAAGGACATACTATTAACATCGTACTCTAGTGTGATGTCCTTAAGACCCTGTCAAGGTTTCCAGGGCACAGTGACTTAAAAATTCTGTAAGCTGGACAGGACACACTCATGTCTGACACAGTGGCTGCTGGCATCATGCCTGGAACACAACATGCATTCATTAATCTTTGTTGGATGGTAATGGAAAAATGCAGAACCCCTAGTCTACACTGAAAGCTCTTAGGGGACATGGCTTTGCCCATAACCCTGGCCCTCTGCATTATTGCAGGGACAGACCTCTGTGATAAACAAGTCCTGATGTAGTTGTGGGCCAGAGATGTGACTTAGATAATGGTTTAAGTGTGCCATTCCCAACATCATGTACTAGAGTCTTGATCCCCACTCTGGCAATGCTGAGAGGTGGGTGACATTAATAACTGTAGCCCACCTACACACCATGAGCATATGCACACTAATTGTGCATAAGAATTTATTCTCTTATTTTTTTTCTTTCTTTTTTTTTTTGTTTTTTGTTATTGTTGTTTCGAGAAAGGGTTTCTCTGTGTAGTTTTGGTGTCTGTCTGGGATTTCGCTCTGTAAACCAGGCTGGCCTTGAACTCACAGAGATCTCCCGAGTGCTGGGATTAAAGGTGTGCACCACCACCGCCTGGTACATAGGATTTATTAATAACAGAAAAGGAGGACATGAAGTTGGGAGGGAGAGAGGATGGTTGGAGTACAAAGGGTAGAACTGGAGAACATAGTGGTGGATGGATGTGATTAAAATACTTTGTATAAATTATGAAAATTACAAAGAACAAAAATAATACTCAAATAGAAGAACATAGGCCTAGTCATTGGAGGGCTATCCTTGGAAGTGATTTAATGTAATTCTTTCAAGAATGAATTGCTGTAAAAACATCTTTGGATTGCCCCTCACAGCTTAGCCTGTTTACAACATACTATAGTATGTTTTTGAACTTTTGCTGGGGTCCGCTGTAATATTTTTTTTTTGTTGCCTACAATGAAGATAAGATTGACACATAGAAATTTAAATTGACCCAATTTTATCAGTCAAGAAGGAGAGACCTACACTCAGAAATTGGATAGAGTTCTTCAGGTACACTGAGTACATGGACACTTTGGTTCAGAGCAGTGAGCAAGATTTGATAATGGTTCTACCAGTGATTTCAGAATGTGTCCTATCTACAGCCCATCCTGTCACACCTGAAGGGAACATACATGGGAGTGCCATGCAGGTCCTATGAAGGAGAGATGCAGCTACTATTTATTCTCAGTGGTGAGATCCTATTAGCATCCTTGGATCCTGTCCAAATTCATCATGGTCTTAAAGGATTTTGAGACAGTTAATGGGATTTTTGGCTGCACTGATAAATTCAGAGTGTCCAGAACAAGAGAAGACAAGGCATGAGTTTGTTGAGCACTACTCACAGAGTAGAAGGAAGACTCAGCTCATTTGGTAGGTATTATGAAATATGCCTAGATTGTGAAATGTGATCTAAGTGGGACAAGTTAGAGGAGAAATAATTGGAAATCATGGGGCTGTGGGTCTGAGTATTATAAGTGTGTAAACAGCCAAATAGACACACAAAGGATAGTCTTCAGGTTTTAGAAATGTCCCATATGCCCACATACAGAAATAGTTTCACCTCCACATAAGGAAGGTTTTCTTAGAGTTACCCAAATATTACAGGGATGTTTTCATGAGTTTCAAAGGTTCAAGCTGAGTTTTGAGGGCCACTTTTCTGCTGTAGAAGAAGACAGTGGAATTGTGTTTTAAAGAGGTCAATATTACATGGTCTCTGGGTTTCCTCCAACTGAAATCTTCAGACTTTCTGAGCTGAATTTGGACAATCATACCTGGTGGAGATCTGATTTCATAACATTTGGGGTTATGGTGGGAAGGAAAGTGTGGGTGATATAAAGACCCAATACGATTTATTGATGACATTTCCAAGCTTCTGCCCTTCAGTTTGAGCAGTAAGATTGCCACTTCTGGGCAGGTGGACAAGCAGTTGGGAGCCTTTCTCTTTAAAGGTGATGATGTGTTCCTGGAGGGCTCGGAGCCAATATGTCTTTGAAAATCTATCAGTGCTGAACCTCAAGTTCTCAGTGAGCAACCTCAAGTTGCTCAACTGTCAGAAATGCTGTATTTTCTGTGGAAGGTGCTAAGGTTCTCTTGGGCTATACTGTGTCTAGTGGTGAGATAACTGTGTTCTTCACCATGAGTAGGTCTTAGGTAAGAGGACATTCAGGCTGGGACTATGATATTGGAAGCACTAAGAAAAAATTATGGAGGTTGCATGAATGAATGGATAGTTGCTTAGGGGAAATGTGTGTGAGGAAAGAGTGTTGTATTTTTAAAATGGCAGGAAAAAGTCACACCACACAACAGGGCCCACGTGGCAGGTTTATTGAGGGGAGGGGAGAGAAGGGGGAAGAGACTGGTCTCTGGTGATGAAAGCAAAGAAAGAGTGAGAGAATAAGATGGGAGGTGGGTAAGGCCTGCCTTTTATAAGGAAAATGTAGCCAGTACACACACATGGTGCTCTTAATGGTTTGCAGCTGAGGATATAGCCTGTTAGAATCCTAAGGGTAGGCCAGTACAGATGCCTAAAAGCTAACATTTCTCCATTTTGTTTATTATAAAAAGGCCAGAAGTTAGAAAGGGGTAGCAGGTGAGGTAGGGATGAGGGTAGTGCGTTCTCAAGACTGCTTCCTGCTGATCTGGGTAGGAAATCAGTCATCTTTGTGGGACCTGAGAAAGCTGAGGTGCTGGTGATGTCCTGGGGTAGCTGGCTGTTTCACTTTGCTATTCAGGCTCTGTGGAACTGTCCAGCACCACTTGGACCTGGCAAAATGTTGTTTGAGGTGGATCCAAGTCAACTCCCAGGAGCTCACAAGAAATCATGTTGAGATCACCAGCCGAGATGGCTGCTGTTTAAAACATGTTTTTCTAAACAATAGTTACATTCACATATACATAGAGTTGAATCAAAGTTACACATACATACACACAGAATTAAACCCAGCTAACATTTATACATATGGGGTTAAATCCAAATCACATACATACACACACACAAATATATATGAAACAGGAGCTGAATAAATTAAAACAAAGGGAAAACTTGTGTGTGATGAACCAGATGAAGTTGGCTTCTCCATCTCTGACTCATCTCACACATTGCAGCAAACAAACAGGACATTTAGAGAGAGAGAAAGTAGACAGACACTGTCTGGAGCAAAGAAAAAGAAAAAGAAAAGAAGTGGAGAATTCTTTCTCACTTCCCTGATTGCCTGGTCCAAGGAATACTGAGGCCACTCTCACATTCATGGGAATCACCAGAGGCAGGTGGCTTCACCAGAGAACCAACTGTTGGTACTGAATGGAAGGCAAAGCTGTTGATGAATGAGAAAGCAGACTTGTTATAGGTGGAAAAGAGCAGATCCACTGTGGGTAGAACAGGCAAATAGGGTCCTAGCACAAAGTGGATACCTTTGGTGGGCCCTGCCAATGTATGACATTAAGCAAACACATCACACACAACAGAGTTAGTGCAAGAGGTTTATTAGGAGGAGGAGAGTCAAAGAATGAAAGAATACAAGACTGCATCAGAGTGGGAACTTGAAAGAGGCAGGCAGACAAGAAAAAGAGAAGCAAGAGAGAAAAGAAGAGGCAAGAGAGGGAATTAGAGGCAAGAGACAAGGCAAAGAGAATGAGCTCTGCCTGGCAGGCACTTTTAGAAGGTGCACATGCCATGGAAAAGGACCTGGAGACAGGTGATGATGCCACTGCTTTGGGAGAGGTTGGGTAGGGGAAAAGCAGCTTAGCAGGGAAGCACAGCAGCAGGCTTCAATAGCTAGCAGGAGCTGAGAACAGCAAAAAGAAAGAACAGAGAGAAGGTCTTGGGAAATGCTTGAAAACAGGACACCTCCTTCCATCTTTTAGATTGCTTGCAGAAGATGCAAAGATCCCATGAAATACTGGGCTATGAGGTGCTGGTAAGTGGCCATTTGAATTGATATCTAAGGGATACTGGGAGAAAGTTGGATAAATTTAGCCCTTAAGACAGGTGATAGGTATGGTGGTAAGCACATTTTTCATGAGTGAGGTAGCAAAGATCCAATGGCTGGAATCTTTAGCATCCCAGAAATTCAGCAAGGACCAATGAGGAGGCACAAGCTGCTCAGTGGATCATCATCCAGAAAAGCAGAGGCTGATGGGCTAAGAACCTGAGTGAGACACAGTTGCCTGATACCAGGACTTCAAGAAAAGCGAGAAGGTGACAAGTGTGCTTGAGAAAGGAGTGGCCAGAAGTGTGGGGGGCGGCGGCTCACCAATTGTTGGAGTTGGATGGGGAGTCCAGCAATTCATTAGGTGGGAAAGTAGGGCTGTCATGGATGAACCAGGTTCCAGAGTCCTGGCACATCTCAGATTACCCAAGAGAGCCTATCCAAGTCACAGCACCAAATGCTGTATTTTAAAAATGATGGGAAGGAGTCACACCATACAACAGGGCCTATGTGGGAGGTTTATTGAGGGGAGAGGAGAGAAGGGGCAGAGAAGGGGGAAGAGACTGGTTCCTGGGAATGAGAGCAAAGGGAGAGAAAAGAGAAAGAGATGGGAGGTGGGCAAAACCCACCTTTTATAAGGAAACATAGTGAATGTGCACAGAGGGTGCTCTTAGTGGCTGCCACTGAAGATATATCCTATCAGGACCCTATGAGCAGGCCAGTACAGATGCCTAAATGCTAAAGGTAGTCATCCCTGAATATGGGGTGGGAAGGAAGTGAGGCAGTGAAGGAGTTATGAGAGTAATGGAAGAGAGTCCAGAGCTGGAGGGTTTACAAAGCAGAAGGAAACAGCCAGGATGTTGAGTAGCAGCATTGGGTTTTCAAAAGCATCAGAAGAAGAGTTTTGAGAAGGAACAGTGGAACTGGGTGACCACAGAATCACTATTGATGTATAGATTGGGTAGGATTCATTATTGCAACCAAACTAAATAAAAAATTAGTAATCACTGGCACAAAAATGAAAGGGATGATGTATTCAGCAAACTACAACAAGGGCTGGGTTCTTAGAATAGTCAAAACCTGGAATCCAGGATTTTCTCTCTCTTCTTGTTGGTCTATTGCTTCAGAGTGGTATTCTTATGTCTGGAGGTGGAGTCTTTCTATGTTGTCCAAGCTAGCATTCAATTCCTAGACTCAATGGCTCCTTCTGCTTCAGCCTTCTGAGTAGCTGGCACTAGAGTCAATACTCTACCTTACCACAGAAATGACTTTTTCACAAAGCAGAACATTTGTCTAATAGAAAAACTGAGTCCTAATCATCTGAATTACATGAATCTGGATATAAGGAAAGGGCATCAGTCAGAAAATACATAAAAACATATGGGAGCCCAGCTGGCAGACAGGCTCCTACATTTTACAACTCTTTTTTATTTTATTTTTATTTTATTTTATTTTTGATTTTTTGAGACAGAGTTTCTTCATATAGTTTTGGTGCCTGTTCTGGATCTTTCTCTGTAGACCAGGTTGGCCTCAAACTCAAAGAGATCTGTCTGGTTCTGCCTCCTAAGTTCTGAGATTAAGGGTGTGTACGACCACCACCCAGCTCAATAGGAAACTCTTGAGGAGAGAAGGATAAGAGATGTTACATAGAAGGATAGAGGGGAGAGAAACAGATAGAAACACAGGATAGCCTCAGGAGGGCCTGGATCCTTTCCACTGGCCCCTCCTGTCTCTTCTAAAGGGCTATTTATAGGAATACCAAGTGGGGGAGCAAAAGACCTCCCTTTAGCTCCTCTAATGCAGCTCTGCTGGGTAAAGCAAATTCAGATGTTACTAGGAAAACTTTGTGGGTCTCCACAACTCCCCCTTCTTGATTTAAAAAGGGCACCTCAGGCCACTCAGATAGACTGTGCCTGTCTAGGTCATTCTTCTTAATTAATTTTACATATGTACATTTAGGAAGCTATAAAGAAGAAAGTTGCCTGTCTTTGGCTACCAGCCTCTGGCAAGAGGGGATACAGAGGTTAACTCAGCTCTGGCCTGGGTCCCTACTTAGTGCTTGCAAAAAGCAGTAATCTCCATAGCTGCTACACCTCCCAGTAAAGGAGTAGAGGATAATAAAGACGGAATACCCTTATTGGAATGGGTCTAGGGTGGCTACAGCAGTCTTAGCTGCACTAAACCCTTTTCCTGTATCAAAACTCTCCTAACAGATGTTCAATAAAATTTTCAAGAGACAATTTTGATTCCTAGGAGAAAACAGTCATTTCAAATCACTTCAAAGTATCCACTCAAGTAAACAAAAACCCATGCTATTTGTAAAAACACTTCTACAATTAACTCAATTGTGGGAGGCCTACCAATTTCTAAACAGAAACATGAGTGGACACTTCTAGGAAAAAGACAGAAAGCCTCACCTAATTATTCACCTTTACTTAAGTTTTCCAGGGGCCACTGAGATCATAAAACTATATTTTAAGCTATCATAAAAAGTATTCAAATATATCTGAAGGTAAAAGTGTAATAAAAACTTCAAGATGCTTCTAATTTGATTTGGATTATCTTTTAAAGCTTAATGTTATATAACTTGTCCAGTCTAGACAGATATTAATGGAGTAATAAAAACAGTTCTAATATGTACATCACTATACACTTTTTACAAACTTACATTCAACATTTACACTTTTACATTCAACAATTACACTTTTTACATTCAATATATACACTTTGTACATTCAATATTTACACTTTTTACATATTTATTAGTAGCATGAATATGACTATACATATTTACACTTTTTACAAACTTATATTCAAAAGGAAACTCTATAGAACTATTTTATAAACTTATCTAGAAGAATTTCTTAATAGAACTAACTTACATTCAAACACAAACTCTATAGTAATACTTTACAAATTTTAGCAAACATCTAGAAAAGATTCTTAACTGAACTACTACATTTTCTTTCAACAAGACAGAGAGTTCACAAATTATGAGTAATTACTGTACTTAGGTGCTGTAAAGCTCTTAGAAAAAACTTTCTATGCAGCTATTAGGCCTCTGGAGGAGCATCATTGGAGCTGACATTCCTCTGTTCCACACTCCTCATCAAACTCAGACAGCCAGCAAGCTGCTGAGGGTACAGTTTTCCCCTTCTTAATTTTTTGAAGCTTCATCTTAAGATTATCATGAGTATTTAAATGATGCCAATGTTTCTCTCTTGCATTTCAAGCACAGCCCAAGATTCTTATTTTTTTTTTGCCCATAAGTTTTTTTTTTCATACCCAAAGCAATTTTGCAGTGTACAGACCCCTTTCCTGAGTTTTCTAAAGGGTTTCAAAGTGACTTGTTGACAAACAGTATTAGCATTTCAATTGCCTCCTGACAAGCAAGCTGTGTACCTGCTTCTAGTTCTCAAGAGGCAAGCTAACAAAGCTTGTGAAAAAAAATAACATTATGAGCTGATAAAACAGAGATTTGGGGCAGTGTAGAGCTGGCATCTCTGTTATATACTTCATTTCCCAAACTGCCTTTCTCTATATCATTACACTGTTAAGGACTACATTTCCCAAGCTGCCTTTCTCTATATTGTCATGCTGTTACAAAGAAGTACATTTTCCATGCTGCCTTTCTGGGTCTGGGAGAAAACTTCCATTCACGCAATCTGTATTCAAGTTTTTGCTTTTAGTACAGGAGGTTTTTGAGTCAAGATTTTGCTCTTTTACCATGGGAGATTTCTGTTAACCCTGAGTTGGCATTGATAGGTGTAATTCCTTCACCTGACGCTTTTTCCAGAACAGGCCACATCCATCTATGTGCACATTCAGATAGGCATTTTGGTACCAGAAGCAAAAACCCCTCAGGGCTTGCTTCCCTGCCTTACTGGATCAGTGAAAGAATATGAAAGTATTTGAAATATAAGCTTTTTCAGCCTTTTCGGAAAGATTCATTCCTGGATAGATCTTTGTCTTCTCCCGGCTTGTCTCCTCCCATAGACACAGAGTCCCTGCCACTGCCATGCTGCTCAGGCTCTGCTAACTGCGTTTTCCATGCCAGCAGCCCCTCCCCAGGTCCCACACCACCTCTTCTGCAGTTCCTGAGTATAAGCTCTGGCCACAGGGGATTCTGGTTGCTATTTTTCTAAAACTAGTTTGAAGGGGATACAGGACTACCAGAGAGGTTTTGCCATATTCCAAGAAGTTTTTTGTTTCTTTTAGGGCAATTACAGGTGATTTTCTCATTCTGATAGATTTTCCAGGTGAATTTAATTTTGCCCTCACAGGAAGAAAAAAATCTGAGAAGGAAAGACCTGAAAAGCTTTCATATTTTTAGAGAGAGATAACTATATTTTCCCAAGACTACTGTTTCCTATTCTTGGCTTCATGGCTGAAGAAACTAATTCTGATGGTACAATGTTATCATACAGTAGCAATGTCAGCAGAGTGAAGAGTTTTATTCCAGCCACATCTGTCTCAGGGAAAATTCTATCCTCTGCCACTTAGAATTTAAATCTAAGCTGTTCACAAACCAAAAGCTTCCACAAGAATCTTTTCCTGCCTGTTTTTCTCATCTTTGATTCTTCCTCATAAGCCTGTGTTCTAGTCCCATAGTTGGAAAATCAAAGACACAGTTCCTCCTTGGTCTTGTTGCTTACCTTATCCTAAGTTTTTTTCTACACTATATTCTTTTTTCTACACTACATTCTACCTTATATTTTTTCCTTAATTTTATAGATAGAATTTAAGAGAGAGAAAAAAGAAAGAAACCTAAATAGAGAGAAATATTTGCTGCAGCCTCGCTCATTTTTAAGTTTGACATTCACCCGCCTAACTTTCACTCCCAAGAATAAAATACCATCACCTTTAATTCATTATGAAACACACACCTTTATACCTGTGACACCCTCTCTCTCCTTTCACCAAGTTCCCTGTTCCTGTTCCTGGTACCATCTGTGGCAGCCTTCTGGGAGACTAGCTCTCACATTTTTTGGCAGGGTACTCTTGAGGAGAGAGAGATAAGGCATATTACATAGAAAGATAGAGGGGAGAGAAACAGAGAGAAACACAGGATAGCCTGCGGGGGCCTGGATCATTATCCCTCCTGTCTCTTCTAAAGGGCTATTTATAGGAATGTCAAAGGGTGGAGCAAAAGACACACAAGCCCAGCTTAGCCAAGTATAGACCCTTCCAATCACCCAGTAACCATGCACATGGTCAAATAATCCTCTAATGCAGTTCTGCTGGGTAAAGCAAACCCAGATCTCACTAGAAAATCTTTGTGGGCCTCCACAAAAACAGAAACATGGATATCTGCCCCACAGTCTTCAATAACCTGTGCAGGAAGCCAATTTCCTTACTGCAATAAACAAGACAAGAAATGAGCCTCCTGAAAGTCATAATAATAGGAACTCAGCTGGTCATCTCTAGTAAAATTGAAGATAGCAACATAATTCTATAATACTTAACCCCCAAAGGGCCATCACTTCACTGATAAGAGACAATTTTTCCATTTTCATTCCTGCTTCCAAATTTGGATGTGCCAGACAAAGGTAGATAAGCAACCTAGATCAAATACAAGGACTGTTCTCTTCTGCTAAGCCTGCCTATGCATTCCCTTGAGACCCACAAATGGTACCAACCTGAAGTCTTATTCATTTCACAATGAAATTTTCCTATTCCCTTGACTGCCTTGGAACCTGCCAAAATGCAAGAGATGCTGGCTCCATTGCTATAGTTGTTCTGGATAAACAGCATTTGATGTTTTCTCATTTGGTTGGCCTTTATCTATTTTTTACATTTTCTGCCTGTGATAGTTAATGTTGATTGTCAATTCACTTGGACAGAGAGATGGCTAGGAGATACAAAAGCATGCTCCTGGTGTCTGTGAGAGTATGTGTGACAGCAATTGAGAAAGACCCTTTGAATGACTTTAGAATCATCTGATAGGCTTGGAGACCAAGACAGACAAAGATGGAAGAAGTATGTCCAAGATCCACACTTCCTGAGCAGCTCTTGGTTCCTGTTTTTATTGCTGCTATCATGGTTACAAGAATCAGATTCTACCTTCTTTGTCTTTTCAACACGGACTCACATCAGCCATCTGTCTTCTTTCTGCATTTGTTTATTAAAAACTCACAGCTAGTGACTCCTTAGGGACGTCCAGACCTAAACTCAGACAGAAGCAATGTCACTCCTTCATGATTTAAGCCTTTCAATTTCTTGGCTAAGAAGCTTTTGAACTTTCTACCCTATACATGGTCATGACTAGACCACAGCCTCCACCTTGTACACCAGTCTAGTCAATTCCTTTGTGGGTGTGTTTGTGCATATGTGTGCATGCGTGTGTGTTCATGCACATGTGTATATGTGTGTGTATGTGTGTATTGTATTGCTTCTATTCCTCTAGGGAACCCTGACTAAATACATTGCCCTTAGAGGTAAGTACTTTCTTCCATTAGCCCCAGTTAGAAATCTTCACAGTAGTGCTCTAATTGGCCTGTCCTGTTCTCCATCTTTGGACCAATCCTTGTTGTCACTGTGCAGTACACAGCATAGTTTAGAAGCCTGCTTCTCAGAAAGATAACACATTCAGAGACCAGAGAGATGGCTCAATAGAGATGGCTTGCTGAGAAAGCCTGGATACCTGAGTTCAATTCCAGGTACCCATATAAAGATGGATGGAAAGAGGCAAGAGAAATGGCTCAGGGGTTAGAAGCCTTGAATGCTCTTCCAAAAGTCCAAGCTTTCATTTCCAGCACTTACACATGGCTTACAACTGTTTGTAACTCCAGTTCTAGGATATTCAAGACCTTCTTCTAGCCTGCATGGACACTTGGCATGCACATGGTACATAGATATATATGCAAGGCAAGACACCCACATACATAAATTAAAATAATTTTTAAAAGATAAATGGGGATAATCAACTCTAAAAATGGTTTTCTGAACACCACACATACTCATTCATGCATATATTAATGCATGTACATGTGCACATACAAACACACTATTGTGTAACAGTCTCCTCTGAGATTAGATTAAAACATTCCACCTTGCAGGGGTTCTCCTTAAGCAGGGAGGTAAACAACAACAACAAAATAACTTCAAGAACTCCCTAAAACTAACCAGATTCACTAGTCCCCTCCCAGAGTATGCAGAGTCCAGCTGCAAAGGAGGTTCTCAGACAAGCTGAACTACAAAGACTCTGGGGCCAGCCCAGACGCCTGGGAAAAGCATAAACCAGACAAGATTCTTGGTTGATGTCTAGAGGTTTAGACAACTAAGACATCTGGAAAAGGCACTCTTCAACCTGTTGAACTGCCTGCAGGCTATGAAGTATGCTTTGAGTTTTTCACATTTTAGAGTAGGCCTTGGTGATGCTGTTATTTTTTAATTATTTCTGCTTCTGTATGTAACCACTCACCCATATTCCTATAAGTAATCCCAATAAAACTCATTGGTTTACCAAGATGGACTTTGGTAGTATCTGCACTTTTGTCTATCATGGGTTCCCTATCTGGGGTTAGTAGACAAGTGTGTTGCATCTCCCCAGAAAATTTTGTCATATAACACACACACATGCTGTGGGATGGTCTGTATGTCAAGTGTGTTGCTGATTGGTCAGTAAATAAATCACTGATTGGCCATTGGCTAGGCAGGAAGTATAGGCGGGACAAGGAAAAGAATTCTGGGAAGTGGAAGGCTGAGAGAGAGACACTGCCAGCCGCCATCAGGACAAGGAAGATGTAAGGTACCAGTAAGCCATGAGCCATGTGGCAAAGTAAAGATTAATAGAAATGGGCTAAATATAAGAGTAAGAGCTAGACAATAACAGGCCTGAGCTAATGGCCAAGCAGTTTAAATAATGTAAGAGTCTGTGTGTTTATTTTATAAGTGGGCTCTGGGACTGGCGGGACTTGGTGGCAGGAGCTGGAGAGAAATTCTCCAGCAACAAATGGCGTCCAACGTGGTGGCAAGAGTTTCCACCTAAAATCTGAGAAAAAAGATTCTAAAACGGAGCTAAAAATAGTTCCTAATTGTCTCTCTCAAATGAGCGGCAGCTGCTGGTTTGAGCTACTGGAGGGTTCCTAGTGTGTGCGCTCGACCTGCAGTATGGTGGGAATGAGGCCTCTGCAAGTGGCACATTAAGCTACATGGTGGATTTAGACTTTGCAGGTACAAAACAAAAAAAGAGGTTTTTGGGCTACACACTGCTTGGATAAAAGCATAGACCCACGATAGCTCCCAGAGCTGGCGGTAAACGTAGCCATGTTGGGAAGCTGAGGTGGGCGGAGCCAGCAGCCACAGCTGCTGCAGTTTAAGGCAAGAGATTCACAATAAGACAGATTCAGATGTAATAGTTTACAATGTGTGTAAAAGATACGCAGGCTTGAAAGAGACAAAAAAGGTGATATATAGAGTTATAGAAACAAATACATAGTTTTAAAAAATAAAGTCATTAAAGAGACAGTAAAGGTAGTATAAAAAATAAGCCACGTAAAAATGGATATTACACAGAGAATCTGGATTGTGTTGTCTTTGGGATTTTTAACTGCAGAAAAACATTTGATTGTAAAAGCTGTTGAGTTATGCCAAAATGTATATTTTAAAGGTACCTTGACTTCAAAATTTGGATATAAGGATATGTTACTTTGGAAAGGAGTCTCTGCTTTTGTTCCCACAGAAAGTCAAAGGCTATGGATTTGTTCAAGATTAAGATACATCAGGTTTGACCAGCCAAGACCCCCTGAAAGGTCTCCGATGACACCATGGCCCAGATGATCCAACATCCAGAATGGTTTGAAGGCAACTGGCTCAGACAATACAGCCTCGTGGACTATTCCATAATTCTAAAATTTTCTTTGTATCCCCATAAGATACAGTGCCCCCTCCAGCAGGAAGTAGTAAGAGAAACTACGCCCAAATTCCCAAATATACCAAGCTGACTTTGGAGATATGTAAAGGTTAAAACCTTCCTTTTTAAGAAAAGAAAAGGGGAAGTGCTGTGGGATGGTCTGTATGTCAAGTGTGTTGCTGATTGGTCAGTAAATAAATCACTGATTGGCCATTAGCTAGGCAGGAAGTATAGGCGGGACAAGGAAAAGAATTCTGGGAAGTGGAAGGCTGAGAGAGAGACACTGCCAGCCGCCATCAGGACAAGGAAGATGTAAGGTACCAGTAAGCCATGAGCCATGTGGCAAAGTAAAGATTAATAGAAATGGGCTAAATATAAGAGTAAGAGCTAGACAATAACAGGCCTGAGCTAATGGCCAAGCAGTTTAAATAATGTAAGAGTCTGTGTGTTTATTTTATAAGTGGGCTCTGGGACTGGTGGGACTTGGTGGCAGGAGCTGGAGAGAAATTCTCCAGCAACACACACAAAAAAGAAAGTTCATATTTTCTATTCTATTTAAATATCTAAAGTTTTGAAGTAATCACCCCTCCCCCAAATAACAAGTCTGTATTCCCATATTTAGGGCCATTTGACCCTGGGAGTGCTATGGAGACAAAGGAACTAATGTCTTCTAAAGAAAATCAAGAGGTAAGGCTGTATCAGAAGGGCCATCCAGAGTGTGCACTCAGCTGGGAAGATGGAATCAGAAAAGAAAATGGGTGGAGAGTAAAGAATCTAGAAAGACATTATTTCAGATATCCTAGAGCTAAGTGGGGACAAGGTTGGAAAGAAGAACGGCAGCCCAAAGTGCCTCACTCCCCTTGAGGGTGGAAACAAGTATTTGACTGTAAAGAGAGCTTGGTATTTCAATCAAGACATTTTCCTTAACCTTCTCACCCCTTTCAACTCACCCATTCTATTCTTCCTTTTGATCCCTCTCTATCTGAGAAAAGGGCAAAGCAGATGACAGAGGCTGGGGCTTAGAAAGAGTGTGTGATGCAGGCTTCTCTGAGGCTCTCTTCCTGTGCTTCTGACCTGCAACTCCCCACTTCTTACCCTCTGTCTGTGCCCCATGACCTCTGTCAGGGTGTCCTTCAAACCTTCTGCCTCTCTGTAGAAGGTCTTGATATTCAGATGGTTCCCTCCTGATGTGCAGCTTTCTCATCAAACTCTGCCTTATTGATTCAGTGTTGTGCTAGTGTGACCAAGGACTGACAAGAAGGGAGGAGAAACTAAAAGCACAAACCTGCTTCTATTCTTTGCTTCTTGTCTGTATGAGCCTAGCAGCAGAGAGTCTTGCTTTTCTTGGGAGAAAACTTTATGTCTCAACCCCACCCTCTCAGTGATGCTCATATCTAAGAATGTGGAAGTGTGACGTTCCAGAGAGTGGGAATGCCACTTTCCCTATTAGGTCTAAATCTCTCTTCCAGTGTCTGGAAAGCAGTTAGATTTTAAAAGGCAAATCCAAGTTTCTCACAGTGAGCCTTGAATGCCTTCTCCACTCCTCTGTGGAAGAGACAGAATCAAGCTGGAGAGAACCAGTGTTCAGCAAGGCCAGTAGTCAATGGACCAAAGCTCTTTGGAGCGGCTTCTACCTACTTGACTGGGTGATGATGATAATGGGCTTCTTTTCATCCTGTATCCCTAAATGAAGACAATGAGAAAACTTCAGGTGGATTCTCTTGATTTGCCCATTTAGTGATTGGCATGTATTTGGTTCAGATGTTTCAGGTTGGGATGGACATCACACCAGTCTCATGTAAAGAAATATGGTATTTTAAAATCAAAATCTGGGGAAATTCAAATTGGAGGAACAAATAACTGGAAATTCTACCTCTAGTTGAGCCAATCTCTGTTCTCATTGTATCTGTCATCCACTTATAAATCTAATACTTTCATTTGCTCTTCTTCTCAGCCTTCCAAACTTACTGTAGATTTAGACATTTTTGATAAACTGACTCTGGGCTCTAAATGACTATCTCCCTGACATGAGGACCTGGTTTCCTGGGAAGAGGCATAGAATTATTCAGATGACAGACCATGTATTATTAATCCCAAAGATGGGAGGAGAAAGAACACCAACCTAAATCATCAGGGCCAAATTAATTAATGCAAGCAATTAATTATTGCTTTTATTTGTGTATATTGGCTGCCCCACAAAGGCAGGGTTTGAGAGGTCAGCACTGGATTTGAGAAAGACAAGGCTTTTATAGCTCAGGAGTTTCCAAATGGGAGAAAAAATAGGCAGGGTTATAGTTAGGGTCCTGGAGAAGTTCCACACAAGACCATCATCCACGTATGCAATCAGCAAGAACATTTATTATCTCAAGAAAGATTCCAGCATGCTGAGGCTGACCATCCTACACAAAGGTAATATGGTGATGACCTTAAGAGGAGCTTGCAGGCTTCTTTTAAGCACAGCTGAAGGGGAGTTCCTAAGGTAATTAGTTCATCTTATCCACAATTAGCTTAAGCAAGTGGCAATCATATTAGTACGTTCAAATTGCTAGGGCTAGTCAGGGACTTAGTTAAAGCTACAGTTTTTCCACTTTTGGATAAGCCTGGCTGAGTCCCAGGCTCTGCTCTTATTTTGTTATTACCTTGAGCTGCTGTAGAGGCTCAGGCCTGGTACATGCTTGCTATAGGGGGTATTGGAGATTGGTTGTTCATTATTTGTAGCTTTTTAAGAAACTTTTTGTTCAACCTCAGGAAACGGAATTTGGGGTCTAAACTCTGACCGAAAACTAAATAGTCTGTTATGTCATTTTCTCAGTCTTCTCATTCTCCCCTTGAGTAATGCACCATCTCAAATCCTGGAGATGTTTCTTCTAGGTTTATAGGTTTATACTGTTGCTTTAAAACCATGGAGATACAATCTTTGGTAAACTTGACTAAGGCATTAATTATACAAGGTCCACAGGTCAGTGCCAGCATTGAGATGATTAAGGGCCTAGCTAAGGCTGACTAGAGAGTAGTTAACCAGGGTAACCAGTTGAATAGAGATTCATACCATTCTTTATTTATTTTGTTTCTCTGGTTTTCTATCGTGGCACCTTTTTTGGATAAGGTTCATGGAGTCTTTTATAACTCTTGAATGGTTAGCATAAAAAGAGCACTGTTCTCCCAGAGCCAAACATAGATCTCCCTGTTGAAGAAACAGTAAGTCTAGCCTCCTATTTTGGAGAGACATCTCAGCTAAGGAGCAGAGTGATTCCTCTAGATGAGTGATGGATTTTTCTAGGGTAACTGTGTCTTCATCTGTGGCCATACTTAGAATCCTATAATTCTGGTCTTGTAAAATGAGGGCTGAAGTTCCTGTGCCTATAGCTCTGGCTATACCTAAGCCTATGAGGGATAGACAATATTGGGATAGCCATTAAAAACCTCCCATTTGGCTCATCTTAGTGGTTCTAGCTGACAGAGACTCTATTCCTCAGGGAAATAAGCTATCCCAGGGACTAGCTTTGCCAAGACAAAGAGTGTTACTTAAAACTTGGGCATGTATGCAGGGGTTTAAACCTGTGGCAAGGCCCACCAGATGTCATCCAGGGAAATTGAATATCCCATTCCTGGTGAACTCTGAGTTTTATTGCAGAGGTCAACATAATTATGTGGGGGTTGGCCTACACCTAGGCCATTTCCTGTTACAGATTGCAAGGTAAGTCTCCATATGCTTGGGTGTTGCCATCTCCATGACTACATGTCAGGGGAGCTGGTATAACTTGCCATTATCAAAATCCCCTTATAATAGGGGGGTTTGTGTCCAAATAGAATCAACAAGCTTCAGTGAGGCTTGACTTTGAGGCATTTAGAAATAATTGCTGACTCTCCCAATTTCATCTATCTGGGTTTTATTTCTATTAATGTCTAGGACAAACATAAAAATGGATGGTTTCTTGTAACTTAGAATCAGATATCTTAGTTCAACCCTAAAGTTGTCTCCAAGTCAAAGTATAGATCAGGAAACTAGGTCCCTAAAATGGTTGCATAAGGAGTCTGGTTCAGGACTTTTCCTGAGCCAGCATTGATGACTTTCCATGTGAGATTAAAGGATATGTGGGGTTTGTGCTCCCCCATGGTGACCTGAATAGAAAGCCCTAATAGACATGTGCTAAGAAAGCACAGGAACAAACCCATCATTAAGCTGGATGGATGACTTCCTAGATTCTCAGTTTTAGAGGGTCTTGTAGGCATGCCAATGGCTCTCCAAAGTTTGAGGTTGACTTCCTCTGGAGCATAGTCCTCAGGATCAGCAGGTGGATCTATGGGCTTCATGTGGGAATGGTGAATACAAGTGGGGACTCTGTCCATTTTAACAACTTTGGATATAGTCAGTATGATGGTGTGGGGTCCCTTCCAACCAGGCTTTAAGGTCTCTTTCCAATGTCATTTGATGACTAGATGCCCTGGCTGGACCCCCTGAGGCACAGGTGGCAGTTCCTTTTCATAGACTATAGTAGCTGGAGACAGAGTTGTTTCTGTACCTGAGAGAGAACTTGTATGGAGGAAAGAAATTTTTGGTCATTAAATTCAGCTAATAGTTTTACCCTAAGGTTAGGAAGAATTGGTGGAGGCTTGACATACATGATTTTGAAAGGGGTTAGGTACCCCCAAAAGGGGACAATTGTGAATCTGGTAAAGAACAAAAGGAAAAAGAGAAACCCTGTCACTGCCAGTCTCAAGGGTTAATTTAGTTAAGATCTCCTTAAAGGTCTAATTTATCCTCTCTATTTGTCTAGAACTTTTGTGATGACATGCACAATGAATTTTCCAATTACTTTTATAATTATAATTGCCTTGACTAGCTTTTGTGTTACCTGAGAGATGAACACAGGCCCATTGTCTGAGATGAAGGGCACTAGAAGGTGATACCTTGGAATAATCTGTTCTAGAAGTTTTTTGACTACTATCACAGCCATCTCATGTTTAGTTGGGAAGGCTTCAGTCCATTCTGAAAAAGTATTTATGAAAATTAATAAGTATTTATAACCAAATAGGCCTGGTTTTGCCTGTGTGAAGTTTATTTCCCAATTGGCTTCAGGTTGGGTTCCTCTTTCTCAGTACCTCGTTCTCATGACTCCATTCTTTGCATTCACAAGACAACATGTGGGCCATCAGCCCATGGCCTCTAATGTCTTAGATTTAAGGTGAAGAAACTTAATCTGTTCTCCTCTTAACAGGTCTTGTATTTTCTCTCCCAGGTGAGTACTCTGATATATTTGCAGGACTAGTTGAGTGGCAAAGTCTGATGGGAGAATGATCCATTCATCTGGAGTCTTGAACCATTCTTTCTCTTTATAGGCATCTGTACATGTGTGGATCCTCCAGAGCTCTTGGTCAGTGTAAGCTGGAAATTTTGGCAGTGTGGATGCTACTAGCTTTGGTGGTGAGACTAGCAGGATGGTTGCCTTCTGGATGGCAATTTCCTTTGCTATTTCATCTTCCTGGTTGATTCCCCTTGAGATGAGGTCTTCTCCTTTCTGGTGTCCCAGACAGTGTATAACAACTATTTCTCTGGGTAGCCATAGGGTCTGTAATTTCCTGTTTGTTTTTAATAGTCCTTCTTTCTGCAGTTAATAAACCCCTTTCCCTGTAGATGGCACCATGCACATGTACTGTGGTGAATCCAAGGTGTCAGCTGCTATTAGAAGATTATTTACATATTGTAATAGGCTGATGTTAGTCTTTATGGAGTGTCTGTCAGGGGCAACCCGCAAACCGCAGTTCAACCAGGGGAGCCCCAAAGTCCCTACAGAGGTGCAGCCAGATGTCTCTCAACCCACATGGCAAAAGTGCTACTGGTGCATCTATCACTCAGGCCTGGACTTAGTCAGCTTGAGCTTCTCAGAGACATGAACACATGGAACAGAGCAGCAACATAGTAACAGTCAGAACACAGACCAAGACAAAGACCACTAACTCACGTGTGGGGTTTCAGAAAGGTGCTCACATGTCAGCAGTCTCAAGAGGACTTCCCAGCCAATGCACCATATGTTAGGGTCTTGGAGAAGTCCCACAAAAGACCACAATCCATGTGTGCAATCAGCAAGAGCATTTCTTATCTCCAGAAAGATTCCTGCATGCTGGAGCCGACCATTCTGCACAAAGACAAAATGAATAACCCTGAGAGGAGCTTGCAGGCTCCTTTAAACACAGCTGAAAGGGAGTTCCTAAGGCAGTTAGGTTATTTTATCTACAATTATCTTAAGCAAGTAGCAATCATATTAGTACATTCTAATTGGCTAGGGCTAGTCAGGAGCTGGTTAAGGCTACAGTTTTTCCATTTTTGGAGAAGCCTGGCTGAATCCTAGGCTCTGTTCTTACTTGGTTATTACCTTGAGCTGTTGTGGAGGCTCAGGCCTGGTACATGCCCTCCTCACCCTTGCTGTTGAGGGTGTTGCAGATTGATTGTTTAGCCCCAGAAAACTGAAATTGGGGCCTAATCTCTGATAGAAGACCAGGCATCCTATTATGGTATCTTCTTGGTCCTCTCAGAGGAGCAGAACATAAGCATAAAAAATTAATCCCTTCTGAAACAAAGACATTTTTGCAAGGTCGACAAAACAAGGAAGTCACAGGTGGTCAAATAACCTTTTGAAACAAAGGTAGGGTTGCAAGGTTATTATAAACAACTTTTTGAAACAAGGACATGATTGCCATCCCTGGAAAAGGCAGTACAGAACCATTAAGGTTACAGTTGGGGTATAGTACAATCCTTGAAATACAGAAGTTTAATGCAGTTCAAGAGGGTGGAAAATACCTATGGGGCAGCCTGGGTCCTCATCTTCCAGCCTGCCTGAAACATCCACATGTCTGCTCAGTGCCTTGTGGTGCTGAAAAGTCAGTGCCAATATGATGAGCAATTGTATGGTGGTGAAATCAGAAACAAAGAAGTAGAATGGTTCATGTGCTGTGGTAAGATGTAGTTCTGAAAAAGTGAGGGCTGTGAGGAATGAGTTGATGTTGGTGGCCTGCTTGCCACCTGGGACCAGGGTGACATCCAGTCCTGGGCTGCTACTTACAACCATATCTGGGTTCACAACAGCCAGGGGTCTATGTTAACATCCATGAACCATGTTGTCATCAAGGCCACGGGGAAGCCTGGTGTTTGGGCTGCCACTTGTGGCCATTTTTGTGTTCAAAGGCTGTGCTGCCACTGGGGCTATGTTCACCTGAGTAGTCAGTGCTGCCACGGGGGCACATGATGACACCTGGCCTAGGCTGTTGCCAGGGTCTGGGTCCATGGTCTTGTAGCAGTCAGGGTCTATGTTGATAACCATGGCTTCAGTAACCACTAAAGGCTGTGTGGATGACCATCATCTGGTTAAACACCTGAGTCCTTGTTGGTCTCCAAGGGCCATGCTGCCACCAGGGCCATGATAACTGGATGTCCTGTGCTGCCACCTGGGGCCACAGTGACATCCAAGCCCAGGCTGAGGCATGGGGCCATGTCTGTGTCTGTAGCCCTATTGCAGCCAAGGTCTTGGTTGATATCTGCTCCTGATACCACCAAAGGTCATGCAAATATCCTGGGTCTGGGCCACACCTGGGGCCAGGTTGGTGTCCAAGGGCCACTCTGCTGCAGAGGCCATGCTAATCTGAATGGGCTGTACTGCCACCAGGGGTCATGGTGACATCTGAGCCCAGGCTGCTGCTGGGGACTATGGTCCTATCACAGTCAAGGTCTGTGATATCTGTGACCCATGGTGCCACCAAAGGCCACCTGGATGCCCAGGGTCTAGGCCACATCCTGTGGCCAGTTTGGTGTCTGAGGACCATGCTGCTGCTGGGGTCATGGTGTCTTTTGTGCCAGGGCTGCTGCTGAGGGCCATGTCTGGGTCCATGGCCCTATTGGAGTCAAGGTCTATTTTGATGTCTGTGGCTCCTGATACCATCAAAGGCAATATTGATGCTAGGGGTCTGGGCCACCACCTGGGGCCATGCTGGTGTCTGAGGGTCTTGCTGTCACAGTGGTCAATCCAAGTAGCCTGTGCAACCACACAGGGCTAGGCCCCAGCTGTTGCCATGGGCCATGACTGGGTACATGGCCCAACAGCAGCCAGGGTCAGGGTTGATGTCCATGACTCATGTTAGCACAGGGGGTTATAGGAACCATGCATGTTGAAATCCAAGGGCAATGCTGAGTCAGCCCTGTTCCTCACTGGCTCCTGGCTCTGGGATAGCTGGCACTGCCCCTTGCTGAACACTACAATAGGAGAGCTGGCACCACCCCCAAGCACCCCCACCCCAGTGCACTTGAGAGGGAGAGATGCCCCGCCCCTCACCACAGGTGTAGGAAAGTTGGCCCCAAGGTATAGGCCTTAGAGATCTGATTATGCCCCTTGCCTGAGGAGGGTGGTCCCAGTAGCCTGAATCATCCAGCTCAGCTACCACCTAGACTCACATCCTTGGCCTTGGGTTGGCCCACCCTAGCATCTGCCCCATCTATGCCCTGCTGGCATGTGCCAGCATCTGCCCTGTGGAAAGATAACTGCAGGATCTTCATGGCTGGGGCAACAAAGGAGTATCTGAGAGGAGTTTCCATAAGGGTCCAGTGATGATGATATGCCAGAGACCTTGAACCAGACCAATGACTCATTGCAATGAACATTTTGTGGGTGGTGCTGATTGAACAAAAGGAGTATACTGTGTGACACACACTACAAGAGGCTTTTAAGCCTAAGATGGAGATAGGATGGTTCTTCATTATCTCTATAACATTAACGTCTGAGTCATAAGGATGAGCACCTGAGCAGAGCAGACAGAATCTGAAAAAAAGCTACAAGGGTCACCTCTGCTCTGTACCCAGCTGTGCAACTCATAACAGAAAGCCCTGAAGACAGGACATGTCCATTGTAATTCTGTTTTGAGTCCTCCTTTCCTGGTTCTCCACAAGAATGTCATTCTCATGTCTTGTGTCTGCCCCTACAAGGCTACACAGAGAAAGGAAAGAGCCTGCATTTGCACTCCGCTTCTCTGCTTCTGAAACATGGCTGCCTGTGCCTCAAACTTCATCACATCCCTCACATGAATAATCCCCTAGTCTTTTCCTTGCAGGGCCTCTGCTCCATACATAGATGTTGTCCCTCTGAGTGGTATTGTTCTCATTTCTCTGCCTTTACCTGCTCTATCCCCAAGCATCTGAATATGAAATACTTTGCTTCAGGCCTTCTTCATTTTATGATCTCAACTTATGCAAATAGATACTTGAAGGAACCACTACCCTATCAGTTTATCAGACATAGCCAGTCTCTGCTGGAATCCTTACAAATAGGCAGTAAGACATTTCAGACATTTGAAATGCATCTGGATGTCATTCCTCACATAAAGCCTTCCCTGATTACCGAGCCAGATGTTTCTCTCTGTTCCCTGAACCCCAAGGAACCTCTAGTTGGAGCCTTCATGGAGATACTACTTTAACTACTGTTAGTTCTATAATATGTTTGATAATCTATAAGCTCCATAGAACTTACTTTCGGTGCCTGACACATAACTGATATTTGCTTCCCATTGATATATGAACACTGAGACCAAATGCAACTTGGTGAGGAAAGTGTGTATTTCACCTTATAGCTTACAGTCCATCATGAAGGAAAGTCAGAGTAGGAACACAGGGCAGGAACCTAGAGGCAGAAACTAAAGCAGAGGGTATGAAGGAGTACTGCTTACTGGCTTGCTCTCTATAGCTTGCTCAGCCAGCTTTTTTATGCAACTCAGGGCCACCAGCCTAGGAGTGGTATGAACCACAGTAGACTATGACCTCTCATATTAATCATTGATCAAGAAAATGCTCCCACAGACTTGCCTGCAGGTCAAACTGTTGTAGGTATTTTCTCAGTTGAGGTTCTCTCTTCTCAGACTTATGAGCTTGTGTCAAGTTATAAAGCAAAACAAAACTAAATCAAATATAGCACAACTCCCGAGGAAAAATGAGTGGGAAGTTTGAAATTCAATGATCTAGTACTCCTGTTATGAAGAGTCAGAGCCACATAGCAGCAGATAATTCTCTTCCAACAACACTAGTTTTTCCCACAAAAAGAGAGTTGATACTCACTGGACAGACAGCAACATTGGTATTCAAGCTCCCCCACAGACTTTCTCATCTGCTTTCTGGGGAAATAAGATTTGTTTATTCTCAGTGTTCAGAATGATTGGCTTTGCTGTTACTGGGCTCAGGACTCTCTCATCACTGCAGGCCTGTGCTGATTGCCTGTAGACAGCAGTCTGATCTGAGCATGGAATGCTTTGCTGTTTGGGGGTCCGTAGTTTGAGGGCTGCACCTGCTCATTCAAAGTGTCTATTACAATGCCTCTTGAAGGTATAACTCCTACTTGCTTGAGCATTCTGTGGCAATACACCTGAGAGTGCAGTGTAATAGACAGACTACTTTTCCACCCAGGTTAATGTGTGTTAGGGAACTTTTCAACTTTTGGAGTTTGGCTTTAATTGCAATTAATTTCAAAATTTTTAGCTACTGCCTTCAGTTCGGTTTTTCCTTCCACCAGGAGGACTTTTGAATAGGCTCTGAAATCTGGAATATCTTACCGGAAAATTCTCAATTCCTGTTGGACTTTTAGAATTACTATACAATGAAATAACAAAGGTGTCATTTATCATCATTTTTCCTGGGAGACTGCTGAATATGTTTGGAAGGCATGCCTTCCAAAGTCTGTTAAAGCAGAGAGACTATGGGATCCAGAAGAACCTGGATATAAGAACTGTTTCGCAGAACTCAGTGGGAAAAAATTGTTTCTTATTTTGGAGAAGAGTGGACAGGAAAAGAGAGAAGGGAAGAGAGTCAGGGACAGGGTAAACATGAAAGTTCAGTGTTCTATATTTTAAATTGCCCCTCACAGATCTTAGTAAAGTCCACAAAATCCATGAAAAATTTGGTGTGCTACTATTTCTCCTGAAAACCTGTGTAGAATCTAGATTTTGAGACTCAAACTGCAATGAGACCCAACAGAAAGTGTGCATGGGTGTAAGAATTCATGGGATTCACACCAAAAGAGAAGCAGTGTCCCCTACAGCTCTATCATCAGGGCATGGTGTGGCAACAAGGTAGCCTAGGAAGCAGCAGACATCTGTGTTCTAGCACTAAAGTTATTTTTAAACTATAGAGAAATACAGCTTGAGAATTCACAGGCACACATTCCTTCATTCCCTCACTCATTTTATCTGCTTCTATTTATAAATCACCAACTCAATGCATTGCCATAAGCTGGATTCTTCTAGACAGACAGACAGACACACACACACACACATACACACACACACACACACACACACACACACACTCACACTCACACACACACTTATGCCTCAAGAAACATAACAACTCATTGAGGTGCTATGCTCAGGGGAAAGTTTAAAACACTCAAAGGTCAGGCCTTTGATTATAATTTTATAATAATTATATTATAATTTTAAGTGGATTAAAATTTTAAGTTCAGTGGATTGCTCTACCATCTTGTAGTAGCTTAGACTTGGTTAAAGTATCCACCAAACCATCTCCTCTAGGCATTTAAAATGTACAGATAAGATGGAGGAATCCAACAACCACTTTGTTCCTTGATGCTTTCTGCACATCACAGAATATAGCATGTGGAGGGAATGTTTCATACCAGGAAATAGTTGGTCAGGAACATGGAACTGTGGATGAACAGTGTGGGCAGATATAGTCTTTTCCTATCACTTCAAGGTCTCACTTTGCTTGTCAAAACTTGTATTAGCTTCCAAAGGTGAGTTGTAGAAAGATCCATCTTCTCTGAAGGATTGTCAAGGCTCAGGGCTTTGAATATCAGGAAGCCAAGGGTCCTGAGATAGAAATCCAAAGAAGGTCTTGAGAACAGGAGAGTTTGTGAAGAGACTGAACCATCATTAGAGGGCAGCTGTGTGTTAGGCCTTGGAGATACTCAGCCCTAAGGTTAAGTGTTGATAGACTCACCATTTTTGCCTTTCTGGGTCCCCTGGCCTCTTAACCTAGCTCTTTGTGACCAGAGGTTGGGCACCATTTCTTGAACTACACTTTGAAAATCCTCAGCATTAGGTGGAACTGGACTGACTAATGAAGGGGTGGGTATAACAAGATGCTTCATAGAGGAGGCTGTGAAGCCCCTCATGACTTGAAGAGGGAAAACAATTCTCCAAAGAAGGAAGGAAGAAAATTTGGATATGGGAAGTTGGGAGTTTCAGAATAGAAGCTATTTAGTTTCATACACGGTCTAGAAAGATGAATAGAACATACTCATTGTTTTCTGAGGCTCAGGATAAGCCTGCATTGGCCTTATCTCAAATAGTTTGCTCAGGGAGATGGGGAACTCATCAGAAAAGTTCTAACTCAGGTTTGTTAGCGTATTGGGGTAGGAAGAAATGATGCCCAAGATAAGGAAGAAAATCTTGTCAGCAGTCCAAGGCAGGCTAGGTGGGCTAGGCTTGTATTGTGGAAGACATGGAGAAGGTGAAGGAACCCAAAGCTGGATGCATCCACGGGGATGAAATATTTAGGGTCATATGGATCAGAACCAGGAGTCTGACATTCATCTCATGAACAAATAGTCACTATACTGTCTAGTTTTTTTGTTTGTTTGTTTGTTTGTTTTGGTTTTTTGTTGTTTTGTGTGTGTGTGTGTGTGTGTGTGTGTGTGTGCGTCAACTTGACACAAACTAGAGTCATCAAAGGAAAGATCCTCAGTTGAGTAAATGCTTCCATAAGATCCAGCTGTAAGGCATTTTCTCATTTAGTGATCAATGGGGGAGGGCCTAGCCAATGGTGAACGGTGCCATTCATTCCTGGCCTGTTGGTCCTGGGTTCTATAAGAAGGTGGGCTGAACAAGCCATGGGAAGCAAGCCAGTAAGCAGCTCCCCTCTATGGCTTCTGCATAAGCTCCTGCTTCCATGATCATGCCCTGTTTTGAGTTACTGTCCTGACTTCCTTCAGTGATGAAAAGCAATGCTGAAGTGTAAGCCTAATAAAACCTTCCCTCCCCAACTTGTCTTTTGTTCATAGTGTTCCATTGCAGCAATAGAAACCCTAACTAAGACAGTCAGATAAGGTTCCATCTGGAAATGAGAAGACAAGGGTTGTGTTTCATAGAGACCATAAGGAAGCTGAAAGATAGGGTGATGAGAAAAGTGAGGTGGACAAGAAGTTGTCCCATAGGCAGTGGTAAGGAGTATGGAGTGAGGTGGATGGTGCCTGGGGGACCTCAGGATATAAGACATGCCATAGAGTGGTTTGGGTGGCCCAGGGATAGTGGTGAAGTATAGATGAAATCACAGCAAATGTCCCAGATATCTAGGTACTGTTCTCTTACCAAACCCATCTGGACATCCCCTCTTTTTTCATAGACTACAATGAGCTTGTGAAATACTAAAATTTAATCTAAAATAAGTAAATCTGTAGTATTATCCTCTCATCTCACACTAGATCCAAGTATTGACTAAGTGCTAAACAATTTTCTTTCTTTTTAATCAATGGGAGGAAAATGAAAAGCTGAAAACATCTGGTTTGCTCACTTAATTATTTTCTCCCCTGAGGAACTGGGAAAAGGTCACTATTTTTTATTTCGGAGGCAGAAAAGCTGTCTCCTCATTCACAGCCAGCCAGCTCTGTCAGTGGTAAAATGGTTAGAGTCATGGGACTTTGTGTAAAACTCAAGGCTGAAGCAGTGTCCCAGTAAACTGGGAACTCATCCACAGGTGGATCAGATGGTGCAGTGTTCACTGAAGCATGTCCTCAACAGACATTGCCATTTTCATCTTCTGCTTGATTTTTATTTAGTTAGCATTCTTTTTCCTTAAATACATTCACATGTTTAGTTTAAATTCATTTTGAAAGGAAATTGCTAAGTGTTGGCAAAGCAGTTTTACTTGCTAAAATAGACACTAACATAAAATAAAAAGAATGGAAACACAACACTGTTGTAAATTCTAGGAAAAGTAGTATTGCTTGAAACACTCTATGCTTGCCTTCCAGTTGACTTTTGTGGGGAAAGAGATTATTGAGAATGGAACCCAGGGCCTTATGCATTGTATACACAAGTTCTACTATTGAACCATGCCTCCCACCCTCACACCCCACTAGTGGATTTTAGGCAAGTGCTCTACCACTGAGCCACACCCTCAGTCACTTACAGGGAGATTCTAGAAGTTATATCCCCAGCCTTTGATCACCTACCAGCACCTCTGTGTGAATTCACTGAGTGTCTTTCTTGGCATGTGTCTCCACGATGTTTTCCAGCATTCTTTGTAGTGGGACACAATCATGTGACTGAATTTTACCAATAGAATGAGCCCCTCAAGGCCTGAAACATCATAACCTGCCATGCAATCTTTCATATTCTTGATTTTCTCATCTCCTAGTTGAATGAAGAAGAGCCCAAACAAAATTAAAAAAAAAAGTCTAAGAGCCTAGTGGATGACAGAGCGACAAAATGGTGGGAACCCTTGGTGCCTTGGTCCCTTGTGGAAGGCTGCCTGGTAACCATGCTCACTGAGTGGAAAACAACTCTCTATCATGTAAAGCTGCTGAGACTTGGGGGTGATGATTATTTTTAAACAGCAGCCAGCCTGCTGTGACCGAGTCCTGCTGAAGGTGTGCTTGTCCAAACTGAAGCTTTTTCCTTTCTTTTATGTAATAAAAAAGGTAAAATGAATTTCAAAAAGCTAAAAGTATTTTTTCTACAGTTCAGCATGATTTTATACTGGCTGTGTTAGCTCATAACACCATCTTTCATCCCAGCCTCTGGGGAATATCAGAACAGGTTGACAGGTACCCTGCTTTAGTGGGGACTTTGTCCCAGTTAATCTGTTCTCACATTTTCCTCCATCCACCTCAAATATTCTCATAGACACTTCACACATGCAGTGGTGTCTGGTTAATTCAGGGTATGGCCACTGCTATCCTTTCAGGCTGAGAAGAAAGAGTATATGGCAATTTGCTGTGTGAGGCACATGGATGTTACAAACAGCCATACCCTCCCCCAATGCATATGCCACTTCTTTGTGACACCCAGGCATTAGTACCTATAGGTCAGCTTTGAAGGATGCTAAGTAGGACAGAGACACAATTAGACCCATGGCTTAAACACAGAATTGCTGGGACAGAACACAAGCTCTCCCGGAGGAGAGGTGACAGACATGGTTCAGAGGAGACATGACTTACATCTTCATTTCCCTTTGTTAGCAAGAAATAAATCTATGGGGTTTTAAAGATGGGTGCCACAGCTTTTCATGTAAGAGAGGAGGTATTTTAACTTTAAAAATACCCAGCACTTTCAATCTGTGTGCTTCCCTTCCAGGAAAAGTGAATAAAGTTTCCTATCATGAGAGGGATGCCAGCAGTTAATTAAAACAGACTCAAAAGTCTTTCTCAGTTTGCATTCAGTGTTTGCTTACAGTTTCTCTGCACTCAGCTGATCATCTTCATCTGATGCTCTGTTTCTTCCCCTGTCATATCTTCTCTATGTTGATAGCTGGTGCTCCATGCTTTTCCACATCACTCTATTCACAGACCAGAGGTCAATGAAGGGAACTCATTGTTGGGTAAAAGTCCAAGCCCACTTCTGGGTTTGAAAAGTTACCAAACCCCACCAATCTCTGAACATGAAACGCCACCAAGCCCTGAGCTTGACTTGATATCTCACTGATCTCCACTCCCCAAAACCCTATATAAGCCTGTCCCCTGCTGGCTCCTTGCTTCTTCTCTCCCAAGAAGAGGCAGCCACCTTCTTGTATCTCTCCCAATAGATCTCTTATGTGAGCTTTGTTGTGTAGTGTGACTTTTTGGTATTCCTTGGCTCCTGACAGCCAAGGTACTTTCCTTTCAGAGTTGTAACACTTGCATTGGGAAAACCTCCCTCCTCAGAGTTGTAACACCTCCATTGGAGATCTCTCAGAGATGTAAAACTACACTCACCATTAGCACTGCCCTGAAGAAACAAGTCTTTTGCCATCTTCTGCTCCACCCAAGGCAGGAATGTGCCCTTGCTGCCAGTCTGTGTATGAGGAGATATGATGTTTTGGCCACTCTTCCTACAGGAAGCCAAGAGTCTGCGGTCTGACTGACTTCTTCAGACTCCCATGACACGTGCAGCATAGTGCCTACTGACTATGCTATGCTCTAGTTATGTGTGGTGAATTGATCTACCGTGAAGAACATTAATGCAAGGTTGGCCAGGCGCAGTGGCATGTGATTGTTGTCCCATCTCCTCAGGAAGCTGAGGCAGGAGGTTGCTGGAAGCCAGGAAATCAAAGACAGCCTATGTAATACAGTGAGACACTGTCTCAGGAAAGAATACGTGTGTCAGAATTGTGAGCCCTCAACTCCCACCCAGGGCTTTTTATGTGCCACATGAAAAGTAGAAGTGGCTGAGAAGCTGTTGTATGACAAAACTTTTCCTGGAGAAATGCCACATATATGTCTATTCACCCCAGATCGGAGTCCATAAAAGAACAAAGTATCTATACCACTAAAGTCCAACTTGGAGACTCAATGAGTTTTATTGGATTTACTCACAAGAATATAGGTAAGGTGTTATGTACAAGAGCAGAAATGATACAAAGACAGTTGTATCATCAAAGGCCAACCCAGCATGAGTGACAGCTCACAGAAGCTGGGAACCTGGCACACACTATGTAGCCTGCAGGTGGAACAACAGGTTGAAGAGTATCCCTTCCACATGACTCAGTTGGTCTAAACCTCTTCCAGGCAGCTCAGCTGGGTTCTGCTTCTTTCTTCCAGACATCTGGTCTGGTCTGGGAGTCTTCTTTGTAGTTTGGCTTATCTAAAAGGGACTCTCAGCTTTTATTGCTTAATCTGGCAGGGAAGGGCCTAGAGAATCTGGTCTATTTCAGGGACTTCCTGAAGCTACTTTGAGTTGTTTACCTTCCCGCTTAAGGAGCTTCCTGCAGGATGGAAGCATGGGTAATTCTGTATTTTTCATGAAGAAAAGCCTCTCCTCCATGCATGGAAGAGAAGGTTTTACAAATTACAAAGAAAATCTTGGCTTGGTGTCCACTACCCATGATCTTTGTACTCAGGAGGCAGAGGCAAGCAGGGCTGCATATTGAGTTCCTATCCTGGGTTACAGAGAGTCTTTCTATTTGTTTCCCTGTCCTTCTGTTTCTGTCTCTGTCTCTCCAAATATATAAATATTTATCTACAAATGGAATTTAGACCAGAATCAATGAACACATCTGAGTTTAAAACTGAAGAATTTAAATATTTTGAGACTTCATAAGGGACTGTATTAGTCAGGGGTCTCTAGAATCACAAAACTTATGGAATGAATCTCTTTCTCTCTATATATATGTAACATAAATTATTGGAATGACTTACAGGCTGCAGTCTAACAATGGCTAGCTATGAATGAAAAGCCCAAGAATCTAGTAGTTGCTCAGTCCCATGAGACTGGCTGTCTCCACTGGTCTTCTACATACACTGGAGTCCCAAAGAAGTGTGCTCCAATGCCGGTGAAGGAATGGGTGTGCTGACAAGGCAAAGGCTAGTGGGTAAAGAAAACTTTTCTTTTTCCTTGTCCTGATATAGGCTTCCAGCAGAAAGTGTGGCCCAGGCAAAGGTGGGCCTTCTCTCCTCAAGATCTGGATCAAAAGCCTGTGTCTTCCAGCCTCAAGATCTAGATCACAGGTGTTCTCTCCATGTCTGGATTGTAGTTCATTCCAGATAAGGTCAAGTTGACAACCAAGAATAGCCACCACAGGAACAAAATCTAGATTTTCAGATTTTAGTAGAAATTCATATGATCTGACAAATGTGGATTCAAATGACCCACAGCAGCAGTTTAATGGCACAGAGTAACAACTATTCCTACTGCAGGCCAACTGCTTCAGGCAACTCCATTAACTTATTGAGCCAACTGACTTCCTAACACCTAGACTGGCTATCTTTGAGAATTTAAACTTTCACTATGCTTGCATACATCCTAGCATCTGCCGTGTGTGTGTGTGTGTGTGTGTGTGTGTGTGTGTGTGTGTGTGTGTATTTAGAATTTGCCTGCTATATGATAGAGTATTTGACTTTCACACTAGTTGACTACTATTAGGTTTAGTGAAGCTATGATGCATTCCAGACTTGTCAAGACTTTTAACATTATGAGGAGGAAAATTCTGAGGGTAGATGAAAGACTTGTTCTTCTACGACTGTCATCTAACAATCCTGTTGAGGTTGGCAACCCAGACATCTTCTCAAAGTCCTAAACAACAGGCCAGGGAGGTTAGTGGCTAGGGATTAGTCTCTTCCTACAGTATTTCAACCTTTTAATACTTGTTTTTGGATAGTTTGATATTATTTTTTGAAGTACTGTTTAACAGCCCCCCCCTCCCAGAGGGGCAGGAGGCTAGAGAGATGGCTTAGCCATTAAGCACATTTGCTACTTTTACAGAGGATCCTGGGTTGGTTTCTAGAAGCCGTGTTGAACAACTCACATCTGCCTATAAATATAGAGACAGGAGATCCCACGCTCTCTTCTGGCCTGTATGGGCACCACTATACACACACACATTCACACACACACACACACACACACACACACATTCACACATACACACATACACATATACACACATGCACACATACACACATACACAAATACACACACACACACACACACACACACACATGAGCACAGACACTCACACACAGAAAGAGAAAGACAGAGAGACAGGTAGAGAAGAAGAGAGAGAAGTAGAGAGACAGACAGAAAAAAATCTTAAAAATAAATAATTGCACAAAATCTTCAAATTCCCTTTGTTCTAAGTGTTATGATTTGCTAGTGACTCTAATGCTTCCTTACAGACTCTGAAATCTCTTTGGAAGGCAAAGGGATATGCAGGGGTGGGTTCTCCACAGCTACTATCACCATGTCCTTGCTATGGGGTGAATTGATGAGGTAATAGTGCCAGCTAGTGATAAAGAGCCCTTTCATTTTCCTTGTCCAATTTTCCTTTGCATTTTCAATTTCAACAAATGTATCTTTAACACCCAAGAGATCACCCTTGTTCAGAGCCTCTTCTGTTAGAAAGCATTCTGTAATACATAATTTCAAATAATAAAAATAAATGCTAAAAGAAAATGAAAACAAGGCATTATTGAGATGGCTCTGTGGTTAAGAGCACTGGTGTTGTTCCAAAGGGTTTGATTTGAGTGCCTACATGGTGGATTACAACCAATTTTAGCCCCAGTTCCAGAATATCCAACACCTACTTCTGGCCTCTTCAGGCTATGGTTGTACAAATAAGCAGGCAAAATACCACCACATAAAACAAAATAATTATAATAAATTTAAATAAAATTCTTATCTCTCTAGATAAGATAATTGTAAAAAAAAGATTTGTCTTTTTAAATGATAACAGCAATTGATAACTTATTAACCATCCTGAAACACTGTCATGGGAAGGTGAGCAGGACCATACCTTAACCTGGACTGCTTAATTATACTCACTTCTTGCTCTTTATTCCAATTTTTATTCTATTTAAAAACTAAAACCTCATGTCAGTACCTCAAAGACAGATTTAAGGTCTCATCTTAGAGCGGCCACACAGTAAATCTCCTCTTTTCTGCTTTCCAGAATCACTCATCTCTCTAATTGGCATGTGGTCATGGTCAGCGGAGCCTAGCCTGCTGTGGTTACAAGATGCCTGGCCTTACATAAGAACTCCACTTACAAGTTTTGGTGAAGCCAAGCTGAGTCATAAAACATCTTGCTGACCTTACTTCCATGTAGCCAGTCAGCTTTGGAGGAAATCAAAGACTGAACAGTCTCCTTTTATTTCAGTGACTTTTTCTCATGGTATTGTGTCTTTCTGTCACTATTTGGCGAGGCAGAGAAATGCGTGTGTGGATCTGAGCATGGTAAGTTCCCCCAACAGGGGTCCCTTGGGGCTTGCCCTTCCTTGTCTTATGAATTTGGAAGTTCTTCAAGCCATTTGGATACCTGCCATCTATCTGAGAAGCCTTATCTTTGAGGACCTTTTGAGAAAATCTGGCTTCCCTTGACCTTTTGGAGCACATGCTGTAGTGGCAGAGAAGCTTGGATGTTATGATCTTGTATTGGTAACTATAGGAAAAAACCACAAATTGTTGGCAGAGAATATTCCAGGCATCTTACAAAAAAACACCTAACTTGCCCCTAATATATCCCCAAAGAGCCTAGTAACAACTTTGTAGCCACTTTGTTTTTGCACTTTAAAAAAGCAACTTATTTCAAATTAAAATGACTATTCTTGGCATCTGCAATTTGTGTGGATATGAACACTTCAGAATAATTTTTAGACTTAGCAATTATAGCATTAATATATGGGAGCTCTTGGCAACATCCCCCTTCTCCCTCCCTTTCCCTCCTTTCCTACTTCCCTCTCTTTCTTTGATACTTCTTCTCTTGAAGAACAAATTACTCCAAGTCCTTCTCTTAACCAGACCTGTGGAAACACAGTGAAAACTAACTGTATACTATAAGACTGAAGAGGAAAAACATGTCCCTAGTTATTTTAAAACCAACTTGTTGTCTACTAAGAGGCTTGATAAAGGGTCTTACAGTGCAGCCAAGTAGACAGGGATCTTAATAGGTTTCCTTCTATCATAAGAAGAATGTGGATTCAACACTTTTGCAGGGTATTTGGAATTCCTAATTATTGTTTTCATAATTGCTAACAAACAGTGAAATAACTTAAGATTGCTTCCTCCTGGGTCTCTGCTTAGAGTAAGATTATTATTAAGAGTTAAAATTCCAATTAACATGCACAATCCTACACACAGAAAATATGAAATCATCTGATCCATGCTCTGATGAAAAAATATGAAAAGCATGAAGCATTTTATTTTCTTGAGAAAAGATGATTTTTGTCTAAGTTCCAAAATGCCATAAATGATGTTTCCAAATGCACATTTATCTGAAGGACTTTCTAAGGTTAAATTCAATGAATGTGCCAATGTGAAACTAGAATTGAAATTCTTGTGTCTGAAGCAAAATGCTCGCTTAAAAATACTGTTCTCTTGGTAGCATTTGAAAGTAAGGACCAAAAGACCAAATATTTGGAGTTTTATTAAGATCCTTGCACATGTTTTCTGCTGATTTTTTTCAATGCTTCCAAATAAGGAAACTGATTTTTGCCAAAGTCTAGGTTCATTTGATTGTTTGTATAAGTCTTTAAAATGACTATTTTACAAACAACTATTATTTTTAGGGTGATTCTAGTCTCTTTACTACCATATGTGTGTGTGTGTGTGTGTGTGTGTGTGTGTGTGTGTGTGTGATTAACAAAGTGTAGGAAGGTGCCAAACTTTGTCTAAAGATTATGCAAAACTTGGAAAAATTAAATGCATGTGAGTTTGTACACACAAAGTGAACAGACATTCTCATAAACATACTAATTCCAGCTGGGCTTTCTTATGTAAAATGGCTAATGAAATTCTAACATTCCTGCTAGTTATAAGTAGTGCCATTCAAGTGAGATACTTGCCATTTGGGCAATACTTCCATTGAAAACATTCCTGACATCTTTTTGCATTGACGATATAAAGCCTTCTTTTGTTGTGTACATATAGACTCACTCTTACATTAGGAAATAAATCTATTATTTATGTGTAAGAAATCTGAAGTTTTTATTTATATTATTATTATTATTGCCAAAGGTATAAACCTAATATTTTACTGAGTCAAACATCCTAAATTTTGATGTGAAAGTGAACTCTAATTTCAATATAGAAAGGACCTCTGGGTAACTATGGTGCTAATTATTTTGGAGAATTGTGTGTTAAATATATTTATGCTCCTTTTGTATTACACAGGGATTCTGACATAGACTGCTTGGGAGAATGGCTGGCTGGTGTCCTTCACACGAGAACTGCTAGTGGTGTTGATGTTTTCCAGGCTTGTTTTCATCTGCTCTTAGCTGGATTCTGACTACATCCTTAACATGTCTGACCACTGGGCACTGACTAGTGCCTCTCCAACAACTGAAAGTATTGGACACTGGCTCCCTAGGAGTAGATCTGTAAATAAGCACATTCTGCATTTTTAGAAAAAAAATTTAAATTATTTTAAATTATGTGTATGTGTATCTCTGTGTGAGAGTACATGCACCTAAATACAGGTGTCTCTAGAGGTCAAAGGTGTCAGATTCACTGGAGCTGAAGTTACAGGCAGTTCGGAACTATCCAGCTTGGGTTGTGGGAACTGATCTCAGGTTCCCTGCAAGAGAAGTACACACTCTTAACTGCTGAGCCATCTGTACTCTTGAAAAAAATTATTTTTAAAACACAAATTGAACAGAAATTTTTATGAAAACAATCTGTTATTGATAAATTTTCACCAAACTGAAACATAGGGCTGTCAATCATAATCTTTATGCTGCTGTAATAGAAAGGCATATTTTGTCAATTGTTAAACATTTTTTCAAAATTCTCACCATGTCTAAAGCCTTTTATCATCCATAATTTTGTTCCTTCTCCAAAGCATTTACAATCCAGTCAGGATAAAATGAAGCTAACAGATACTTTTTTTTCTGAACTTGTTTTAAATCTTTGCTCTTGTTGGTTTGTTTTGTATTTTTCTTGTAAAACATGGTAATTTTGTTCACACACAGAAGCACAACATGTAATAAAATAGCCATCAAGATGTGGTGGCACATGCCTTTTATGCTAGTACTGGAGAGGCAGAGGCAGGATCTATTTCAGTTCAAGGCCAGCCTGGTTTACATAGGGAGTTCTATGCCAGCCAAGGCCACCTAGAGGGACCTTGTTTAAAAAGCAAGCAAGCAAGCAAACAACAAAAAAATAACAATCTGAATGAGATGTGAAAAATTGCCCACAATATAAACAGAATTGAATTTGAAGTGGAGTTAATCTAGACTCAGACCTACATTTTAAATACACACACCTCTTAGTTGCTTGAATTTGTCCAACAAAGGATTTAGTGACATCAACTACTTACCATCTGTCACCTCAACCATGTCACCCACATGACACTCAGACCTGTTACCCACACGGCACCTCAATCACGTCACCCACTTGGGATCAAATCAGCAAAGATGAAGCTCATCTTATTAATGATGGACAGTTGAGACCAAACTACAGTATTGCAGTTGACCAGAGGTGCCTTCAGAGAAATTTGTCCAGGCACAAGCTGGGAAGTTGTAAGAAATGAAATAAAGAGACCTGGGGCATGGTGGAACACACCTGTAGTCTCAGTACTCTGGTGACTAAGCAGGAGAGTTGAGAGTTTAAGGGCAGCATGAAGTGAATAGAGAGACTCTGTATTAAACAAAAAATTTAGCCAGGCGGTGGTGGTGCATGCCTTTAATCCCAGCACTCGGGAGGCAGAGGCAGGCAGATCTCTGTGAGTTTGAGGCCAGCCTGGTCTACAGAGTGAGTTCCAGGAAAGGCACAAAGCTACACAGAGAAACCTTGTCTTGGAAAAAAAATTTAGTCACATGTTCCAGCCTTCCAAAACTAGCCAGGGCAAGAGGTTATGGAGAAATGGCTCTTACTATGGTATCAATTATTTCTTTTTTTATTGTGATAAAATACTCTAAAAAGCAACTTAAGGGAGAAAGTTTCAGGTTACAGTCCATCATGGCTAGAGTCACAGCATCAACAAAACCTTCAGGCAGCTTGTCACATTCCATTCATAATCAGGAAGCAGACAGCAGTAATTGCTTGTGTTCGGTGAGCTTTCTTCTTTACATGAGGTCAAAGACCCGTGTCCAAAGAATGGAGCCACCTACTTTTAGAGTTTTATCACTTTGCCTAACCTTATTAACATCATTACTATTATCATTATTATTATTATTATTTTAACTTTATTGACATAATCCATCACAAGCATACCCAGAGGCTTGTCTCCTAAGTGATTCTAGAGCATGTCCAGTTGATAGTGAATATTAACCATTCCATTTAAGTCATTTCCTTCCACTGCTGTCACTACAGACTCATGGCAATGTTATAATGCAAATTATATTCAACCCAGCTTCAAAAGTCCCTAACAATTCCAGAATTGTTTAAAAATCCAAAGTTCTGTCTCATGAGGCATAGAAAAATCTCTTAACTGTGGTGTCCTATAAAATAAAAATCAAGCTTTATAGTTCCAACATACAATGACACAGAATCAATGTTCCCATATCAAAATGGAAGTATATGCGCAGAGCAAGGAATAACCAGACAAAAGAAAGATTAAAACACAGTGAGGCAAATACTAAATCATTCAACTCTTTGTCTAGCATCAGGAACTCATGATGGAATATCTGAGCCCAAAAGTCCCCACCCTCCAGCTGTGCTGCCTGTAGTATATATAACTTCTCTCTTGAATCCTCTCCACTATATTTTCCTTGGTAGACATTGTTATAAATTCTTGCATGGGGGGACTGCCAAGGGTATCCCATGTGTTCAGGGAAACATGCTGGGCAGATGCAGTGGTGGGCTGGGCAGATGCATGCCAGGCAAGCATGGCAGCGGCGGCCAATAATTCACAACCCAGACACTGCATCTACGTGGAGAGTTTATTATAATAGAGAGATGAAGAGAAAGATAAGAAAGAGAGAGAAGGGGGGTGTACCGCGTGTGAGAAAAAGCGGTAGAGAGAGAGAGAGGAAGGAGTGGATTTTCCTTAGAATGGTGCCAAGGGGTGAGATTTCAAGGGACAGATCAGAATATTAACATTTCTCCAATTTGATTATTATAAAAAAAAGTAAGTTATGGGAGCAACTGGTGGAACAAGGGCACTGAATTCTCAAGGATACTTCAAGCTCACAAGAGGCGAAGTGGGGAATGAAGAACCAGGAGTCATGTATGGTGGAAAAATCTCAGGAGAGTTCCTTGAGGAAGCTGTGGAGGCAGATTGCAGCAGTGGTGTTCCAGGAGCTTGGGGGGAGATGGCATGCCAAATCAGGAGTATAAAAGCCATGGCAGCTGCTATTTCTCTGAAGGTCAGGCAGGAACAATGAATCTGCAAAATGTGCTTGAAAAAAAGGTGGGGTCAGAAATGAACTCTGGAGATTATTAGTTTTCATCAGACCAGATTTCTTGATGCAGTAGCAAAACTTTTCACAGGAGCCTATAGGTATTTGTAAGACAGTTAGAATAAATTTACATCATGGCAAAGGGGTTAAAAATCTATTTAAGGACTAAAACTTTGAACCTCTGGAGTTAAATCTGAAACCTGTCTACCCTGTACCATGAAGTCTGTGAATGAGTCTGTAGTTGGAGAGTATATATATATATATTCTTGGGATTGGGGCTGTTAAACTGATACCCTAGACATCAAACATTGTCAGATCTGAGAAGGATAAATTTAAGAAGAGGTGAGAGAGCTTTCCAAATACCTAGGCAGCAATTCTAAGTCTCTCTGTGGTCATTGGGGTGAGGGATAGAAGCCCCAAAGGCAGCAGTTGTTCAGCTGATAGGCCCAGAAGATCTGACAGATTTTTTCTGTGGAGTAGAAATTTGGTGAGACTGATCCACCTTGACTTTGCGGTATGGGGCACTCGGTCCTCCATTGTTCCACTTACTCACAATCTGGACAGAATCTCAGCTTTTCACTGCATGGCTAGTCTTGTCATAAGCTTCTGGGTGGAAGTTGTTCTGTAGCCATCTATCTTCTTGGAGGAGGTGCAGGATGCTGCCAGCAGCTGACATGTCTCTATCATAAAAAGGCTTTTATATTAAATGCCATATTCTCAGATCTCTACAGGTGTTTGAGGACTGGGGGAACAAAATCTGCTAGATGTATGTATAACTTTGACAGCATATATATGACTTAAATCTCAATATATAAGTTTCCCAGTTAGTTACAGCTTAATGAAGTTAGTAAGGACAGGGAAGTTCACATTCTTAAGCATGAATAGACCTTGAGTAAGAAGAGACATTCTTTAAGCTGCTGGCAGTAATATTTGAATCTATTACCATTTCTAAGGCCCTATAGCTGTAGTTCCAATCTTTGAGTAAAGCCAGATTATAATCCTGAATGACTTATATGGAAATAATTATTTCTTAAGCTGTCTCCTGAGAAGACAAAGAAGAGTGACAGGGGAAAGATCCCAAGGCCAAATGAGAACAAGAGAAAAGGGGCTTGTGAGTCATGGTGCAGCCCAACTATGAGAAAAGGACCCTCTGAGAAAAGAAAAAGGACCATCTTGGTGGACTCTATGCCAGGGTTTCCATCCCTAACCTAGCCCTCCAGCCTGTCCTGGGAACAGGGAGCACAGAATGACATATTCTTCATAGCTGCTTCAAGCTGAAACAGATAAATTGAAGCATTTAAAAGTCAATCAGAAAGAAATACAGATGACCATATCAATCATACATTTCCATTCACACATAGGAAATAGACTTTGTGAAAGAAAGATGGAGAAGTAACAGTGTAGCCAGGTGGGAGAGAGGGACATGCCCCCTGGACTGTGGCATGGTGCAAGCAGCCACAGGATGAACCCAAGCCATGGGTCAGCAGCAGTGGTGGGGGCAGGGACCATAGGAGCATTTTTCTACAATGAGGTATAAGGCCCAGCAGACTGACCTCTGACATCCCAGAGGGTCACTGAGGACCAACAATAATGGTGCAAGATAGCCAATGGACCTTCATCACAAAGGCTATGGGCTGTGGAATTGAGAAAGCACAAGCCATTTCCATATTCTGTCACATAAGGACAGGGCCAAAGGCTATGAGCCCGAAAGATACATGGCACCAGCAAGTGAAAGGAGATGAATCTGACCTTCAGGGTCCCAGAGGACTAATGAACTGCACAAGATGCAGCATGTGGGTTGTGAATTACTGGCCACCACTGCCACAAGGCATGGCATGCATCTGGATTAGCCTGCCACTGCATCTGTCCAGCATGTTTCCTTGTACTCGAGGGATATCCTCGGGGGTCCCCCCTCAGCAATAATTCATAACAGACATCATCATGGTCCTGGCATCTCCAACATCTGGGGGACTCCATAACAATTTAGGCTTCACCTTCACAGGGTCACAGGACTTCTTTGTGTCTCCTTGCAAGGACTTTGACCCTGACATATATTGCCTTTGTTATTGTTCTAATCAGAGCCTCAGGTTTTTCTCCAATGGGGCTAATCTCTTTAACAGGTGCTTTATCAGTATGTATTTACCTCGTTTGCAACTTTAAACTTTTCCATACGCCTTTCCTTTAAAGTTTTTATATCTTCCCAAACTTTCTTATATAGATCTCAGAGTAGTGGGCAGTAGCCATGCTGTGGCCTGGATGCTGTGATGTCTTGAAATTTCCTCTGCCAAACAAATTAGTTCCTTATGTTTTAATTGAGTCTTATTCTAATTCTCAGGACATTGGCAGAATACAGCCAGACTTTCTAACAGAATATAACATAGATGGCCTTTAGCCTAATTCTAGATAGAAATTTAACATCATGAAATGAGCATCTACTCCTTAACATTTTTTTTTTTTGCATTCTAATCTTGTAAACACCCACTCAAATTTCCAATTAATCTCTAATTACACCATTCCAGGACTCCTTCAGTCTACAGTTGCAAACTCATATGTTTATCCCTCAAACCAGTTCCAAAACCCCACAAGTCACATGATCAGCTTTATTTTAGCAATGGCACCACTTCTCAGTATTAATTTTCTGTATTTTAAAAAAATTACTGTGATAAAATACCTGACATACTAACTCAAGAAAGGAAGGGTTTATTCTGGCTCAGTCTGAAGACATAGTCTATCATAACAGAGAAGATGGGTGGCAGGATCATGAGGTAACTGGTCACATTGCATTAGCAGTCAAGAAACAGCAAGGAATGCTGCTATTTAGTATGCTTTCTTCCTTTCATTAGATCTTGGACTCCAGCTCTAGAATGGTGTTGACCACATTTAAGGAGGTCTTTATATAGCTACTAACCCAATCTAGAAACTTCCTCACAGTCCTGACTCAGAGTTTGTCTCCTAGGTGATTCTAGTGTTACAGGGAGCCCACCAGAGATGAGCTCTCAGGCACAGTTTATAGCCAATTGAAAGTCTTTAATTCAGCCAGCTGGAACTACAGTCAGGTATTCACGACCTGAGACTTTAGATGAAGGGACTTTGAAAGGCAAAGAAACATATCCTGGTGTCTCACTCTGTGGCTGCAGGCAAGCAGTTTGACAGGAGCTAAGAAAATCAGTTAGCTGGAGGGCAGGGTGGGGTGAATTCACAAGCAGGCATTTTAACAGAAGCTAAGATAAATTAGCTGGAGCAACTTGGCCTTTAGGTCTTGCAATAGAACTGGTTAATTTTCCACAGATTCTCCATCAAGGAGATCAAATCCTAGTTAAATTTTAAATGGCCTCAACAAGAATACAAAATGAAGAAACTTTGCACTGCCTTGCCTTGTCACACTAGATCCTGTCAAGGTGACAGTCAATATTAACCACCACATGCATATATTCATGTATGTAACACAGATATTTATATTTTCTTTCCCCATATTTTTTTGCCACGTTATATAAAATTGACTTAGGTAACATAAATTCAGTATAAATTCACATTATCACATTTACATTTATAAGATAATAAAAGACTAAGCAATCCTCAAGGGGATATTTAAATCATGTTAAGCTGAATTATGACCTTGTTATGTCTTCATTTGAAAATTAAGCATGGCATAAAATATGTTTGGACAACAAGTTGATAAGTAGGCTTGTGGTGGTTAATCTTGATTGTCACCTCAACTGACTCTGGAATAAACTAAGAGACATGCCTCTAGGCATGTCTGTAAGACTGTTTTCAGGAAGAGTTAACTTCCACAGTGACACTTACTGGTGGCAGCTGGGATATAAAGAAATCCAAGAAAAAAAGAAATGCTTCTTGATTGCCTGTCTTCACTTCTTGTTGGTGAGTGCTTCGAATCTGCTGCTGCTGATGTGGGGCCCGGGGCAGCTTGGCTACACTGCTATCTTGATAGGCTCAACAAAAACCAGTTAAAAAGTAGGCCTGAGTGCTCTGAGATGTCTTTCTGTATGCTGTGAATATGTATTGCTCTGATTGGTTGATAAATAAAGCTGTTTGGCCTATGGCAGGGCAGAATGGAGCCAGGTAGGAAAACCCAAGGGAGACAGTGAAAGAAGAAAGGAGAGGCAGGGGAGACGCCATCCCACCGTCCAAGGAGCAGCATGTAATGGCACACAGTTAAAGCCACAGAACACATGACAAAATATAGATTAAAAGAAATGGGCTGAATTTAGTTATAAGAGCTAGCTAGCAAGAAGCTTGAACCATAAGCCATGGTCATACAGTTCATAATTAATATAAGCTTCTGTATGTTTATTTGGGTCCGAGCAGCTGCAGGACCAGGCAGGACACAGAAAAACTTCCAGCTACACCTGAGTTTTGGTTTACTGTCTGGCAGCACTCTGTAGTTCCAGGAAAAAGCCATAAGCTGACACTACACAGGGATGGGCCAGCATCTATGGGGAAGAACCTGACATTTCAAATATTCCAAGGATTAGATAAAAATAAATAAGATCACCAGATGTCCCTAAGCCCAGCACATACCTATTCCCCTCTTGCCAAGACACCCCTAGACAAATGTCAGCTAATCAGGATCCTGAACCCTGGAAATCCCCTCACTCTAAACCTCCACTATAATTGAAAAAAAACAAAAAAAACAAAAACAACAACAAAAAAAAACAAAAAACCTTTCCCAACCTGGGCTTTGCACTCTCTGCTCTCACCACTGTGTCAGACAGACAGCAGGTCCAAGCTTGAGCTTGAAATGAAGGCTCTTTTGCTTTTATCTACAGGATTCAGTCTCCGTGGTGGTCTTTGGGGGGTCCCCATGATCTGGGTATAAAACTGCTTCTACCATACTTTGCAGAAATCAGAATCAAGCTTCTTCTAATATGCACCAAAGACCAGTGACCGTCTAAGAATTGTCCAGACCTTCTTTACCAGATTGTATCTGTGGAGACATCCACCTTCACAGGATGAGCCACTGCCAGGCTTTCATTCTCTCCAGTATGCAGACGACCATTGTTGGACTATGTAACCACTGTTGCAAAAAATCTAATGAATCTTACTCTAACAGTTCTTCTCTTTTAAAGAACCCTGGCTAACATGGTCCTTATTTCTCTTTCAATTTTTAATGATAGCTTTGGTTGATATAACAATCTACATCAGCTGGTGTTCCTTTTTAAGGCATGAAGTATATTCTATACTCTGATGGTTTGGGAGGTTACTGATGGAAGATCTGATGTCATTCTACCTTCCATTTCAGTTGAATTCATGTATTTTCTCATTTCTCATCCATTTTTTTCTGACTTTTCCCTTTATGTTTTGACCCTAATCCCAAGGTCTTGGATTAACATGATCTGCTTCTCTCTATACTCTAGCAAGCTTTTGAAATCTTCATCTGGCAGTTTACCTCATTCAGTATGTACAAAGTCAAGTCAGCAGTTAAAAACCTTGCTTTGATTTTTTATGTTTCCTCTTTTGGATTTTTTTTTAACATTTCTTCTTGTTTTATTTGTAGTCTTATTTAATAGACTACTCTTAAGGCCTTGTAAGGGTTAGGTTTTAGCCACATTGTCTCAAGTTAGAGTAATTTGGGAATAGGGAACAGAAATTAAGACAAGGCTTTCATGAGATCAGCCTATTAACAAGTTTGTGGGATATCTTCTTGATTAATGACTGATATGGGAGATTCTAGCCCACACTGATATGGGTGGTGTTATCGCTGGGCAAGTGGTCCTGAATGGTATACAAAAACAGGCTGAGCAAGCTATGATAGGGAGCCAGTAAGCAGTAAGTCTTTATGGCCTCTTCTTTAATTCCTGCCTCCAAGGTCTTGCTCACTCAATGATGGGCTGTAATCTAAGACTGTATGCAAATAAACCCTTTCCTTCACAAGTTGTTTTTGGTCACAGTGTTTATCACAGCAAATGGAAGACAAACTAGGGCAAGGATTAACTCCCAGTTATCACTCAGAGAGGAGAAAACAAACAGTGACAACATCAAAGCACAGAGGACACAGAAATACTGTTAATAATTAATCAAAGTCCACTAATATATCACCAAGGACAGTAAGATACAAATAAGATACAAAGTGGCAAAACTAATAAATAACATATAAAGTTAAAATTCTTTTAGAATAAATATGGAAACAGTATGTGAATGAAGTGAAGCAAGACGAACAAGAAAGAGGAAAAACCAAGGAAGAGGAGACACAAAGTAAAATAAATTAAATGGAGAAGAATTTTTGGGAAGAGAAAAGAAAAGAACAATGTATCAAAAAAATTCTCAACAATGAGAAAATTCAAAATCAAAATTATATAACTGTAAGAAGGAGAATAAAAATGACTTTAAAATTTATTAAAATGAATAAAGCTAAAATAATACTGGAAGTAAAATAGAAAAAAACATGTGGTACAGTGGCAAAAAAAGGAAAGAAAGCAAAGAAGAAAGAAAGAAAAAGAGAACAAAAGAAAAGGTAAAGAAGACTTCCCATTTTTGAAAAAATACATAAATGAAATTAGCTTAATATATAAAGGAGAATAATTTTTAAAATGTCTTTAAATATGATAAAGTAAAAACACTGCCAAAAGCACAGTGAAATGAACAAAGGGAGAAGCACACATGTCAAATAAAAAAGAAAAAGGAAGAAGGAAGAGCAAAAAGGGAAAAGGTTTGTTTTCCTGCATTATTAAGGATGGAGGAGTATATAGTAGGATGGGGATGGGGCTTCAGTTGATTTTGTGGCCTCTCCCCTATGGCTTATTTGAGCCTGTATAAGACTAGTGTCTGATGTAGGCCAAGGCTGTACTTCATTTAGTAATTTCACTTCTTTGTATACCAGGGCCTCTGCTGGCAACATTCACTCATGCAATCTGTGGTCTGAACAGGTTCTCTCACCCTGTAGAATTTAGAGAGCATCTAGAACTGTCTTTTTCTATGAAAAAGACTTTAAGTCTTGATCCCAGTCTCCATCACCAGCACTTTTAAACTTTTTAATGTCTTGCTGACCTCCTCTCAACAGCTAGCTTCCCAGTCTTCCCATCCCTGGGACTGTGGTGAGTTACATTTAAGCTTACTGACTGTGATGAATTACAATTTTCAAACACCTAAGTTAATTCAGTCTAAAGGCTAGGTTCTTCCTCAGAGTGAATCCCAGATGCTGCTAACTCTGCAAATGGTTGTAGATAAGATAGAAGCCCACTTCAGGAATCACTACCTCTCCTGCAATTGGATGTGAAGCTTGCTAGAGCTGAGAGCATTTCCTGAGGGTAGGAACTGCCATTGTCTTTTTGCCAGGGCCCCAACTTACCATTTGGATCAGACTTCTGCTTTTCTTCTGTTGTAGGGCATTTTCCTCTGAACCGAAATATTCCCTCCAAGAGGAAGGGAAAGAGTCATGAGAGTCAATAAGTTAACAAAAAGCCATAGTCTGAAAGAATCAGAATTTGGAGGATTGTCTATGGCCATGGCCCATCAGTATAAAAAAGAGCAGGAGACTCTGCCTGGATGTGGAGGAGAGGTTCTCAGATTGTCAAGTTGTGCGCAAGCTGTGCAGAGAGTTCCAGGATTGTAGCTTTCATGAATTTTCACCAATGCTAAGATGACTTTTCTGGTGGTTCACCTTCTTTTGAGTCATCCCTACTCCTGTAAGCAATCCCTCACCTAAACTCTTTTTAGTTAACCCAATAAAAACTCATTAGTTCACCAAGATGGACTGTCACAATGAATTCCCTTTCTGGAGTAGATGCATACGTGTGTGTGTGTGTGTGTGTGTGTGTGTGTGTGTGTGTGTGTGTGTGTGTCTGTGTGTGATCTCCTATCACATGACACTTCCATACACTAGGGAACCACATGGCTGGAGCTTGGCCTACTCTTTCATTGTGTTTTGTGTCGTTTTCCCTCCCTCCCTCCCTTTCTTCCTCCCTCCCTCCCTTTCTTCCTCCCTCCCTTCCTCCCTCCCTCCTTCCTGTCTTTTCTTTTTGGAATACAGCTTATTTTATTTTGAGTGTTCTTTCTTCACCTTTTCCAGGTATCATGAAGAGAGCCTCTGGTCTGCCATCTTACCTGGGAGTAGTCCCACCCTCTTTGTTTTGTTGTTTTGTTTTATTTTGTTTTGCTTGACTTGGTTTGGTCTGGTTTTTCTAGACAGGGTTTCTCTGTGTAACGGCCCTGGCTGTCCTGGAACTCTCTCTCTGAAGAACAGGCTGGCCTGGAATTCACAAAGATTTGTTTGCCTCTGCCTCCCAAGTACTGGGATTAAAGGTATGCACCACCACTGCCCAGACACTTGTTTTAAGGACAGAATAGAAATGAAAACTTAAGTAGCACTGGAGATTGACATTTAAATAAGAGAATTTGAATTCAGGCTGTGTCATGTACTACCTTATTGGGTAAAAAAGAAACAATGTTGTTTATCAGGATACACCTTGCCTTAAGAGACTCCATTTTACAAGAAGCTTTTGACTCCATTTTGAGTACAAACATAGACAGGGTGACTTACCATCTTGTCAGTTACATAACAGCATTTGTCATAGTTTTATGATGATAAAACTTGTAGAGGAAGGGGTTTATTTCATTCTTAGAGAGCTCTCTCAGAAAAGGGAATATTGCCTTCATAGGTGATCTTCACAGTGGTTTTGCTTGCTCTATTGATTCTTGACTTTCAGTCAGGGAGAATTGTCAACTGGATCCTGGAGCATGTGAATGTTTCCTTTTCTTTTCCATGATAATGATCTTTTTCCTCTTTTAATTCTGTCTCATAAAGCCCGGGAGGCTTCCCAGGTGATTTTGATTGAGGCAGCAGAGGAGCCCTGGGAAGAAGAGGCTAAGGTCTCCATTTCTGTGTGGTGGCTGGCTAGGCTGGGAACGAAGGCTAATCACAGCCCCTGGGCATCTCCTGGAGACTCAGACCAGTGAGAAGTGTGGGGCTTTGATTTCACGTTTGTGATGACATAGTCGAAACAGAGAACTCTAACAAAGAGAGTTGATGACAATTAAGTGTACTGTGGAGGTGGGGTGTTTAAGCTCCTGGGCTTGTCACTTCTCTTCTGCAGTCTGCCACCTCCTGAGTGCTTGGTACTGACTAACCGCACTTCTTCCATGACATGGCTGCCACTCAAACCCTCAAGAGTCTTCATCTCTGACACTAACCTTAGGAAATCTTAAAGTTCATGATATTTTCTGATTTTTTTCATTTCCTTTCTTTGGTCTATTATTTTTAATTTCATAACTTTGGGAATTTTAAGCCTCTAAAAAGTCATAGCAAATCCACAAAGATCCCTAACCTTTGCTTTTAAGCTGCTGTACCCCATATGTGTCTGTGTACCTATCATATGGGAGCTCCTTGGAATTCATACAGAAAACACCCAAGTTCTCAGTACAAAGGAGCTTTATTACCCTGGAGGGACAGTGGGGTGGGGGTGAGGAGTGTGGCCTCTGGATTAGACAAAGACAGACAACAGGTGTCTCTTTAGAAGTGGTTTTAAGGAGAAAAAGGTACTGTGCTAGTATGAGTTAGTAAGTCCTGATTGAACCTATTAGCCAGTATAGCCAATTTATAAATTTTGATTACTGGACTTTGGTGTTTTGATAGCTGAACCTTGGTGTTTCAGTCTCAGGAATGAGTTAGTGGCCAAATAAGGGAAAGGGTGTTAGGGGTTAGCTTTAGGAATGTAATCTAGTGGTTTAGCAAGGGAGAGGGAAGGGAAAAAGGCAAAACCTGATGGTTTGCTGTTTGCCATGTGACACCTGTTAGAGAGCCCTCCATTCTCACCTTTTTGTTTCATTATTGTGTGACTAGATGTTGGAAAGGGAGATTTGTTCTCTCTGGCTTCTTCCTCTTGACATTGGGGCATTATTTTTAGGGACCAAAGAAAGCTGTAATGTTGGTCAAGGTCAGGAAGAGCAGGCTGTGTCAGTCAATGTCCAAGCTCTTGGGGCTAGGGAAGTACAGGCAGCATTGGAACAGTTTGTGAGGCTGGATCATTTGGGGCTAGTCACTTTGGAGCTGTTTAGGATACAGATTCTTAGGAAACATTTGGAGCTGGCAAGCTATTGGAGCAAAACCTGTTGGGACAGATAGACTAGGGATGGAGGTGAGTAGTTTAGGAGGAAAATTTTTATCTTGGGTGTACATTTGAAAATTGTAGGCCCATAGTTCTGGTAACTGGGAAAGGGGAGTCCCAAGACAAGGGAAAGGTGGAGAAACCCCATCCTCAGGAACATACAGATGTGGAAACTTAGGCTATTGGTTGATAGGAGTACTTATCTAGAATATATTTGACTTGATGGATTCAAGTTGATTTCCTGAAGCATATAGGAATTTTTTAAGTTTACAAAAAGAGATAAAAGTTTTAGATGTGTTAGCATTGAAAGGATAAAAAAAAAAAAAAAAAAAAGGTGAAGAGGTTACTTTTCGGCAGGCCCTGCCCAGGTATGCCAATTAGCAAACATGCCACAGACAACAATTAGTGCAAGAGATTTACTGGGGGAGGGGGTGGGGAAGAGTGAAAGAGTGGGTATATGAGAGAGGCAGGCAGACAGACAGACAAACAGTGAAGAAACAAGAGAAAGAAGAGAGTTAAGAGATGAGCAAGAGGCAAGAGAGGCAAGAGCTGTGCCTGGCAGGCAGTTTTAAAGGGTACACATGTCACATGTACACATGTCCACAGCTGGTGGTGGAGAGGCATCTGGCAACAGGTGACGATGCTTTGGCAGAGGCAGGTTGCTGTCCTGGCAGTGGAAAGTGACAATCATTATCATTGGTTGTAATCTATGTTGAAATCCACATTGTAGAAAGGGCAGTAGGTTCATGTCTTTGAATCATAGTAAAAGTTTGGGGATCCAAATAGTAGCATAGAAAGAGGGAAAGAAGTCTGAAAAAACTTTTCACATACCCTAAATCACTTTCTCAAACGCTTACTTAAGCTTTCATATCCTCAGACCTTAAAACACCTTTTGAGATCTTTATAACTTGCATTTACAGACTTTTATAGCTAAACATTTACATCTGCAGACCTTTATAACTTGTATTTACATACATTAAAACATTTTGTTTTAGACTCTTGAGATTTCAGACCTTTACAACTTGGTGAGTGGGGTTATATAGTGAAGGTGGGGTTTCTCATTGTCATATATTGTAGGTTTGTGTAAGGTTCTGTAAAAAAAAAAATCTTATCTGCTGGGATGAGAGTCGAGTGGGTTTGGAAAAAGGATAGAAAAGATTTGGTATTAGAGTGAAATATTTTATGTAAGTAGAGAATAATGTCCTGTGTTGAAGGTTTAATTGCTGAACTGACCTGAAGCTAAGAAGGGCTTGAAATATGCCTAAAACCCCAAATTTTCTAATCCTGAGAGTGGCAGGATTAGAGTGCCCCAATCCCTTGCTCACGTGCCAGCAGACTCCAGCAATTAGGCTTCTCTGAATGTGGAAGAGCCCCAATGCACTTACCAACTGATAATCCATACATCTCCAAGGCTGTAGGACTGGTTGCTGCTTATGTGATCACTGAAACATCCCAAGCTGGACTTTCCATATGACCTTATAAGGTTTCTTCCCTGGGCCCCTGTCACCCCTGAGTATCCAAATGAAACACCCTCCATGTTCTCTCTCCAATCAATGATATATCATGGCATGGACCCAACCAGCCATTCTTCCGAGGATGTAACTGTCCCTTGCCCCCTCCAAATAAACGGGCTGTTCCACTGACACACTCTCAGGATCAGTCTTCTGTGACTGTGCTCGGCTGCATGGGTGGGGCTACGGCACAAATAGTCTAACCATATCTGGACGAAGCAGTACTCAAGCCAGGAGTTCGGTATGTTGTTATCTGGGTTAGAGGAAAATGGAGTGAGTTATAAGGAATGAAAGGGCAGCTTGATGGACTGTCGTGTCAGCACAATTATTGCCTTTACGTACAAAAGAGGAGTCAGTCTGATGTTCTTGTAATGAACCAAGTCAATTTGATAGGGTAAAAGAAAGGCCTTGAGGAGGTTATGGATATATGAAGACTTAATAATTGAGTTGCCACTTGTGTTTAGAATTTCTCATTCCTTCCATATTGCTGAGTGTGTTAGCAAGATATGGAAAGCATATTTGGAGTCTGTGTACACCATTAATGATGTATATTTTAACGATTTAGAAGGCTCTGGTGAGAGCTATTATTTTTGTCTGTTGATTGGTAGTGTGTGAGGGTAAGAAGGCTGCCTTGACATCATCTGAGACCATTGTGTATCCTGTAGCAGGGTGTCCACCTGACAGGAAGGAGCTGCCACCTGTATAAAAAGTGTAGGCAGGGGGCTGGAGAAATGGCTCAGTGGTTAAGAACACTGACTGATCTCCCAGAGGACTGGGGTTCAATTCCCAGCATCCACATGGCAGCACATGACTGTCTGTAACTCCGGTTCCAGGGACCTGACACCTTCACACAATGCACATGAAATAAATTTAAATAAATTATTTTTAAAAAAGTGTAGGCAGAAGTAGCTAGAAGACTATCTTGTATGTGAGAGGGTTGGAGGAGGAGGTCTTCAAGAGTCTTTGGATAGGAGTGAAGAGGGTCTTGGAATGTTGGGGTTAAGGGGTAAGCATGGAGGGATTGAGGGGAGAACAGGTAAAAAATGTGAGTAATGAGTGTTTGATAAGAGAAGTTTGGAGGGATAGAATCTAAGACAGTAGAAGGCATTAAACTCCTTTGTAAGTTAAGAATTGAGAGAGAAAGAGAGAAGGGAATAGACTATGTGTGGGAATTTGTTAGATTTAGAGATGAACAGAGAGGTTGTGTCAAGAGTGTGTAGACAGGGAGGCCAGCCATGGATGGTGTTGTCTAGAGTTTTGGAAAAGTAAGCTAACAGGGGCAAAGGTCAGTCCTAGAAAATGTCCCAAGACCCCAAGGGCATAAATGACTTTCAGAAGTGTAAAGATGGAAAGATCTGCATAGATCTGGGAGGCAGAATGACCGGGCTGAAAGGAGAGCATTTTTTAGTTTGAAGGATCATTTGTCAACAGGAAGAAGAGGCTCATAGGCGGATCCAGAAGTTGGAGCAAGTTAAGTGTGAGTTTTGGAGGGTTCTAGAGGACAGGCTGTGCACTCTGACTATAGGTGAGGGACAGGGTGTGTGAGACCTCAGAATTCTCTCAGGACTGAAAAAGTGGCCTCTGTATCTAGGAGGAACATGAGGAGGCCACCTGACACATAAAATGAGACCCTAGGCTCCTTCCTGAACAGTGTTTGGTGTGAGCTTGGGCAGGTCAGTCAATGTCATCAGAGATCTGAGAAGGATAAATTATAGCAAGGGGTATAATCCAAATGGCATAAATATCAATTAAAATGGCAGACTTTTTCATTAGCTAGATAGTTATTCTGGTCTCTCATGGTCTCACTGGCTGGGTAATAGTGGTAGGTCTTCAGTTGTCATAGGGCAGCGGCCTTCGGCTGTCAGATCCAGGTCGGGGAGAATTTTCCTGTATGGGAACTTGGAAAAACTGACCTTACTTTAGTCAGGCAGAATACAGCAGTCAACCCAAAAGTGTCCACAGTTTGAGCAGAGCCCTGGTGGCAGTTGAGGCAGTTTTGTTCAGTGGTTAACAATACCACAATCTAGGTGGAGTCTTTGTGTCCCACCTGGCTTCTTTGGGGACATATTTTTATTAGGAATGGGCATGTCTCTATAATTATTAAATATTTAAAATGTCATGGTTGGCAGATCTCTGAATAGTTTGGGGACAACCTATCTAATATGTCTGATTTTTTTTTTTTGGCTTAATTTTGAAAGCATATACTGAAGGCTAAATAAAGTTTGTCATTAAATGAATTATATAATAGTTTGCAAGTTACTAGTTAAAAGATTGTGGAGATAAGAGACTTTTGAAAGTGTAGAAGAGAGCAAGATATATGAGATTTGGGGATTGTTTGCATAAGCTTCAGGAGGAGGAGAGGTCTTGGAGCTCTTAAGGAAGAGCAGACAACTCCAAAGGGGAGAGCAGAAGCTGTGGGACCACAGGTGAGACCTGAGAGACAAGAGAACAGGGTCCCATAGAATTGTAGGCAGCTGGGGGCGGGGGTGGTGAGGGGAGGAAAGGATTAAGTTGGGAAGTGGAGATGGAAAACAGCAGCCTAGTGAGCTTTGGCAAGTTCTCTGATGGTGGCAGGCTCCGGTGGCCTCTGGTGGGCTTTGGTGGTAGACATTGGCTCTGTGCAGCAGGGACAGATGCCAGTGGCTGGAGAGGGAGCAGTGCAGCTAGTAACAAGCTCCTGGAGTGGTGGCAGTGGTGGGGGTAGAGTTTCTGGAGCTGTGTGACCATGCTGGTGGTTAACAATAAATCCTTCGCCGGGTGGTAGTGGCGCACGCCTTTAATCCCAGCACTTGGGAGGCAGAGCCAGGCAGATCTCTGTGAGTTCGAGGCCAGCCTGGGCTACCAAGTGAGTTCCAGGAAAGGCACAAAGCTACACAGAGAAACCCTGTCTCGAAAAAACCAAAAAAATAAATAAATAAATAAATAAATAAATAAATAAATAAATAAATAAATAAATCCATAAATCCTTAATGGCAAGCCAGCAGGACTCTGACGGTGGAGGAGTACGTGAAACAGGCAGTACCTACAGTTCCTCAAAAAGTCTATTTTAACCTTAGGCCGGGCTGTGGTGGCGCACGCCTTTAATCCCAGCACTCGCGAGGCAGAGCCAGGCTGATCTCTGTGAGTTTGAGGCCAGCCTGGGCTACCAAGTGAGTTCCAGGAGAGGCACAAAGCTACACAGAGAAACCCTGTCTCGAAAAACCAAAAAAAAAAAAAAAAAAAAAAAAAAAATACCCTCCTTAGAGTTCATCTGCCTTCCTATAACTGCCCATGTACCTGAAACTAAGGTAAGGTAAGGGAACGGGCATTCCATCTTGTGAGAAGTCAGGGGTTCATGCATTCAGATATCATGAATTCATAGGGTTGGTCTGACTGTATCTCTGAGAAAAGGACTTCTTTTCCCTTTCTTTCTTTCTCTCTCCAATGTACAATGTACAGAAAAGTTTATGTACCATTTAAAATCCCAGTCATATTAACACTGCCCAGGCCTGTGAGCAGAAAAGGCCCCTAGGCTCACAGCCCAAAAGCAGGAATGTGTCCCTTACATTACAGGTCTCACATGCAGATGATCACTGGAGCAAGGGGTTTTGAAAAGACCCCAAAGACTTCATGTGCATCTGTGTATTAGTGTTCCTACTGAGAGGGAATGAACAAGAGGAATGGATCTAAGACAAAAGCATCAAGGATAGACAAGTGACAATGGGAATTATAATTCTGAGGGAACCATGGCAATGTAATAGTTCAAATGAAAAGAGGCACTTAGGATGTGTTTCTGAAGATATGACCAACAGCAATTTCATGATGCATCCTTAAGGTAGGTGAAATGTTAAACAGAACCAATGCTGGAAGAAAAATATACCCAAAAATGTAACTCACAGATCCAAGATAAATGGGGAAACTTGACTTCTGTCCCTACTTTTCTCAGCACCCCTAGAGGCAGCATTGTGGAATATTCACCTGACTGTGGTCTGCGCATCAAAAGTAGCACTAATGCCGGGCGGTGGTGGCGCACGCCTTTAATCCCAGCACTCGGGAGGCAGAGCCAGGCGGATCTCTGTGAGTTCAAGGCCAGCCTGGACTACCAAGTGAGTCCCAGGAAAGGCGCAAAGCTACATAGAGAAACCCTGTCTCGAAAAACCAAAAAACAAAAAAAAAAAGTAGCACTAGCATTAATAGTTATGAGAAATATGGTCCCTCAGAATCAAGCATAGCTTTTGTAGTTATCTTATTGTTGTAGTTGTAAGGCTTTGATACCTTGATAATTTTTTTTCCACATCACTTGGATTTGTCAGCGTGAGAGTCAGAGCTTCCTCAGATGCCAAGAAATTTTCTGGCTATTCAATGCAGAAGACCTTGACCTCACTTCTTATCCAAGTGGAGAGGTTGGCTGTGACTGCTTGAATATAAGATGGGCCTCACAGGCTCAACTGTTTCGACACTTGGTCCTCTGCTAGTGGTGCTGTTTGGGAAGGCTGTGGTGGCTTTGGGATGTGTGGCTGGATAGCAGAAGTGGGTCACTGGGGCCAGGAATGGAAGTTACACTTGCCTCTGCCTCTGGCCTTAGCCCTCTGCTTCTCAATTTACAAAGATCTGAAGATGTCCTGTCACATGTCCTCACCACCATAAGCCTCACCATGCTATGCTTGACTGAAACTGTAAACCAGGGCAAATCTTTCCTCCTGAGAGCTATTTCTGTTCAGAATTTTCTCACAAGAAAAAGAAAAGCAACTAATATATTATTCAAAGGGACTAAATCACAATAATTCCAAATTAATTTTTAAATTGAAAACAGGTTAATTTCCCTAATCAAAAGCCCCACTTCAGCCAGTCATCTCTGGCTCTAAGCTTACGAGTTCAAATGGCATAACATGTGAAATTCAGGTCATGCTGTCCCAGGAAAGCATGCTTCCTAGTGGTCCTCATAACACAGGAAAAATGTCTTCCACAATGTCATCTGGGAAAGGGATGCTATAATTAGTGAGATATTATCTTAAATTAAAAAAACAATTTTTATTTGATAATAATAATTGCCACCTATTTTTTCTGTTCCCTATATCATTCTATAGGATCTCCATATTCTTCCCAAATGAATATAAATTTTTTGTTTTGTTTTGTTTTTTAGAGTCTTTGAGACAGTCTTTCAATGTAGCCCTGAGTAATCTGAAACTGTGGAGTAGACCAAGGTGGCTGAAAACTGGTAGTAATGTTGTTTCTGCATCCCAAGTTCTTGGATCATAGGTGTATGCCACCATACCTGGCCAAGTTTTGCCATTAACCTGTAATTTTAAAAAAAAATCTCTACTTGATGGTCTGGAGAGATGGCTCAACAATTAAGATCTCTAACTGCTATTCCAGAAGACCCAGGTTTGATCCCCAGTACCCATGTGGTGGCTCACAACTACCTATAACTCTAGTTCCAGGGGATCTGATTCTCTCTTCTGGCCCTTACAGGCACTAGGTATACACAAGGTACAAAGAATACATGCAGGCAAAACATCCACCTGTAAAAAATAAATCCATTAAACAAAATCTTTCTTACAAATCCACTTGAAGTTTTGGTCATGAAACCACATGAAGCTATACAGATACAAGAGGAAATCACAAATATGACAACAATAAAGATTTCTAAAGACTCAACAAATAATAATTAATTAAAGATCAAATATACAGTAACTCCCAGTTATTTCTGTCAGTGCTCACTTGTGTTGTATCATGTGAATCACAGCAGTCTTGATTCAAGCACCTCACACATGACTTTATATTGAGTGTGCTGTCATTCTTTGCAACACAACAAATACTGCCTAAAAAAACATCTGGGCTCAGATTCAAGTCTGCTGTATGCTATGGATGGGAGTACTTTTATTGCACAAAGTTTTATACTCATATAGAATTAATGACATCATTAGGGAGAAGAAAGATTTAAAATATTTTCCTACTTCAGTGAGTAAGCATCAGGTTTGTATATATTTGGATTTTTTTAGAGTATTTAATTTTAAAAATTGCTATTTTAGTTGATTATTTGAGTTCCATTAAAAATAAATTATTAAATGAATTTTATCTTAGGATTAGGATAGATTTTCTAACAACTTCTAAAGTAGTCTTAAAACTCTATCATTTTGTACTAAGTATTTATGCAAAGTAGATTTTCACCATTGAGGACTACAAAATAAAATTATTGATCAACTATGAAAAATCTATAAGATGCTTTGCATCCAACATTATTAAATATTCAGATTTATTTAATAATTTAAATATTCAAGATTTAATTCTTTATGTAAAAATAAAAAAGCATACAATCAACTCATCAATACACAAACTAGCTCTCATTTTAATAAATGGTAAGATTATGTGTATATAAAACTATTTTAAAATAACTTTATGTTTTATTATCTGCAAATGTTTGATTTGTATATATATATAAAATATATATATATTTTTTATATATGTATATACCTGAGATAACATGTAATTGTCTTGGGTAAAAAGAAGTTAGAAGTGGAAAAACTTTAGAAGCATTCCACTGGAGTATGGAAGTATCTCCTATGCATATTGTTTGGTGGAAATGGCTATATTATTAAAAATGGTCCATGGATTCAAAAAAACCTTCATAAAAATTATTTTGGCATTACTTGCAGACCTTGTACAATCTGAAAACTCATATATAAACACAAAAGCCCCTCTAGTAGCTAAGCAGTTCTGTCAGAAATAACAGTCTAGAGTCGCACAATATATTACTTCAAATTATACTACAGAGCCATAGTGACAAAGACAGCATCATATTAACCTCCAAACAAGCATATAGTTGAATAGAGTATAACAGAACAGAGTAGAGAGTAGAGCAGAATAAAAAATAGAATAGAATGATACAGAAATGAACTCACACATTACAACCTCTTAATTTTTGGCAAGTGTGTCAAAAACATACACTGGAAAAAAGACAATCTCTTCAACAAGTGGTAATGGAAAAGCTGGATATCCACTTTTGGAAGAATGAGACTTGTACCCCGCATAAAAGTCAATGCAAAATATACCAAAGACTTTAATAGAAGACCTGAAATTTTCTGCCAGGGACCAGCCTCAGCAGTTTCGGGGGTCTTAAGGATAGGATACCTGGAAGGCACAATAATGACTCAGAGACAATGTTCATGCAAGCTGACCAGTCACTTTGGGCTTCTGCAGTTGCTAAGTTTCATTTGCTTCCCTAGCTTCTCTAACTTGTCTTAGCTCCTCTAGCTTCTCTAACTTCTCTTAGCTTCTCTAGCTTCTCTAACTTCCCTAACTTCTCTAACTTCCCTTAGCTTCTCTAACTTCTCTTAGCTTTTGCTACAGCTTCTTTAGCTTCTGCTTTTGCCCTGGTAACCTCAGTCTTTTATTATCATAAGTAAAGGGGGAACAGAAAGAAAAGGGGAAATTGCCTAACACAAAATGTTCTCATGATTCCAAAGGTTATTTTTAGAAAATCACCAATATATTCTTCATCATCTTTTACTAAACATAGGAACTATCCCAGAATTAACACCGAAGCAAGCATAATCTATTTTTATTATTAATGATTATACAATCTTTTGAGCACTTGACCCAAAGGCTAGCAACATGCAATTTCACAAAAAAAAGGTAAAAATAAGAACAGTGGTCAATGTACCAGATAGTCATTTCCTTCTCACATATCCTGCTCCAACCTCAAGACCCCTATAGCCACCTAAGTTCCTCCTCAGCCCTCTGCAAACACCAAGCCCCATGACTGGTGGGCTACAATGACCTCAGACAAGAAATCTGTCTCTGCAAGTCAGCAACTTCTGTCCTTCTATATCCCAACAATTCCAAGGAAGACTTGATCTAATTTTTAGAGCTTCTATGAAAGGAAGCTCACCTTTCTTGGCAGCTCTTTTTAATCTAGGAACCCAATAAAACTTGTAGCAATCACTCCATCAATTGTCACATTATCTCCACACTCCTTCATGTTGGGATCAGAAAGTTTCTGACCCCTCTAAGATTGCCCCCCACCTCCCCTGTTCTGAGTCCGCTGAGGTCAGGCTGTTCTGTGGATGTTTTGCTGTTTGGTATATCTCGTGGTTTAGCAGCTGTGGCTTCCTGGGGCATGCTGACCATTCCTTGACCTGGTGATTGATAAACAATTTTGTTTGTTCCTCCTGAAAGGGTACATAAGATGGGGAAGAAAAAATAAAGCTAGTCCTGATGCTTGTAACTTGACTGGTGTGTGCTGTGTTCATCCTGACTTCCCTTGCCAGGTTTTGGGCCCAATTGCCATGCAGGCATGGCAAGTGGAGGTCTCACCGAGACCTGGAAAGAGGGGTTTGAAGGACAGGGTCACTCCTGGGCTAGCAAACGGAGTGAATTGGGGATACGAGTAATTAAGGTACGTACCGTAGGGAATGCTACATAGATGGCCACTGAGATCACTAAGGTTTTAAAACAGCAAGGAACAGAAATTAAGCCAAGTACCACAGCCGCATTTGTTACAATTGTTGCAGAAGTCAGTCCTTGGTTTTTAACTGGAGGGTGATTGAATATCCCTGATGGGGAACAAGTGAAACAGGACTTACAAAGGGCCCTTCATGAGAGGGGCCCAGATAACTTACCTATAGCTACATTTTCCTTATGAAGATTAGTTAAAGATGCCTTGCTAACAGAGAAAGTTAAAGTACAAGAACAGTTAGCTGAGGCTACTAGACTTTTTAATGAGGTTCAAGAGGAAGAAACTAAGAAATCTGTAAGCGCTGTTGATGAGAAATCAGACGTGTTGTGGGGCATGGAGACTGAGTTGTCAGAATCAGAAGGAGAGGACTCAGAGGAGGAGAGATTAGAGCAAGAAATCAAGGAGTTAAAGAAAAAAATTAGAACAATGTAAAGTAAAACCAAAAGACAGTTCAGGCAAAGAGGACGCTGTCGGCACTCAGCCATCTGCGCCAACTCTATCTCCAGCCTATTATGAGGAGGAGGGTTGGAAATGGCCAAATGTAAAAGAGTATCGAGGAATAGCCTTCCAAAATTCAGGTGCCCAGCATTCCCAGTCATAGAGACAGATGATCCTGCTAACTCTGGTCAGAGAATCAGACAGCATGTTGCCCTCACCTTCAAGGAAATGAGGCAGTTGAAGGAAGCTGTATCCAGCTACGGTGCCTTGGCTCCTTTTACTTTATCTTTGGTAGAATCTTACCAGGCATCTAACCTAACACCCAGCGATTGGCAGCAGCTATGCCATGCCGTTTTGTCTGGAGGTGATTATTTACTATGGAGAGGAGAGTATCAGGAAAAGTATATACAAATTGCCCGTTTAAATGCACAAGTCGGGTTTCCTCAAAGGAATTTAGACATTCTGACCGGCTCAGGAGGGTACGCTGCCTTAGCGCGGCACAACTTGTTTATGATCCTGGAGTATATGCTCAAATAGCTACTGCCGCAATCTAGTCTTGGAAAGCATTGCCTAATAAAGCAGCAGGTGATCAACTGTCTCAAGTGACCCGTCCCGAAGGCCAGGTTATTGGGTGAGACCCGAGGAGGCACCCCCTGAAAGATCAATGGGGGCGAGAGAGAAAGGAGACCAGGCACATAAAGAAAGACAAAGTCAGTCTGAGTCGCGTCAAGGTCTCATTTATTGCAAAGGGAGGCAGGCTTATATATGCTGGTAGCTAGAAGAAGTAGATAGGGGCATGGAAAATCACTAGGAGGAATTTAGGATAGGGTGGGGGTTAGGGTAAGGTCTCTTTGTTCCAGGGCTTGAGCAACAGACCATCATGTTCCAGGAAGTTAATCTAAAAGTACATACTGCGGTTTTGTTGAGAAATGGTTGCTATTAAAACTGTTAACAGAAGATTAGGTAAACAGCTTTTTCCCATGAGAATCAGCTAGGCTACTTGGCTCCCGACACTCAAGTAGTTCAGGGCCCATCTGAGGTTTATCACGATTTTGTTTCACGCTTATTACAATTAGCTGGAAAGTTGTTCGGGATGCTGATCAAGCCATGCCAATAGTAAAACAGTTGGCTTTTGAAAATGCCAATAAATACTGTAAGGAAGCCTTAAGATCTCATAGAAGTAAGAGTTTGAATGATTATACCAGGATCTGTAGAGATATAGATGGAAATCACATAACGGGACAGGTGTTAGCTGCAGCCATACGCCATGGCCTTGGAGGGGCTGCAGGTAACGCAGGACAGCCAACTGTTTTGGTTGTGGACAAGCAGGACATTTTAAAAGGGACTGCCCTAATAACATAGCCTTATTTTCCTTCTGTTTATGCTAGTAATTGGACTATGGGCCGTCCATCGGCTTGATTCTATTCCATCTCATCCTGACTTTTGAGGAGTCTGTTAAAGTCAATTATTCTTCTGGGAAAAAGAAGTGTGGAATGATACTGGGGCGAGAGGGGGTGCTTTATTAAAATTGTTCTGTTCAGAATTGCAGCCTTAGCAGTTGCTGCCTTGATAAAGATAATGTGTTAGTTATGAAGAATTCCTGCTGCCATTCCTATGCCAATGGAAGCGTCTTCCCAGTTTTCTGTCCAATTGCATAGAACAAAGAAAGGTTTTGGAATCACTGCTGCTGTTGTTACTGCCATTGCTGTTTCTGCTGTTGCTGCTGTTTACAGCAGGAATTGCCCTTTCTCAAAATACCCAGCAAGCTGATGTGGTGAAAAGAGTCTCTAATGCTTTGGACGTTCGAAATCAGATAAATGGACATGTACATTCTGGACTGCCAACACTTAATCAACAGATGGTGTTGGTACAAGAACAATTAGATTTGTTATGGACTCAACAACATTTGACCTGCTCTCAGATGTATTTATCTATGTGTGTGACCCTGGGGAAGGTTGTTAATGCTTCTCATAAAGTTTGGAGGCTGAATAAGTATGGTTCAGGGTCCTAGAATATGACATTTGTAAATTTTACTATGCAGCTTTTTCATGCCATACAAGCCATTAATAATACTAGAATTATTCCAATTTCAGATATTGGATGGTGGGGTTGGGTGGCCCAGGTTGGAGGCTGGTTTCAAAAATGGTCAGGATCAATTGCTATGGCAATTCTATGATGTCTTAGAATCGGGGTGTGCTGCTGGGCCCTCTGCCAACTTAAAACACAATTTACCATTCATGCAGGTGTCACCCGACAGGCCCCGCTAGCTGTCTCAGCACATACTGAATCCACTCAAGTGTGGATTCAGAAGCTTAATAAGCAGTAACCAGAGACAGGTAACTTCCTAGGATATCATGGGCACCTAAGACCGGAAGTATGGAGGGCACTTTCCTATGACGGGTAAGTTCATGCTACTGGGTCGACCTAAGACAGGTGCCACTTAAATAAATAAAAAGAGAGGAGATGTTGGGATCAGAATGGCTCTGACCCCTCTAAGATTGCTCCTACCTCCCCTGTTCTGAGTCTGCTGAGGTCAGGCTGCTCTGTGGATGTTTTGCTGTTTGGTATATCTTGTGGTTTGGCAGCTGTGGCTTCCTGGGGCACGCTGACCATTCCTTGACCCTGAGTGCTTGATAAACAATTTTGTTTGTTCCTCCTGAAAGGGTATATAAGATGGGAAAGAAAGAATAAAGCTAGTCCTGATGCTTGCAACTTGACTGGTATGTGCTGTGTTCATCCCAACTTCTCTTGCCAGGTTTTGGGCCCAATTGCTGTGCAGGCACGGCATCTTCAGGAGGAACAAAAAATGTCTGGATTAAAGTTGCCTTCTCCCTTTCTTAATGGAGGCCTCTATTTTCCCCTATTCTAGGTTCCCACACTTTTAGTTTGTCATCCCATCTGTATGTTACTCCATCCATAGTCTTCAGCCAATATCCCTTAGGGTCTCAAGTTTTACACAATGTCCTTGGAATGTTCTCAGAAACTGAATTATTCATCATGGCTAATTTAAGTCCAGTGTGTTGATACACATCATATCATGTGCTATAGTTGACCACACATTCGGTACAGTTTATCCAAGCCTAAAAAGTTTCCCCAGGCTGCAGGTTCTTTTCCATGAACCAGATAACTGCCTTAACCCCAGCCTGAGTGATCATCTCTGTATAATTTCCTGTGAAATTTACTTCATTCCTTTCCTGTATCACAGAAATCACCATTGGTCTAAGAACATATGTAGCTGGAGAACTTTTCTCCAGCTCCCGCCACCAAGTCCCGCCAGTCCCAGAGCCCACTTATAAAATAAACACACAAACTCTTACATTATTTAAACTGCTTGGCCATTAGCTCAGGCCTGTCATTGTCTAGCTCTTACTCTTATATTTAGCCCATTTCTATTAATCTTTACTTTGCCACATGGCTCGTGGCTTACCGGGATCTTCCCATGCGGCTTGTCATGATGGCGGCTGGCAGTGTCTCTCCCCCCAGCCTTCCACTTCCCAGAATTCTTCTCCTTGTCCCGCCTATATTTCCTGCCTAGCCAATGGCCAATCAGTGATTTATTTACTGACCAATCAGCAATACACTTGACATACAGACCATCCCACAGCAAACATAGAACATGAAGATCAGATAGAAGAAGAAGACTAGTATTACAAGAAATATTTATATGGAGGAGGGCATGACATGTGCACGCAATAAAGCATGACCCTGGAACACGTAGGCATTTCTGCCTTGGCCCTCTAGAGGCATGCTAAGCAGAAGATCCAGAGGGGAACATATGGAGGGTTGATGGTCCACAATCTCGGGTCCCCTTTTCTCCAGTCTCTGCTGGCAGCACATCAGCCATCTTATATGCCATCCCCAGCAATTTTCAAACTACTCAAGGAAGACAGAGGTAAAACATTTCAAGATACAGGCAGAAGCAATAAGTTTTAGAAAAAGAATCTAATAGCAAAGACAACAACTCCCAAAACTGACAAGTAAGATCATAAAAAAATGTAATATTTCTTAATACCAAAGGAAGTAGTCTCCAGAGTTAAGAGAGAGTCTACAGAAGAGGAGAAAATTTAGCAACTGTACATCAGGCAATAAGGAGTTAATAATTATATTTCATAAAGACCTGTAAGAATTAAACAGCCAACAAATCAACTGAACAGATAGTTTTCAGAAGAAAAAACACAAATAGCCAGTGAATATTTTTTAAGTATTTAATATCATTAGCCATATGGGAAAAAATGAAAATTAAACTGCTTTGAGATTTCATCTCAAATATATATAGTATAACACAGGTAGTATGAAGGGGAAAGAAGAATAATGGGGCAGAAAGGGTTAAATGGGTGAGGGTAAGAGGGCAGGGTAAAAGAGGGGGTGTGGGAGGAGTAGCTAACAACAAAGTCCTTTGAAAAAGCCATTTGGAAACCTATCTTTGTAGAACTGTCCTAAACCATATATATATATATTAGAAGAGTTTCAATGAAGTTACCCTGTCCAAGAGAATAATGCTTCTCCCGAATGTCCCCATCCTCCTCCCCAAAGTATCTTTTTTTAATCACATCAACATAGAAGCATAAACCAGGGCAATGTTTTACTTCTAGGAACCCATGATTTTAGATTCCATAGATCACATATTTGTTTTTAATGCTTGGTTTATTGTACAAAGCATAATGTTCACCCAGGTTCATTGTCATAAATGAACATCAAGAGCTCTCCATAGATATATTACACTTCATGCCAGCAAGGCATTGAAAATGACCTGACCAAATAATAATAATAATAATAATAATAATAATAATAATAATATGAAGAAGAAGAAGAAGAAGAAGAAGAAGAAGAAGAAGAAGAAGAAGAAGAAGAAGAAGAAAACATCAGAGAAAGGTAACAGGAGTTTCTTAAATTTCAGTCTATTTCCTATAAATGGCAGAAAGAACTGATTACCATGGACATCAAATTTGCAGCAACACAACGTTGTGCAGGCAGACTGTTTTCCAAAATGAAACGAAGGAAAACATCCAGTGAGGAAGCTGGGTACCACTGACAAAATCAGCCCTGCAGGACTCACTGGTGATGAATATGTATTAATCTATCACACTGGGGATGTTAATTATTTCAACACAGGGTGAACAATGACAACTTGAAATTCATATCCTAACCATTAAGTCATACATATTAACGGAAGTAAATTTAGAACTGATTTGAATATTTCCAATTGTTTGGCTTCTAAGAACCTTTTGAACAGTTGACTTGTGTAGAAATAAAAGATAAAGAAGAGAAGAGAAAGATTCTGTAAAGAAATTTCTCTTCAGTGGATACCTTCAACAGCCTCATTTTAGCACTCAGTGGTCTCAAAAGGAGGATGCTGCAGGCCACAGGAATATATCATAAGAACTCAGCTGGTTATGGCAAAGTCACTACCTGGAGGGATCAGGGAATTCCTCCAGAGGAAGCCAAATCCCAAGGAGTTTTTGGTGTTACTTGGCTTGTTATCTATCAGCTGTATTCTGTTATGAAAATCATGTGTGCCTTCATAGTTTTCCCAATTGACTTTTCCCTAAGAAGGACTAACAGTGTGGACTGATCACCCTCTGGACATACACATACCAGGTATTTGGAGAACAGCCTCAGGAAAGGCTTTCTCTGGAATCAGATTATCTCCCTTAGCCACTTTCAAGGACTATAGGAAACACCACCTGTAGCTAAAGTTTTCCTGCCTTGCCCACAGTCAGGACAAATTTCTATCACCCGCCAGTCCTACAGCCGCTCAGACCCGACCAAGTAAACACAGAGACTTACATTGCTTACAAACTGTATGGCCGTGGCAGGCTTCTTGCTAACTGTTCTTATAGCTTAAATTAATCCATTTCCATAAATCTATACCTTGCTATGTGGCTCATGGCTTACTGGGATCTTCACATGCGGCTTGTCATGGTGGCGGCTGGCAGTGTCTCTCTCACCCAGCTTCCTGTTCTCTCAATTCTCCTCTCTGTTAGTCCCGCCTATACTTCCTGCCTGGCCACTGGCCAATCAGTGATTTATTTATTGACCAATCAGCAACACATTTGACATACAGACCATCCCACAGCAACCACCCAGGTGGGTGCCCAACTTCCGAGGACTAACAGTGATAACAGCCCACCTGCAAGTCTCCTGACTTAAATTCCACAAGGAGACACTGCCCAGGTGGGCCCCAACTAACGAGGACTAACAATGATAACAGCCCACATGCAAGTCTCCTGACTTACGGTAAATTCCACAAGGAGACACCGCCTAGGAGAGGTGGACGTTAAGTAATAGCTTTACATAATTTAGCTCGGATCCTCCCTTTATATACCGGGACTTCCAGGGCACAAAGGAGAGAAGAGAAAAGAGAATGGAAGAACTAAATGGGTAAGAACTTGAGAGGAACAAACTGAGATGGGGAAGAACTAGATCGAAGGGCTAAAAGAGAGGACTAGGGGAACGAGATGGAAGATGAGGAAGAGCCAGATGGGAAAGAACAAGATGAGGAAGAGCCAGATGAGAGAGAAGAAGACAGGAGAGGAGCTGATAGGGGAAAGAACTAGATAGATGAGAACCTAGAAGGGACAGAACTAGATGAAGGAATTAAGATAGAACCTAGAGGGGACAGTAGATAAATATAGAGAAATCAGGCAAGAAAGGAGCTAGACATGAGAGTAGAATAGAAGCTGTGTAGAGAGCTTCTATCACAGAATAATAAAGTGTATGAACTAAGGAGTTTCGTGTACATAGATTCATTTCTTTTTATCAAAGATTAATTATCAGCTGGTTTTAGATTCTTCCCGGACCCTGGGAGGGGACTATCGAGGGGCTGGACCCCCCTAGTCCCTGATAGGAGGAGACATGTGAAGTCTTTTTGTTGTTCAGTGAGATGAATTATTTCAACTTAGATTACTTTTTGTGGGCTCAAGACATAGCTCAGTGGTTAAGAGCATGTATTACTCTTGTTAGTAAACTGCAAAAGCTCTGGGTTTGGTGTCCCGGTTTTTGGCACCAATGTTAGTAAACTGATGGCTGAAACTGCGAGGAGACAGTTCAGCCCTAGAGGGCGAGGTATCCCGGACACTTCAGAGCTACTTAGGACAAGAGCTCTGCCCTGAAGGTGTCCCGGACACCTGGAGCTGTTTAGCACAGCTCTGATAACTGAGACTGTAAAGAAACAGCCCAACCTTGGAAAGGAAGGTTTTCTGACTTCTTGGGAGAGTCAAGCCTGGAACTACTTCAGCAAGGAAGGGTATCCTGACTCTTTGGGAAAGTCAGGGTATCCTGACTCTTTGGGAAGGTCAGGATATACCTGGTATGATGGTATGATGGGGGATGGTTTCCCCGCAGGACACAGCAATCCTGCTCCTCTCCTGGAGAGCCACAATCTCTGGCTCAGTGTTACCAGATCTTTCTTGCTCAGTGTTACCAGCTCTTTCTCACTCAGTCCACTATGGGAAGTCCCAGCAAGGTTCTTCTGTTCAGCTCCCCCTTGCTCAGTCCACTATGGGACTTCCCAGCAAGGCTCTTCTGTTCAGCAGTCAATGAAGGTCTTCACCTAATACTCTTTTGAGAAAGAGGTTTATTTGGGAAGGAGGAGTCCAGGAGAGTAACTGCCTCTACCAGGGTGGAGAGAACAGCTCACAACTGACCGGGCAGGGCAGTTTATATAGGATGTCTAGGGGGCGGAGTCAACTGTGATTGGTTAGTTTATTTTCTGCCCAGTGATTATTTTATTTTTGTGAGCAAGGGGCAGAGATGACCCTGATTTCAGGGCCAAACTGTGTTTCTTTCACTGGCCTTTCTTGGCTTTTTGACACTACCTCTAAGTCCAGGGCACATTTCTTTCACTGACTCTGATTCTATGGGCCAAGAGTGTTATTTTGGTACTAGTCTCAGAGTCAGGGTGTATTTCCTGGGTTCTGTGTTTGGGGATAAAGTGTTCACTTCTCTGGCTCAGGTCCCAAACACAGGCTGTGTTTCTTTCCCTTGTCCTGGGCCCTAGGGCCAGGATTCTACTGTCCTGCTCTGTGATTGGTTGATTTCACAAGTCAGTTGGACAGGGGCAGAGATGGATCTAATCTGAGCTAAACTGTGTTTCTCTCATTGGCTTTATCTGAGCCATCCTTCCCTAATTCTGGGCTCCAGGGTCAGGGTGGGTTTCTCTAGTCAGCCCCTTTTCCCTATAACTCTTGCAGAGGACCAAACTAAGTTCTGTTCCTAGCATCCATGTGAGGGCTTACAACCATCTATAAATTCAGTTCCAGGGAATATGATGTCTCTTCTGACCTCCATAAGCTCCTGCACACACACAGTATATATACACCAATTCAGGCAAACATACATACACATAAAATTATATATAAAACATTATTTATATAATATTATTTTTGTATTAGTTGGGTAGACCAGGCATTACAAATCCCAAAGAACATTGTGTGTTCTCTTTGCCCTGATCAGTACAGTTTAGAATGATTTGCACAACTTCAGGCAAGTCAATGACAACTTTCTTTGCCTTTGGGATCTCAGCAAAGATCCAGCAACTATGATCGTACCTGGCAAGCCAGCCTCTGGTCTTAATCCCCAGATACATATATACTTTGGTTTGTATCTTAAGTTGGATACTGGAATTGTAGTCTTATGCTGTGGAGTGTCAAGATGCATTTTAATCAGAGAAATGCTATTTCCCTCTTGCCACAGAAACCCTGTATTTGCCCAAGCTATTGAGTAGGTATGTTACCTTTTACAATGGAAATCAGTGTCAATCTTGCAAAATTGCTCTGGGTTCTTCTCCTTCCCTGAAAAAGGAATACAGTCCAAGAATGCTCCCCAAAAGGCAAACCACTCTGTTCCTAGTTTGTTGACTTAGCTATACTTCTAACTTAAAGTCAGGAGCTGGAGAGATGGCAGTTAAGAGTATTGGTTGCTCTTGCAAAGGACCTGGGTTCAGTTTCCTGCACCCACATGATGGTTCACAACAGTCGGTTAACTCCAGTTCCATAGAGATTTTTTGTCTTCCTTGTGCACATGTAGGCAAATGCTCTTATATATTAAAGTATAAATAAATAAATATAGAAAGCCAAAACCACAAAGAAAAGCAGAATCCCTGCTGTGGGATGTCTTTCTGTATGCTGTGAATATGTGCTGCTCTAATTGGTTAATAATAAAGCTGCATTAAACTGTGGCAGGTCAAAATGGAGCCATGTGGGAGATCCAAGAGGGATAGAGAGAGGAGAAGGGCAGTGTCGGGGAGACACTGTGAACCACCACCAGGAGAAGCAAGATGTGAGAGAGAATACCTTCCATGGCCATGGCCATGTGGCAAAACATAGATTAATAAAAGTCTATTAATTTAAAATGAAAGAGCTAGCTAGAAAGAAGCCTGAGCCATAGGCCATACAGTTTGTAATTAATATTAAGCCTCTGAGTGATTATTTTATAGGCTGATCTGGCACCACAGGAGGGAGAGATTCCTCCGGACTGCTGGGCCAGGAGGGACTGGAGAAACTTCCAGCTACAAATCCCTAGGTAGCTGAAGGTTCTAGAAAGAAGTGGTAACAAAGCAACAGTAAATCCAAGCTCCTGTTTTAAATTTTTTTTTTTTTTTTCGAGACAGGGTTTCTCTGTGTAGCTTTGCACCTTTCCTGGAACTCACTTGGTAGCCCAGGCTGGCCTCGAACTCACAGATATCCGCCTGGCTCTGCCTCGCGAGTGCTGGGATTAAAGGCGTGTGCCACCACTGCCCGGCCTGTTTTAAATTTTTAAGGACATGTAATCAGGTGAGAAGTGTTGCTTGGGTGTGGGAAGGTGAGCCTCAGAGTCCTGGGGAAAGATGAGTGCTGATGCCAAGGCACCATGGGACTCGAATCAGGAAAAGACTATTTGACATGTCCAGCCCTGGCTCCAACCCTTTACTGGTCAGTAAGTAACCCTTAGGGCATGGTTGGAAAACCCTGAATTGGCTCCAACAAGAACAAAGAGAAAGTCTGAGAAAATAAGTAAGCTGAGCCTGGTGGTACAGGCCAGTAGTCCCAGCTATTCAAGAAGCTGAGGAAAGAGGATTCCAATCTCAAGGCAAGCCCCAGGAATTTAGTGAGACTCTGGTAGGAAAATAAAAATTAAAAGAAAGACTAGAATGTAGCTCAGTGGTGAGGTAATTGCATAGCAGGTGGGAGGCCCAAGGTTCAAGCCTTAATAGGGCAAAACAACAGAAACAAATCAAAACAAGAACCCCACAGAGAAGATCCATTCAGATTCAAACTGCAGTCACAACAACACTCAGGGTTGAAGCAGGTGGGAGCAGTGTCAGGGCTCTGATCCTCCAAGCTGTTGTCCTGGATTATTACATTCTCAAAACAGTTGCCTCTGGGGGAAATTCTTAAAACCGGGAGGCAAGAGCCTTTGCTGATAATTATGGTTCCTTAAAAATAGGTGGTATATAAAATATAAGACGAAGAGTGTAATTAGGCATCAGTATGATTCTGCAAGAAAATAAGTAGTGTCTAAAGTGGGCAGTCAACATGATTGAAGTAGTCATCACTGAAAAGTCTTAACAATGTAGGTGGAAAAGTGCTAGAGAAGTAGCCATTGTGGAGTCATCATCCATGCTGAGTCCAGACCTTTCAATGTGGCTGATGCTTGAAGGTCATCCAGTCTCCTGCCTATAACCTTTTACCCATTACTCTATAAGTAAGACTCCAAACCTCATTGGCTCTCAAGAGTGAACTTTGGTTGAATCACACTTTGGTTTGTTCTTGGGACCATAAGAGGAGGAGGTATATATTGACATCTCTCCCAGAGAGGGAATTCTACAAATGGTGGTAAAAAGGTATCCAAGAGGTTATTTATGGGGAAACCAAAGCCAGAAAGGAAGAAGGACTGGATACAAATTCATTGTCCAAGTTGTTTCATCATCAACAAAATTTTATCAACAGACAGGTCTTTGTGGAATATATGCCAAGGCCCCTCAGAATATAAAGGTCCCTTGGAATGCAAATACCCCTCAGAATATAAAGGTCTATTAGAATGGAAAAGTTCCTCAGAAGGCAATTGCTGGAGACCTCTGAAGCTGTCATGTAGACAGTCAAAATGAGATTATTCAACCAGAGGCTGGGGAGTTGGTTTTGCCCATACGCATGCTTGGTCATGCTAGGAACTGCACACACACACACACACACACACACACACACACACATTGAGAATCTTAGAAAACTGTTAAAAAGGGTTACAAATGGGAAAATAACATAGTGATGAGTCAGAAGAAGGAATCTGGCTGTGCTTTGGAGAACTGTTTCAATGAGGGATGAAAGGAACCTGGTGAGCCACCCCTGCAGCATGCAGGCAAGAGTTGTGCTAAGATGAAGGAGGCTTGCAGGATGAAGATCAGAAGAAATCAACTGAAGTTCCTGCAACATATAAAGTCTTTCCAAAAGCACCAAAGGCAAGAACATTAGCATAACAGAAAGCCTCTCAAGAGTCCCATCTGGGCTCTCCTCCAGATCCTGTGGTGGATGCAGTTCCCTTCAACTTGTCTCTCCTACTATTGCGTCAGTTTACTTATGTGTCGCTGTGACTGAGTCTGGCATTGTAAACAACTTAAATAAGACTTATTTTGCTGCTAGATGTCTATTGATCACCATGGCACAAGAGACATGGTGTACCAGAGCAGTTTACATCATGGACACAATGTACCAGAGCAGTTCCTACATTGGTAGCATGGAGACAGAACAACGAGAGACAGGGAAGATAGCAGCCACTCTGTACCCTAGTACAAATTACTTTTCCTGTTTTCATGGCCAAATATATCACAACAAGCAGCTTTAAGAATGGTTCGTTTGAGGTAATGGTTATTGGAGAGACTCCAGCTTCAAGGGCGAGGTATGTCAGCTCACAACCATGGTAGTGGGCTCTTTCTGGACAGACCAGGAAGCAGAAAAAGATGAATTCTGGTGTTCAGCTGGTTTCAATCTTTTTTCCTTTTTCATTCAGTCTGGGATCCTAGTCCACAGGATGCTACTACTACAGTGAGGATAGGGGTTCCCTCCACAGATCAACCTCTTTGGAAACTTTCTGATAGTCATTCCCAGTTATATGGCTCCTAGGCAATTCCATTGAGCTATTTCCTCCAGTTAAAATAACACCTCCTAAAAAACTTCTTCCTAAAGGGTGCCACAAGCTGGGGACCAAACATTCAGAACACGAGTATATGTGGGATATCTCATATGAAAATGTAAACAACATTACTTTCTCCTGCCTTCTTACCTTTGCCTGAATAAACTTGGCTTACCTTTTGGGTTTTAAGATATACATACTGTTAGTTTTTTAGCTGCGTTGTGTTCTTACCCAGCAAGGAAATGCCACGAAACACGACAGAATCCGCTAACAAAGAGTTTTATTAAAGGTAAAGGGACAGAGAGTGAACAGGCCTGCGGGAAACACGTGTGTGGAGAAGGAAGAACCAGGAGCATGGCGCCTGATTTTAAATGCTGGGCGTGGACAGATCAGCGTCACTACTACACGCAAGCGCGTAGGTCACATGGCCACGTTGCGCGCTTACGTGGCCAGTGAAACGTCACGCATCTCGGTCGCGCGAGATGCCCTGACCCGGAAATGGCTATCCTGACCTGGGCCTGGCTAGACGGAAGTGTCCGCCAGGCATATGCGAACACACCTGACCGTGGGGGCGTGTTGTAAATCTTTCACATACTACACTTCATGAGAGTCTTCCTTGGTGCTCTCTGTCTACCCCCTGTGCTTGGGTCACATATATGTCTTATGTGTTTCTTCTACTTCCATTAAAGCACAGCCCTAAGATAGAATTGCTTGCTCTTGCTCACCTACCTTATCTTTTTAAAAAAAATTTTGACTATAAACTCCATGTCCTATTCTGTACACAGCATTTGAAAAATACTTGTTAGATTTATACTGCCTTATTCCACACCAGTAAGTTAGCAAATGCACAATCAATTTGTTTTGTACAGGAACCTTTCTCAAATTGATTATGAATTTTTTCCAACCTAGACTAAGAAGAGCAGAGTTTAACTTTGAACACAAGGTCATCATTTATAAATGCAGACACTGCTGGGCATGGTGACACATGCCTGTAATTGCAGCACTTAGGAGATAGAGGCAGCTGGATTTCTGTGAATTCAAGGCCAGTTTGGTCTACATAAGAGAGTGCCAGGCTAGCCAGGGCTACACAGGGAGTCCCTGTCTCAAAAATACATATATGTAAATAAATTAAGTATAAACGGAGTCACAACAGAAGAATCTCAGAATTCCTTAAATATTCATTTTCTAAACTGGATCATTTTCTAAATTGAATAAACTAAGATCCAGAGAGGTAAAATGACCATAATTTATATTGGTAAAAATATAATTAAAATCTCACTCTCTGATTTTTTCTTCATATCTAAAATGTCCAATGAAGTACATAATATGTATTAAAAATTTTTATGTAAAGCTTGATGAAATATCCCAAACTTAGGTAACAAAAAGAATCAAATAAAACAACAACAAAAAGACACAGAGTTAATCTTTCCTGGACCCCAAGAATCATAAAAGATAACCTATGTATTTACTTCATCGGTACAAAATGTTTTGCGTATATGTATGAATATGTACCACATGTATGCAGGACCCTTGGAGGCCAAGGTATCATGTCTGATAGAACTGGGGTAAAATGCTTGTGAACCTCATGTACATGCTGGGAATCAAACCCAAGTCCTCTGTAAAGACAGCAAGAGCTCTTAACAGCTGAGCATATGATATTTTTGTTTTATTTTTTATGTTTAATATATGACCTTACAAGAAAGGAAGAAAATGCATTAAACAGTAAAGCAGGTATTGGGACAGTGATTGGATTGAAGTACTTCTGACTCTGAATCCAGCCCTAGGAAGATCAATCCAGGGACTAGAGTTCTCTTGAGTTCTTGAGAATGTCTGAACGTTTGGAGCCAGCATTGCACAGCTCTAACTCCTGTGTTTTCTTTCAGTTCTTACTCTTCATAGCCTTTCTGCTTTTTTGCCATTGTCAGTTCTCAATCTTTAATCTCTCAATCTCTCAGCATACCCATATCTAGTAAGCCCTGTCTTTATTTGAATATGCTTGGTATGCAGATAACAGTAGCCCCCAAAGTGTTACACTACTCATGATTTTGTTTCATTATCTTGTCTCTTCCATAGGTATGCCTATATGTACTGAAGAATTACTTGTTTATTAAGTACCGTCTTAAATAAGCATTGATAGGTACCACATTTTAAACTCTAGCTCATGATCTTTATGATGGATTTCTTTTTCCAAAATTCTTTTCTGATTCTTGGTTTTTATTTGCTGAGCCTAGCTCTAATATACTTAACTATTTTTTAGACTTAGTGTTTAAGAAGAAATCTTCATCCTCTCTTTCAATTATTAGAAACTATTTAAGATATTCACAGACTGAGACTGCCTTCCCCACACTCTCCTCGAGTGTGGGCTTTTGGGGCAGAAGAAGCAGAAGAGACGTAGATATGGAGGTCCAAGTGGGCTTGTAATCACAGCTGAGGGATTCTGTAGGCATACTGCAAGTTTTAGAATTAATTCTTTCTGACAGCAATCAGAAGGGTCTCAGAGAGCTGCAGAGATGACTCAACTGTTAAGAACTTTTTGCTCTTGCAGAGGATCTGAATCCAATTCCCAGCACTCAATGAATTTAGTGCATATAAACTCACACAGGCACACACATATACACAAATAAAATATTAAATAAATATTATTTTTAAAAGAAGGTTCTAGGGAAAGCAGGGAATCATACAATTGGCTTGTGAGTGGACACATAAATCTATCCAAGACTTTCAGAAATGAAGCTGTAAAAAGATTCATTTCTTCCCTGACAAAACCTTTTTAACCCACTCTCAGCACTTAAATTGCTGTTGCTTTCCAGTAAAATGCAAACAACTACTCTACATAACAAGCATTAACTGTATAAAGAAAAGCAGAGGCCAGAGTTTTACTGCAGTCAGGAGATTGTTAACATAGACAGTGGAAGAGATTAGGAGAACACCTGCAGGGCTCAGATTCTTGCTGAGTGACTTATAGAAGAGTCAAGTATTGGTAGTCTGCTCTCCATCCAGGAATTTGGTTGACACAGAAGCAGAATTTAAATAAGTTTTGAGGGAGTGGTTTTGTGGTTCAAATCAGGGAGTCTGAATTAAGGAAGACAGTAGCACTCTTCTTCTTTGGCCTAGCTTCACAGAACACAGCTATTGAACAAAACCTTTTTGTAGAAACAAAACCAAATCTTCCCTGAGAGCAAAATCAGCCAGGATGCATGTCAATTCAGTGAAGAATTTTCTAGAGATCACAACTTCCCATTGGGCCTCAAAGACATTCAGGAAACTGGTTAGCACTGAGGTCCAGGTTACAGAAGAGATATTAGGTGGAGAAGTACAGACCATCTGCCAGTTATTTTGACATTTGTTCTGTAGTTCTTGGCTTCTGTCACAAGGGTTCCTAGGTCAGTGGGGCAAATTCAAATTCAAAGGAAGTGTCAGAAGCACCATTTGGTGACTTGAAGATTTCCCCTCTGCTCTCAGAGTCAGTCCTTACTGCTCTTCTCCATAGTGCAGTCAACAGCACACACACACACACACACACACACACACACACACACACACACACCACTTATGATGTCAAGGTTAGTCTCCCTCCTCTCGCTGCACAGGTCAGGTTCTGCCAGAATGGCACCTCCAGTCTCATTTCCATGTAAATTGTCTATAATTCCAGTCATCTACTTGTTTCTAGGATACCAGGGCAAACCTCTAGATCTTTGGCTGGGCACCTGCCTTGTGCCTTGGTCCTGCATCATGCTTCTGTTTTATATCCCAGTGTCCTAGCTTCTTCAGATGTCTCTGTGACATTGACATACAGGACCTTCAAAGCCCTAGAGTCACTGAGAGTTGGCTTCAGGAGCTCCTGTAATCCCAGTGAGTAACTCCTGTATGTACCCACAGTATAAACCCAAGCAACACAAAGCTTTTCCCACCTGCAACTGTTAAAACAAAAAGGCAACAAGTGGGAAGAATTAAACAGGTAATGGGTGGTCACTGTGAAGATTCTTACAGGCTCTGCAGAGATCTGTTCACTTTGTAAAGCAAAGTCAAAGTCTCATACTCAAAAGTGGATACTGACAGCACAAACTACAGTTTATTTCAGCCAGTATTTCTTCTCATCCAGGCCAGCATTTGATATGTCAATCATTATAAAGTGTGATGTTTTGGAGAACTGCACCCTCAGCACTACTGCTGACTAGTAGTACAGACTCAACCTGTCCTTTGCTCCATCTCAGGCCTATGGCAGTGATAGCATTGTGAGTTTTATCCTTAAAATCAGCTTCCACAACTTCCAGAGAGAATAGAAAGATGGCTTGTCACAATGTTAGTTTTAAGCATTGTTATAGACTGAATCTTAAATATTCTTCACAGACTCCTGTTTTGAACACTGTGTTTCTAGCTAGTGGCACCATTTTGGAAGGTGTAGAACTTTTAGGAGAAGGGGGTCTAGTTGCTGGCCACCATAGCCACGCCTTGAAGGTTATACATATCTTCAGTTGTAGTCCAGCTTCTGTTTCATGGTTGGGCGTCATGATGTGATCAACCCCTTCATGCTCCTGCCATTATGAATTGTTCTCTGTGATCCAAAGTCTGGGTGAGCTATTCTTCCATAGGCACCAGGTTTCCACCCCTGTCTGATCCCAGCCACTGTATGTTCTTTTAGCTCTACTATCAACTCACAGTGGGAAGATTAAGAAACCCAGGTAAACTGGAGAACACGTCACCATGGATAATAATAGCAAAATCCATAGAAACAACTATCTGTTCAATACTTGCTACTCTACAGATGCTATTCTTCGCTATTCTATCTGTTATGAAAACTGGGGTAACAGGGAAGGCCTAAATGGGACAGCTCATAAAGAGGTCTATAAAATGAAAGGGGCAAGGAAGAACTGAGTTCTTGGTGGCTCTAAGAGTTGACTCAGTAAAACCAACATCTCCATAGAAAACTTTTATTAAAGGCCTGAGCTGTTCTTTAAGTAGGTCAAGTTGGGGTTGGAGTGATGGCTTAGTAATTAGGAGTGATTCCTGCTCTTGGGGAGGACTCAGTTAGGTTCCTAGCACCCACATAGTAGCTCACAATAGAATCTATATCTCTAGTTGCAAGTGATCTGATACCCTAGTGTGGCCTCCACAAGTATTGCATGCACATGATGTATATACATATATGCAGGCAAACACTTGTACACATAAAATAAAAATCTTAAAATATACATGTATGTCAAACTTCTAATCACTGAAATTTCATGTCCTGAGTATATTTGAAAAGGTGCTGTTGTAACAAGGCTTAAGCAGACTGTAGATTCTACCTATCCACATAAGCTCCTCACCCACCTGTCAATGGTACTCATCACACACTCCTGACTTCCCAACTTAAGACTGTCTCCTCCAGCACAGTGAGAGCAAAGGTCTAGGGAATCACCACTCCAAAGAGCACTTTTAGCAGACAACAAATGGGAGTTAAAAGATAAGTACTCCAGACCCCTGACCTCTTAGTAAACTTAACCAGAAAGCAAGTCCTACAACAGCACTCAAAGGCTCACTGTAGGAAGGAGCCTCAGCTGCCTATAGCAGTAACCTGCTCGTTTGTATAAGTGCCGTTGTTTACTTTCCCTCCCCTGTCTTCATTCCTTGTTTCTTATGGTCCTTTCCCCAGATAGCACTATATTCAGTTTTCCAAGGAGAAATCCCTGCTTGGGGAAAAGTTCACCTTCATACAGAAGTTGAAATACTAAATGATGCAGTCTTATCTCTGTCATTTTTACACTTGCTCTGAGGCAATATAATTGCTTTTTTTTTTTAATATTTGACCTGAATGAAAGCACATTGCTTCAATTTAAAAATTCTATTTGGAAAAAGAGTCAGTAACTAACCCAAACTGAGGAATATACTAAAACTTATCCTGATAGGCATGAAGCACCAAACAGGAACTGTTTTTAATGAGGTAAGTAGGGAGCTGAGTGGGACACTGCAGGTCAGGGAAGGGTTAATCAAGAGAGAGAGGAGCTGTAAAAAGAGGCTTTGCTGTTTCCTCTCCTCTAGTAAGGTCTCTGAATTTTGCTCTCCATTTGGCTGGGTTTATGAAATTGAGAATTAATAAAATCACTTTGATTTCTTTAAATGGCCATTATGAAAAGCTTTCTAGAGTCATATCTAAATGTAGTTTTTCAATTGCATTTACACAAATGATCTCCAAGGTCAGGATGAGCAAATGGTCAATTAGCCATAGAAGAAAGGCCCCAGAAGCACAGAGATCTTTTTTGCATTTTACAGATATGCCAAGTACTATTGCAGAAGGCTGCATTTTACTTGTTGAATATTAAAACCATCATTGCTCAGCTGCACAGAAATTTCTCTTTCTGAATATCTTCCTCAAATCTCTCCCTTGAACCATATTATTTCAGTTCAGCCTCAATTACACCATCAAAGTTCCACCATTATAAAATGTAATACCATTCTGAAAATGTACTTAATGGTATTTTTATACCATGCTATGGAATAATGTACAGTGATGTTTTTAAAAATCACAAACTCCTTTGTAGCCAATCAGGCAGACACAACTTAAATATAAATCAAATTTGGTGCAAACTGTAGGTCACACTCAAGTTTATGAATACATTCCACAACTGCACTGTCCTGAATCCAACATCATCTGGCTCTTATTTTTACTACTGTACCACAAGATGAAAGATGGTAATAGACAGTTTGCTGACACGTGCAAGCATATCCTCACACTGCAGTGGAGGACCTGAGGCAAAGAAAGGACACCATGGAAAGCAATTTAGAAGGTGGGTATGTGCTGATGAGAGATTGGACCCCTGGGGCTGACACCTGACTGCAGTCCATGAGCTCCTCAGGTTCAGACACATTTCTCCACTTCTCTAAAATGCAATACCTTTATCTATAAATGGGAATGTCTGGTTCTGCCTCACTGGCTGTGTTCATTATACCATAAAGCAATGCACATAAGGATGTCTCACAGTGCCTGGTTGGGGGTCTTTAGATCCATAAGCGGTTCTTTATTGAAGTAGAGTATTTAGAAGTAGGAAAGGGGTAGACACTGATTAAGGGAGCATAGGAAACCGAGTCACACCGAGAACACTCCATGTGTCCATGTAATGACATAGAGGTGATGACCAAATAACAGTCGAAGACTGCTAGAAGGCCCACTTCTGGGGCAATTAAAACATTAAAAGAAGAAATCTGAGAGCCAAAGATTTGCCTTCTGTTAAAGAATTGCTTTCACCTAGACCTGAAACTTGGCAATCTCAGAATCTGAATTTTCTTATCTATAAAATGTGTGTCCAAATAGGTATATCAGCTCAAATTACTAAGGATTTGGGTTTGTGAGGGAAGCCCAGGAATAATAATGTCAAAATTGACAGCCATTGCGGTACATTGAGCTCCATAAAGACGGCGCCGGGGCAAGCGAGAGCCTGACTGGCATTGGGTGACTCTGTGCTTCGTGGAGGAAAATCAACTAAACATGGGCAAAGGGGATCCTTAGAAGCTGAGAGGCAAAATGTTGTCATATACATTCTTTGTGCAAACTTGCCAGGAGGAACACAAGAAGAAGCACCCGGATGCTTCTGTCAACTTCTCAGAGTTCTCGAAGAAGTGCTCAGAAAGGTGGAAGACCATGTCTGCTGGGAAAAGAAAAGGGGAAATTTGAAGACATGGCAAAGGTTGACAAGGCTCATTATGAAAGGGAAATGAAAACCTACACCAACCCCCCAAAGGGGAGACCAAAAAGAAGTTCAAGGACCCCAATGCACCCAAGAGGCGTCCTTTGGCCTTCTTCTTGTTCTGTTCTGAGTATCGCCCCAAAATCAAAGGAAAAGGCCTGGCTTGTCCATTGGTGATGTTGCAAAGAAGCTGGGAGAGATGTGGAACAACACCGCTGCAGACGACAAGCAGCCCTGTGAAGAGAAGGCTGACAAGCTGAAGGAAAAGTACGAAAAGGGTATCGCTGCCGACAAAGCTAAAGGAAAACCCGATGAGGCGAAGAAGGGGGTCGTCAAGGATGAAAAGAGCAAGAAAAAGAAAGATGAGGAGGAGGATGAAGAAGATGAGGAAGAGAAGGAAGAAGAGGAAGACGAAGATGAAGAAGATACTGATGATGAATAAGTTGGTTCTAGCAGAGTTTTTTTCCTTGTCTATAAAGCATTTAACCCCCCTGTACACAACTCACTCCTTTTAAAGAAAAATATTGAAATGTAAGGCTGTGTCATATTTGTTTTAAACTGTACAGTGTCTTTTTTTTTTTTTTGTATAGTTAACACACTACCAAATGTGTCTTTAGATAGCCCTGTCCTGGTGGTATTTTCAATAGCTGCTAACCTTGCCTGATACAATCTGGGGATTGTGAATTAGCATGGAAATTTAAAGCAGGTTCTTGGTGCATAGCACAAAATAGTTATATATGGGGACAGTAGGGTTTTTTCTTTTTTTCTTTTCTTTTCTTTTTTTTTTTTTTTTCATCTTCAGTTGTCTCTGATGGAGCTTATACGAAGATAATTGTTGTTTTGTTAACTGAATACCACTCTGTAATTGCAAAAAAAAAAAAATGCAACTGTTTTGTTGATGTTCTGAGTGCTTCTAAGTAAATACAATTTTTTTATTAAAAAAAGAAAGTCAAAATTATATACATATGAATACCCTTGGAAAACAGAAGCAAGAAGGAAGGCTGTCTTAGTTACTTTTCTATTGCTGTGCTAAAATGCCATGACCAAGGCAACTTACAGAAGAGTTTATTCAAAGCTTATTGTTTCAGAGGGTGAGTCCATGACTATTATGGTGGGAAGCATGGCAGCAGGCAGGTAGGCATAATGCTGGATCAGTAGCTGAGAGCTTACATATTGAGACAACAACTATGAGGCAGGAAAAGAGAGGCTAAGTGGAATTAACAGCATGGACATTTTTAAACCTCAATGCCCATCCCTAGTGATACACTGCCTACAAAAAGATCACACCTCTTAATTCTTCTCAACTAGTCCCAACAACTGGGGACCAAGCATTCAAATATATGAACCTATGGGGCTATTCTCTATACTACAGGAGCCAACATTTTTAGGCTGGTTTTGGCATCCTGGCATTCTGAGATGTTCTTTTACCAGACAATTGTATACTTTTTGAGTAAGAGATAGGGAAATTGGACCAGAGTAACCTGAGTGGAGGAAATTAGAAAGGAAAATGTGGTGGTTCGATTGATATGTACCCCACATTCCTGGGCATCTGAATACTTGGTCCCAGTTGATTGCACTGTTTAGGAGAGGTTTAGGAGGTATGGCTTTGTTGGAAGTAGTATATCACTGGATATGGTCTTTGACTTATACCTTTCCAGGTTTGTTCTCTCTACTTCCTGCTTGCTCAGCCATGTCTGTCTGTTGTCATGCTTCCTGGCTGTGGTGGTGATGGACTCATCCCTCTGGAACTGTAAGCCCAAATAAGCATGTCCTCTTATAAATTGCTTGGGTCATAGTGCTTTATCACAGCAGTAGAAAATTCTGTATTAGTAACTAATACAGAAAGTGTTTCTGGTTTGCTCAAATTTCTTTCCAATACTCTTCAGAGACTAGGTTGAAGTTGGAATCTAGGTCCAAGACCCTCAAACTTTACAGCCACTCTACAAGTAGTTGAGGTCATTAGTTCCATGGCTCAAACAAGAAAACATTGTGTGGGATGAAAGGGGACAATCATGAGAACATGTCTGATTTGTAGTGGTATGATAATTTGAATGTAAACTAGCCCCCATAAGTTCATGGGAATCAGCACTATTAGGAAGTGTGGCTTTGTTGGAGAAAGTATGGCCTTGCTGGAGGATGTGGGAAGTGTAGAGGCATAATTTACAGGCATGAGCAGCAGAAGCTGGCTAAAGGAGTCTGAGCTTGTGGCATGGCCTCCCACAATACTCTAATTGGAAGTGACCAAGAAGATGTAAGCATGGGTATCAGATATCTGATACAAAAGTACCATAGAGAGTTTTGCAGCTCTTTCCCAACCCCTTACTAAGAAACAGAAGGAGCTGGGTCAAGCTTCCATTCTTAGTGAAATTAATCAGTTTCCTTAAAAAACCCAGTTTCTACTCTTGCCAATGCCAATTTTTTCTTACCCCCCCCCAAAAAAAAACATACTTCTCAGACATTTGAGGGAACTTATAGCTCTCTATCCACAAACTTATTCATATACTTCAAGAATAGAGTAGGCACAGGCTGCGCATGGAAAGGAGTCAATCGAAAGGAGTAGGCACAGGCTGTGCATGGAAAGGAGTCAATCGAAAGGAGTAGGCACAGGCTGCGCATGGAAAGGAGTCAATCAGTGTCATTCCTTTGGTGACCTCATCATGCTACTTTCTAGTGAAGCTGTATGACCAGTAAAAAACTAAAAATGATTTTCTGTGGCCTTGTCCACTCATCTCTGGGTGTGAGGCAATGACATACCACATTGAAACAGAGCTAGTGGCTACAATCCTAGAAAATTGAGTTCAATCAAACTGGAAAATACATTTTCTTCAACCAAAGCCATAAGGTGCTCTCCTGAGATGACAACAGCTGTGACAAATCTGTGTTTCAGTTGTTCTCAATCAGTCACTCTAGCCTCCTGCAGATCCCTCACATAGCTTTCCATCAGCCTTCTTCCCAGGAACTGACAGCTACAGTTAATGAGAGGTGATTTGAACCAAATGGGACTACTCTTCCCAGAACTCCCAGATCCAAAGGATGACCAGAGAGAACATGGGCTTCCTATGTAGATGCTGTCCTCTGAACTGGTTCAGGGAGACTTTTGACTGAGCCTGTAAAATATCAAATACAAAATCTCCCATCCTCTGTTAATGGTCAGCAACTGCATGTCAGCCCAGGTCTAGCTTGGTGCCAATGTAGTAAATGAGGTGAGCCATGTGTCCATGTGAGTTTATATTCCGCTTAGAGTGCTGAGGTTGGCTTTCTTTCTTAACTCTGACTGACACCACAACCACCAGGCAATGCAATAAAATCCAATTCTTTGCACAGTTCTTCTTCTGTCAGGAACTCTACCCTGAGCTGACTTTGTCCATCTACCATGTGATTGGGACAGGCTCTCACTAGAAATATAGATGAAGAGGAGGCAGTCTGTAGAGCAAAGGGGAAAGGCAGATCAGTACCAGGGTTAGAACACATATTAAAGGCATCTGCTCTGTCTCTGAAACTCAGTGTTTTATTTTCATATACAGATATTATATGAAATATATGTCTGTTACTTTTCTTTTTTTTTTTTTTTTTTTTTTTTTGGTTTTTCGAGACAGGGTTTCTCTGTGTAGCTTTGCGCCTTTCCTGGAACTCACTTGGTAGTCCAGGCTGGCCTCGAACTCACAGAGATCCGCCTGGCTCTGCCTCCCGAGTGCTGGGATTAAAGGCGTGCGCCACCACCGCCCGGCGTCTGTTACTTTTCTGTTGCTGGAATAAAAATACTATTACTGATGAGTTTATTTCAGTTTACAGTTCCAGGGTACAGTCCATAACCATGGGGTAGGCATGATGTCAGGCAGCTGAAGCAGGCAGCTAAGAGACCACACCATCTACTACAACCATGAAGCAGAGAAAGCAAACTAGATATGAGGCAAGGCTATAAACTCTCAGAAACAACATACTTTCTCCAGCATGGCTGCACCTCCTCCCCAGCCAGCTAGGGACCAAGTGCTCGAACACCTGAGCCTGGGGGGCACATTTTTCATTCAAAGAACTCCAACATCCATTTTTCAAATATCTTCTCAGTCACAGTTTGGATGATGACTACAGGCACTGATTTGAAGAAAGTTCTTGATTCCTCCCTCTGCCTTCTGTACTCCAAGAAATGCTATGTCCCTGATAAAATAACTTAATTTCCTGCATACAAACCCTGAAGCAAGCATTTGAGTGCAAAGGTATATTTGAGAAATGCTCTCAGGAAGGAATTACAAATGAATGAGGAAGTTGATGAGAAGGTGAAGATGCCTTTATACTGCAGTGCAGCCATAAGCAGGTACTGCTACAGACAATTATGGCAGATCCCCAGGGACCTTTAGAGGTGATGTAGCCAAGGCTTGGAACTGTTCCACATGAGAGGATCTAACATTTCTGTACCAACACTACTCACTACTGAGTGTGCTGTCAGGAATGACAATGTTCTAGCACTCTCTATATCCCTCAAATAGTCCTGCATGTGTCATAAAAGTAAGTCACCAGACCTCAGAGAGTTTCATATATTTTCAGGGAGATGCCAGGGCCATGTGAGAACAAAAAGCATCCAGCAGATATAGGTGGGGCTTAGGGAGAAGGTACACGTCCTCTGAACTGCCCAGTTTCAGATATCAAGTTTGCTCTTCTCATTCTCTGCCCAAACTCTTGGGGTCAGGAACTGTCTCTTTATAATATCTAGTTTAAAGACTATGCCCTGCCAATTGTCTTAAAAGAATCAGAACTCATAGCATAAGGTAACTTGCTTTGGGTTTTTTTTTTACACTTATTTAGTGTGTGTGTTTGTGTATGTGTTTGTATGTGCAAGCGCTTGTGTGTGTGTGTGTGTGTGTGTGTGTGTGTGTGTGTGTGTGTGTGCGCGTGTGCTTGTGTGGAATTCAGAGAGCAATTTGTGAGACTTTGTTGTCTCTTTCCACTGTATACTAGGAGTCAAACTCAGGTCATCAGGCTCAGCAGCAAGCTTCTTTACCACAGAACCACCACACTGGCCCACTAGGAGGTAATTCTTAACACGTAGAAAACAGAAAAGATTTCCTTTGGGAGAAAGGAGAGTCAAGCAGGGGGATGAAGATTAGAGAGAAATCTCCAGGGCATAGACTACATTTTTTCTAGTTCTTGTGGAGAAATCAATGCATGAGGCCATCTTTGGCTTCCTTGCTACCTGTCCTTGCCTACTATCTAACATTTGAATGTAGATCTCCAGACAGAGACTCTGCAAACTTGAGGAAATTGCTCTTCACCTCCCAAGATCTGAATGATGTAGAGTCTGAGCAAAGAAAATGGATATGTCTAGGGTAGGGAACATGTAGTCTGAACAGGCACTTCAGACAGATATTTTTTGAAGAACCACCTGTTCCTCATCACAAGTGACTACTTCATGTCCCCCACAATCACCAAAACTTATTAGAGGGCATAGTATCACCATCAAGGAATTACAGGATGATATGATCACCCCATTCACAAGAGTAGGGAAGAAATTACACATTTAGCTGGGGACAAGAAGGATGGAAATACTCAGTGATGAGATTCACCTGAAGCTCTAGTCAAAATGCAGATTCCAGAACCATTCATGATGACACATGACTTTAATCTTAGCACTCCAGAGGCAGAGGTAGAGGCGGAGGCATGGGATGAGTTTCTGTGTGTTCATAGTGAATTCCAGGACATCTGGGACTACATAATGAGACTCTGCCTCAACAACAACAACAACAATACAGAAAAAACAACAACAAAAAGGTTCTAGTTCATCTGCTTAGGGTGGGATATGAAGCTGTAGGTATATGAAGCTGTAAATGATAACCAAGGGGTGTGTCATTTTTTCTGAGCAGCTGTCTTTCTCTTATCCCTTGCAACAGGTCTGTACTAAAATAGCTATATTAGATCGTATGTCTGCTCCATACTGGCTATCTCTGAAACTCTTTTCTATGTTTAAGTTATGAGTTCTGTTTGGGCTGAGTTGAGGTCCCTAAAATGATTAGAGCAATTCCTAAGGCTGCTGCAGAGGACAGAATGGAGCTGTGACCCCTGCTGCGGTCCTCCTAACCACTGACAGGGGGCTCTCAAGTTTGATGGATGAAACAGAAAGCCACCACTTCAAAACAAAACAAAAAAATTTTAAAAACTTAAAAACTAAAACAACAACAAAAACAAACAAACAAATAACAACACCAACAACAACAGAAAACCAAGAAATCAAATAACCCAATCAGTAAGGAATTAATGAGATGAACAGACAGTTCTCAATAAAACATATTCAATTTCACCAGCTGTCAGAGAACAAAATTACATGGAGGTCCCATATTCAATGGCTAATCTTGGTAGTCAACTTGAGTACATCTGGAATCAGATAAAACCCAAGTGGCAGGTTTTCTTGATTGAATCATTTGAGGTGGGAATACTCACCCTAGATCAGGGTCACACCTTTTTGTGGCAGCCTCCATAAAAAGACATGGAAGATGAAAGCTTTGCTTTTTGCCTGCTTGCCCCTTGCTCTTGCTAGCATGTTCATTTTTCCTGTTGCTGAGGTACTCCTTCACTAGAATTATAATCTACTTCTTCCTGATTCCAACATAGATGGAAAACCAGCAACCCCTAGAATAAAATTCTCTAGGGGACCAACAGAGACGAATGAGAAAAGGCAGAATCGGGAGTATAAGGACAAATGCATTTAATATATGATGATATATACATACACAAAAACACTAAACACACACACACACACACACACACACACACACACACACACACACACAAAATGTTCTTTGTAAAGATGTGGGCAGGACATGGGAAAGCCACAAAGAGAAGTAAGGAATCCCAAGGTCAGTAATATATTAGAAAAAGAGGAGGGGGCCTTTGACAGGATCTACGGCCTGCTGACAAAAAAAGGCAGGCAGTCAACCAAATACTCCGAAGAGAGGATCCGTTCTTCTCTCTGATTCCTTCTGCCCTCCTATAAATCAAGTCTGTGGTGGATCCAAGTTAGTGACTATTGGTGGATTGGTGGTAGTAGTGGTGGGGCTCTGGTAGGTATATCATTGGGCTTTAAGGTTTCAAAAGACTCACATTCCTCCAAATTCACTCTCTCTCTTTTCCCGTTTTTGGATGAAAATGTGAGCTCTCAGCTGCTGCTCTAGCTACCATATCTGCCTGCTGCCACACTTCACCACAGTGATGATGATGGGTTCTTATGCCTCAAGATACATATACTCAAACTAAACTCTCCCTTCTATAAACTGTGCTGAGCATGATGTTTTATCACAGAAACATTAAAGTAACTAATACAAAGTCTAAATATGTATCAAAAAAAAGCCTCGTGGGGCCCAAAGAAGAATAGTGAAGTTAAAGCGTAGGACATAGAAGTACATAGCTAATGGTACATCAATCCTTTCCTGAGCAAGTTAATTGCTGGGAGCCATCTGACTTCTTTGGGGGACAAGGCCTGAGAATAGCATGAACAAGTTCTCTTTGTGGCAAGACCCTGGATAATTTGACCCACTGTTGCAAGGCTGATGGATAATTCACTGCATAATTCTGGGCATGACCCCAGGAGCATATGTGCTACCTGTTCTCCTTGCTTTCCTTATACAAACCATATTGCTGATTGCCTCTGGTTTCACTTTCTCAGAGCTGTGGATGAAGTGGCTATTGCATTAGGAAAATTTCCCCCTGACAACTCTCCTTTGGGTGATCCAGAGGGGGATGTTAGTAAAAATTTACAGTGGACCTGATCCAGCTTCTAAAGCCTTTGATGTTTCAAGTATGACCATGAATTCAGGATTCTCAAGAACAGGATACTACCTTTCCATAACATATTTTTGACTAGTTTGAAAGAGTCACAGTAGTTCATGACACTACTTATTTGCATAACTGTTCTGGAGAGAATGATTTTAATCACAATAGTCTAGGAGAAATCCTAATAGTAGATGATATCAAGAGTTAATGGGAACAGTCTTGGAACAGGGAGAATGAGGCAAAGTCCTAGAAATCCACAATGCCCTCGTTTCTAACAGTTGTGACAATACTGTAGGAAGTAGAGAGGAAGGTTATATGAGAACAAGAAATAAGCAATGCCAACTATTAAGAATAAGTTTTTGAGTTAAGTAGTTTACAGGATGATAGGGGAAAAACCTAGTATATCTCCTATAGTAGATAGAGTAGGACAGAGTTATGAAAGAATTGATTCAGCCTTGGCTGATGAGTTAATTGTAAGAACTTATATTTGACTAGAGGTAAAACATTAACCACTAGAGGCAAAACTCTCTTTCACTTTGCATGCTGCTATAACCATAAATGCTGCCAACTGTGAACATTGTTTTACCTGTAGTTGTGCCTCCTTAGGAAAACATTCTTTGTGGCTCGCAAAGGTTACCGGTGGGAAAGTTGGGAGATTGAAGGGGAAATGAGGTAAAGGAACAAACTGGCAATTATTGTAACCATTATTAGAAACTTAAGAAAGCAAATCTGATTGTAAAACTGTTCATGCAAACTATTGAAACTGTATAAATAAAAACAGCTCAAGCTATCTGGGGCCACTTGTTTGAAACAGGTGATCAGAGTTCCTTCATTGAATTGACTTCACACATCCATTCCAGGTCATTGGACCCACTGGGAATTAGGAGCTAGTCTCCCAGCAGTTAATGAATATGTAAACCAGGTAGGCAAGTTGTTAAAGAACCAGGCAGCAAATACTTTTTAGTCTGTTTAGGACATACCGTCTGTCACATGCATTCAACTTTTGTAGTGAGAAAGCAAGTGGTATGTAAATGAACAGGTAGTTGAAGCAAAGTTTAGAAAATGGGAAATAAATATGCTTCATGTTCTCTCTGTCTCTGTCTGTCTGTCTCTCTCTTCTCTCTGTCTCTCCATCTCTCTCTTTCTCATTCTCTGCTCCTTTATCTGAACCTTTCCAACTTTTACTGGAATAGGAGGAAGTGAAATTGCAACTGACCTTTAATTGACAAGAACTTTGCCTAAGCAAACTGTGTGGGATGTAAGGGAAATGTCTCAGGGGCCGTTAGTGAAAAAAGTAAGAATCATCTTCCTGTAAGAGGAAAACATAAATAAGAGAAAAGCAAATAAGCTTAACTGAAAATTTTATATAATAAGCAAAAATATATGAATGTATGTATGTGTATATATACATCTATATAAATGTGGACACATGACAATGTCAAAGGGATAACTAAGCAGGAGCAGACACATCAAGGTTTCTCAAAGATGGTCCTAAAAGGCAAGCTGCCTACCCCTCAGAGTCCTCACACCAGGCCTGGTTATGTTTTAAAAAAACTATTTACTGTACTGGGTCCTAAGCAAAACTATTTGTTTATTCATGACACAGTTTGAAATTATCTCCATTTTCTTTCAGCAAACATGTATCCTCCTACAGGAAGCTAATCAATTCCTCAGACAAAGTGCCTTGCAGAGGTTTCTCTATGCGAAATGGAGGCTGAACTCCCCTAAGCAACACATACAGTAATGACCTCTGACAAGCCTCCATAAAATTAAAGAGCAGATGCAGTTTACCAGCCAGTAGGACCAGAGCACTAATTGTAAAAATGGCCAGTTCCTCAAATAGTCTTAAAGAACGATCAACTGTGGCTTATGGTAAAAAGCCACAAGGCAGCTATCATTACAGGCTCTTGTTAAAGACCAGCCCTGGTGAGGCAGCTTAAGGTTTCCTGCATGTCCTCTCTGCATGTGTTTCCTTAAGGAAGATATCCTGTACCTATTTGCCTCAAGATAAAGGTCATGCTGGGTGCAAGCGTATTAAGACCATCTCCCTCCTTAGTCCTTAGGCAAAGACAAGGTTAAGTAGAAATTTGAGAACCCAGCCTTTTTGGTTCTCAGCCAGGACAACTCTAGGCGAACTTGCTCATCACCTCATAGAGGTCCTGGACCACATGAAATATAGGTAATCTGCTCATATTCATATATGATGATAGCTCATCCTCCTCTCTGCAAGTAAGGTTGCCCAGAGAACCCCTAGTGCTCACAACCATGTCTCAAGGCTTGCTCCCAAGGGGTCCCATCATAAGGCACTCAGGCAACCTCCTGGAGCTGAGGGGAGTCAAACACCTGTCCCTGCAGGGAGTTCGAATTTCCATCAAGATTAGGGGCAGAGGTTGATGACTTCCCCAAGTATCTGGTACTTCCTGACCTCTTTGTGATAAATTCAGGCCTTGACATCAGAGGATAAAACTTGCTCCTTTGAGCAACCAATAAAAAGTTAGGTTTAAGTAACTGCAAACTACTCAACTGTGGACCAACATGAACCCAGACACAATTGTAATCCCAGAAATAGAGCAGTTGGGTCAGACCTTGCTGAGGGTGGGCACAGTGTACTTTAGGAACCTCGGTGAAATCACCATCTTTGGACAGCCTTGTGTACCGACTCAGTGAAGAACATTTTCTTGAACCTCAAGGTACAAAAAACAGCACAACTAATGAGCTAAGAATATAAGGACTTCTTGATGATGCATTTCTCTGGGCCTCTCCCTTAGTGTCTTGTGTAAGATAGTAGAGAAGCAGGATACAACTGAGGGTCAGCCACATTTTTGCTACTGGAGTTGAAGAGAAATATGCATCCTTAAATCTCTACATTCATTTTTTTGCACCATTGTGAATAGCTTTAGTTTGTTTTAGCTTTTGCAGATATCAACTTGTAGAACTATTCCAACATAGAAATGATTTTTTTTGCCTAATGTTATGATTTTGCTTGCAAACAATACAGCAAATTTATCAATTTTTAAAAAGCCCAAGTGTACAGAAATGTTACAGTTCCCTTTGAAGCTGCCATCATTTTAATTCAGATCCCCAACTCCTCTAATGTTATCATTTCTCAAGAACTTCTATATTTGTTAAGTAGCCCCCATCACAACTCACATGGCACAGAGTTTCTGGTTGTTATGGTTTGAGTCTGAAATGTCCCTCGGATATTTGAACTTTAAACACTTGGTCCTCAGCCAGTGATTTCATTTTGAAGGGTGTAGGGCCTTGAGGATATGGGTCCTGGTTGGAGGAAGTAGTTCACCTTTGAAGGTGGTCACTGTTTTCTGGTACACCAACATGTGAGGAACTTTCTACATGTCTCATTTAATTTTCACAGCATGTCTACTAGACAGGGATTATATATACCCTCTCCCTATCATGAGCTCTGCCATGCCTTCTGTGGTAGTTTGAATGAGATTTCCTCCATAAGTCTAAAAAATTTAAATACTTGGTCCCTGGTTGATGGTCATTTCGGAAGGATCAAGAAGTATGGCTTGCTGAAGGAAGTATGTCACTAGGGGGAAGACTTTGAGGTTTCAGAAGACTCTCATCATCTAGAGTTGCTCTCTCTGACTCCCTGTTTATGGATCAAGATGTAAGCTCTCAGCAGCTGCTCAATCACCATGCCTGCCTGCCTGCCTGCCTGCTGCCATACTCTCCACGATGATGATGATGATGATGATGATGATGATGATGATGATGATTGCCCCAGCCAGCAGGGTGTCAACGGGGGCGACCCACCTGTGGGAGAGAATGAGAGGGATGGGAGACATGAGAGAAGACAGCAAGACAGTGTGTTCTGATCAAGCTGCAAATTTTATTCTCCTCAGCAAGGCTTATATAGCATGGGAAGGGGAGGGAAGGAGGGAAGGGGCACACGACGTGCCATACGTGCAGTTGAAGGGGGGCATGCAGGTGAAGGACTACGTGCAAGTCGTGAGGCTGCTAGGTGGTAAGGTCACTGGTCAGGGTCCATTGTTCTGTTGCTATGCTACCTGACCTGCCTGACCTGTTCTTTATCTTTGGGGGCATCTGGTTTAGGGTAGGGGCTTGTTCTCTGGCCTAGCTAGTACTTTTCCATGGTCCATGTTTGGTCCCTGACAGATGATGATGATAATGCTAACCCAAATAAACAATTCATTCTATAAGTTGCTTTGTTCATGGTGTTTTATCATAGCAATAGAAAAGTAACCAGTACATCTTCCCTGATACATTTTCCCCTCTGAATTACTCTGTGAGCCAGAATAAATCCATCATCTGTTGAGTTGTTACTTTCAATCATTTATCACAATGATGCAAAAATAACTAATACTAGGAAGTGGGCATCCCAGGTATACATCTGTGCCCTAGCCAGGGGGTTTTCAATGGGGACCTGAAGAGAGAACCAGCGAATGAGAGGGACAAGAGACACAAAGAATGAGAGCAAGATAGGATGTCTAATTGTGAGACCAAAATGAGCCATCTTAGAAATAAGACCAAAATGCTTTCACCCTAAAATTAAGGCCTAAGATTTTTCCTTTTGGGAATAGGCCATTAGTTACTAAAACTAGTCAGTTCAGATTCCAGAAACCAGGAAGTGTAAAAGTACAGAGTCACAAGATAGTCACAAGGTAATGCCTGCCAGACTATGGAATGTCCTCTCTCTGGTTTCCAGGGTAACTGACCATAAAAATGCCCCCACCTGAGGGCAGCCAATGAGAAATGGTGGCGGGCAACCACTCCCTTAGAAGTAAGATTAAACCATGATTTCTAGAAAGCCCCTAGAAGTGAGCCAATCAGAATTGTACCCGTACTAGCACCCTTAAATGATGTAACCTTGTGACTTTTCCCTTTAAAAGCTGAGCTTGCAGATAGGTGGGCGCTTCCTCCAGCCTCCACTGCATTGGATGTATTGGACGAAGTCCCTGCCTGGGCTTGTATTACTTTTGGATATCCAGAATTAAACCTTGCTTTTGCATTCCAGCATGCTCGTCTTTGGTGGTCTCTCCAGGGCTCACAATCTGGGCACAACATAATCAAGCTCCAAAATTTTATTTTCCTCTTAAGACATATATAGGTGGGGGGAAGGGGGAGTGCAAGCAGGGAGGGGATTTTAATCATGGGTTGTTCAACCAACAGGGTATGTTGCTATGGGAATTATCTATTCATGGCTAACTGCCTAACCTCAGCGTGGTCACCTGATTTCTGAGAAGAGGTTCTGGTATTTCTAAAAAGAGGTTCTGGTACTATGGAGACTTGAGCAAGGCCTAGATCTAGAAAAAAAGGAGAGAAGTCCAAATATGGCAGCATGTGTGTCAAGGGTCACTTAGGCTTATGGCTCCCATCACAACTGTTCAAGACTGGCCCTTCTACAGCCACAAAACCCTTAAAAATTCTGAAAGCCACAAATTTCTCATTTCTTTATATCAAGAGCCTCACTCTCATCTTGGAAAAATCATTCCCTGTCTCTGCTTTCCTTATTGGCATCCCCTCTTCAAAGTCTCTACTGATATCACAGTCATCTCCTTAGGGACTTGAAAAAAATAAAAGGGGTGGTAAAACCTTGCCAACTAGGCTGTGATAGATCTTCCATTGTCTTTAAGACAGCAAAGAAAGAACCTGCTGTGCCCATATATGAGGAGAGGCAAAGGAAAAATAATACACAGAGAAAAGCTTACATCAGTGCATCTTGGGGAATCTGCAGCCACACATTTGTCACTCCTCAAACATTTATGAGTTATCTTGCATGTACCAGGCTCTGTGCCAAGTACTTGAAAGCAATATCAGACAATGCAGAAGTATAGTTTCTTTGTTAAAATTTTTATCTGGGGCAATGTTGTCTGAACTTGAGCATCTGCACAAATCACTCTCAGGCTCCCTCTGTCCTATTCTACAGGAAGTCTAATTCAGGAGGCCTTAGAAGTAGTCTAGAAGTCCTTGTTTTTAAAGAACATACAGCTGACTATAGAAAAGGCTCCATAGAAGAGACTCTCAGGCTAACCTTTAGGGAAAGCCTCAGCCCAATATGCTAGATGCCAGAAGGAAGAGACAAGTGGTGGCTAATCCAACTCAGAAATTGTTTGCAGTCCACAAACTTAACTGACATCATCTGCCATCTTGGATGATTAGGGAGAAGTTACCTCATATTATGTAGCTCCCCCAACTACAACTACCATGTGCAAAGGATTTCTAAAGACCCTCAAGTAGGAGCCAGAATACAAAGTACAACTAACACCTAGCCTGCCATCATTCAATGGTTAGGCAAGTTTCCAGCTCTTCCTTATTGTACGGACTTCACCTGAAAGTGAATGTGCAGCATGAGCAACCTAGAACATCCATATTCCACAAGGTTACTTATCCATGAGCATGGTGACCCTGACCATGCACAACAGCTGAAATTTCCTTGCCTATAGCACCCAAGCTGTAGCTATGAATTTTCCTTCTCTTTTCACCTTCTGAAGGAAGCCAGGCTGACAACACATTTGGACTTTGGCCAGAGTTTTCACAGCCATCCAGGATATGAGGTCACCTCCATCTCTCTCTTCTTTCTGGAAAATGAACACCGGGATTTTGAAATAGGATCACCAGGACTCCAGAATGGTCCTTAACATTATTCTTAAGCCATGAACCTGCATTGAATTTCAGAGTGACAATTTTTTCTATGAAGATAAGAAATATCAATAGAAGAAAATAGAGTAAATGTTTCAATTGTCAAAAAAGCATGCAAGTGTCTTCCTTTTCTATAATATCCTGCTGAAAGTGATTTCAAATAAAATAAAAGGAGAAGGAGGAGGGGCTGAGATGCTTAGAGATGAAGAAGAAAATGGAAAGGTATGGTGGAAGGGATGGGATGGGAAGGATGCAGTGTGAGTGTAAGAAAGGAGAATGCAGTCATAATGAATACACCAAGTCCTCATAATCTGCCCTCCTGCTTGGCACATGAACTTTCTAGAGCCCTAGGATCTTATTAACATTTTTTTTCCATTAGCAAAATACATGGTAGGACCATTCCCTGGTGGTCAGGAGAAATTTGGTTCCAGGGATCCAAGGAACAGAAGAACAAATATATAGTTCCACACATAGACTGCTTGGTGACCAGTGACAGTCTCCTCTCCTGCTTAGGCCCCCTAGTGAGGTGCTAACATCTACCCTTCTACAGGGAGCTAGAGACATTAGCATTCCTTTCTTATAGTCACTAGTTCAGCCTTGCCAGGATAATTTACAATTGCCCTTAAGCAAAATGCAAAAGCTTATCACTGGTGCCTCTAAGAGACAATTACCATCCAGGAGGCTTTGGCTTCCTGTAAGTTGTCATTGATTTCACAAGATAAAGCAAGCATGCAGCTCCCATGAAAAAATAAACAAATAAATATGATGGGCCTTTCCTTCCATCTGCTGAATATCAAAGTGTACCTATATCTGGGTTCTACTAGAGCCAGGAGCAGCTCAGTTTCAAAGCCAGGAATAGGGGGAAATCAAAGGAAGACATGAAAACCTTATTAAGAGAAGTGCAAATCATATTGGAGATTTTTCTTTTTTTAAGAACTTGGATCCCAAGCTCTTTAGTACTTGGGCCAGGATTAAAACATGTGGAAGTGTTCTGAGATTATAACATTATGGATGATGCTGAAGGAAGGAAGGCTTTGTGTCTTTGTATGTGGTACTTGGGGTTCACCAGAAAGTGTTTGGTTGGAACCTTCAGTTCACTCATGCTTGAACCGGAAAGCCTCTTTCCTATATCTCTCTCTCTAAATCCCACACTCTCAGATAATCTCCAGCAATGAAAAGGTACCAAAAAGTCCAGTTCTGCATTCTTGGTGACTATTACAACTTCATCGCCTGCTACTGCCAGCAGCCCAAGTCTCCACCTAAGCATTCAGCTTTTGACCATACTTGGGCACAAACTCAGCTTGTGGCTGACAAGTAATCACTCTTTGCTTACAACCTATATAATCTCCCTGCTTTAGTTCAGTCATGAAGCTTTTCTGGTCTCAATCTCTGGGACTGGAGAACCTGTCCAGGAGTTACTTTGCTCAAATAAACCTGTTGTTACACTTTTTCAATTCAGCTTGATCTGGCTTACTGCATCGGTGGAGAATCTATTATTGGGGGACAGAAAACCTATTAGAAAGCACTTCAGCTTTCTTTCTTAAATCACCATGCATCCCCAAATCACACCAATCCTTCACCAAACATCACTCCCTCTTTACTGCCTGCTGCCTGGTTCTCTGTTTACAAAAGCTAGACTTCCCTACAGCTGGTTGGGCTGACCAGAGATTTCCCCAGACACCCAAATGATAACATTTACAACCCCCCCCCAACACACAAACACACACACTTGTCAAAATCTGGATTGTTACTGTCTTTTCAACTCATTCACCACCCCTAGAACCCATCCAAGTCTCTACTTCCTTCTCCAACCCCATCTCATCAGGAAGCCCTTCATCTACTGTGTCACTGAGGCTAACCTCTATTCTAGACATTGTTCTGTGTGTCATAGTTGCTGAAACCTCTTTTCTGCAGGCTCTTGAAGCACCTCTGTGTCAGCACTCACAGTCCACTTGCTCAAGCTTGCCCTACAATTTGTTCACTACTCAGAGAAGATCACTGAATGAGCCATGCCCCATTCTCTCTCTAGTTGCTGTTATCCTCCTGAAACTCCATGGAGCTGAAGAAGAAAAAATTTCATTTCCCTCTACAAAGAATCCTTTGTTGGGAAGTAATCTTCATCACTGCTGTAACCAAGCATAACACAAAAACAAACTAAAGGAGGAAAAGTGAATGAAAAAAAGAAATAAAAAAGGATGGACATGAATGCTCCTAGGTATGGTGGTGGAGAAGGTTTATTATAGATAAAGGAAGAACATAGAGGCAGGGACATCTGGAAGAGTCTAGAGTGAACATGACCCTGAGCTGGGCCATGCAAAGAGAAGGGAGAGAGAGGATGGGGGAGGGGGGAGGAGAGGAGCTGCTGCTGATCAAGAGGGTGGCTTGGTCCAAGAGACTGCCTGAGAGACTAGTATAGCCAAAACAGCTGAGTTACATAGGGATCAGGAGAGCTGGGGGAGGGAATCCCAGCCCAATATTTGGGCTAGAGAGTTCAGGACTGGGGTTGGGTATGCCAGCCATGAGGACACTTAACAGGTAGGGACTGAGTGATGTTGAATGGAACTGGTGAACAGATCCAGTTTGATATGTTTATGGGCATCTCAGTTATTTGTCCTGGGTTTGAGACTTAACATCCCAGCCTTTTTGCTGATAATAAATGATAAGGGGAAATGTACTTTTCCGACTGCTTTCTGCTGACATTGCGCTGTCATTTGGGAGGACTAAGAAAGCTGGAATGCTGGCCAAGGCTGTGAAGAGCAGGTTATTTCACTTGCTGCCCAGCTTTGCAGGATCAACTTGGAGAGGGAAGCACAGGCCATTTAGAAGAGTCTGTGAGGCTGGACCACTTTAGAAGAGTCTGTGAGGCTGGACCACATGGGACTACCCAGTTTGGAGTTATCTAGGATGCAGAGGCTCTGGCTGGTTGGAAATTCTGTCAGAAACACTTAGGGTTGGTGAGTTTGGAGTAGTTTGTAGTCTTTAGTTAATTGGAAATCTGTTGGGACAGATATATATTAGGGACAAAAGAAGTTTAGGGAAGAATTGTTATATTGGGTATACACTTGAACTTCCAGGACCACAATCCTGGCAGTTGGGGGAGTGGATTCCCAAGACTGGGGGAGAGAGATAGATCCCGCCTTCAGTAATAGGCAGGTTGGGAAAACTTAGAAGTACTTACCTGGAGTCCTTTTAACCTGGGAGAGGTAGATGGATTAAAATCAATTCCGTGAAGCTTACATGATTATTTTTAAAATTTATAAAAAGAGATAAATGTTTTAGATATGTTAATGTTACCACTGTTTGTAATCTGTACTGAAATCCACATTGTAGAAAAGGCAGTAGACTCATGTCTTTGAGTCATAGTAAATCAAACTTGGGGACCTAAAAATAATTTTGAGATAAAAACATCTGTGAATTTATCACTTTTCAGGGTCTAGTAACAAGGTAAACTGTTTGTCTTCCTCAGCTACAGATTAGTAGTTCTAGGAAAGTGAAGTGTGAGGCCTGATTTTTACATATGAAGAGAACTGAGATGGCAACTGTAGCCTTGTGGGAGGAGCTAGTACATTTGATGTTAAACTGACAAAGCTATAGTTAGTCATTCAATAGCATCAGAGATCTGAGAAGGATAAATTATAGGAGCAGGTATAGTTCAAATGGCATTTGTATCAATCAAGATGACAGAGACTCACTATCTAGTTGGTTTGCCCTAGGCTCAAGCAGTCTCAATGGCTTTGTTGGGGGCAGTGGTCATAGGTCTTTAGCTGTCATACAGGACAACATTAAACCTTTAGCTGTTACATAGAGCAGTACTGGCCTTTGGCTGCCAGACCTAAGTCTGAAAGATTTTCCTGTGGAGAATGAACTTGGGGGACAACCTTACTTTGATCAAGCAGAATAGGGCCATCAACCCAAAAGAATATATAGCCTGGGTAGAGCCCTGGCAGCAGGCAAGGCAACTGGCAGTTTTTCCTGGTGGTTAGTGTTACCACAATTCATGTGGAATTGTGCCCCATCTATCTTCTTTGGAGGCTAAAGTGTTTCCATAAGGAAGGGGCATATCTGTAGCAGGAATCTTAGAGAGTCTTATTAATAAAATCAAACCTGAGGCCGGTTATTGGGGTCAATGCTGGTAGATCAGAGAGACAGAACAAGCCACAGCTATCTCACCTGGCCAACTTCTCGACTGGTCTTGTTTCCTCAGACTGGAAGCCTCTGTGTCCTCATATCCGAATGGCTCTCAGCTGAACTGCTGCTAGAAAGCCTGAAAGCCTAACCAGCCAAATGCTTAACCAGCCTAATGCTTAACCAGCCAAATGCTTCTAGTTTCTGGTCCTCACGCCTTATAAACCTTTCTGCTTTCTACCACCACTCCCTGAGATTAAAGGCTGCTTTCTGGGATTAAAGGTGTGAGTCATCATGCCTGGCTGTTTCCAATGCAGCCTTGAACTCACAGAGATCCAGAGGGATTTCTGTCTCTGGAATGCTAGGATTAAAGGTGTGTGCTAACATTTTCTAACCTAAGTATCTTGTGGCTTTTATGTTCTCTGACCCCAGATAAGTTTATTAAGGTACACAATATTTTGGAGAACACAATACCACCACATTTCCTCTCTTTTTGTCTAAAATTAAAAAAGGCTTATAACTAATACAAGAAAAACTATCCAATAAGTATATACAATATATAGAGCCAAAAATTACATTAATGATGTCTAGTCCATTAACATTTGACAGATTCAGATAAAAACTCCATTATATATATTAACAATGTCCAGTCCAGTAAAATCTGATAAACTCAGACCAAAATTTTTTCATTACTTATCTTATTTAAAACAAGTAGCTCCTTTTTAAAAGTAGATTCCATAATCTCCCTTTTTATCTTATCATAACCATATTCTCTCTTTTTTCTTTTCATAATACATTCAGTAGTCTACCTTTTGTCATTTTTATATCTTTCCCTTTTTCCTCAGTGTAGATTCAGTGATCTACCTATTTATCCTATTATTCCTTTATCTTTTTTCTCAGAGTAGATTTGATGATCTATCTCATATCTGTATTCTCTTTTTCAAGATTGAATCATAAGGTTACAGAAAGAAAGCCTGTTTTCACACAGTCACCCTTAATTTGTCCAGTAACCGTACAACAGTTGCCTAAACAAATGACTACACAATTGAAATGTTAGATTTATGAAAGTTTAAGGAGGCAATATTATCTTATGGCATGCATTCCCCATATGTAAAGCAAATGTTAAACTCTTGGTCAACATATAATAGGATTGTACCACAGGACTGGCGGGAGCTGGCACAAGCTGTTCTTGAACCCAGTCAAAGGCTTCAGTGGCTAACTTGGTTCAAGGATGAAGCTAAAACATAGAAAAACAATGGAGGGATAAAGGAATACAAGTCTGTCAGGATCAGCTTATTGGAGAAGGTCAATATGCTTCAGCACAAACACAATGTTTTTTTTTTTTTTTTTTTTTTCGAGACAGGGTTTCTCTGTGTAGCTTTGCACTTTTCCTGAAACTCACTTGGTAGCCCAGGCTGGCCTCGAACTCACAGAGATCCACCTGGCTCTGCCTCCCAAGTGCTGGGATTAAAGGCGTACGCTACCACCGCCTGGCTCAAACACAATGTTTATATGATGTCCAAACCCTAATTTTATGTCGAACAGCAGCCTTAAATGCATGGGACAGAGTTGAAGAACCAGGAAAAAAAACTGAATCATTTACAAAGGTTATACAAGGCCCAAAAGAATCTTTCACAGATTTTTTTTTTTTACAAAGACTGGCTTCAGCAGTAAAAAGAATGGTCCCGGATTCAGAAGCTAGTCAGATAATAATTGAATCTTTGGCCTTTGAGAATGCGAATGCAGTATGCAAAAGAATTATCAGACCATTAAAGGCAAGATCTGCACCTTTGGAAGATTGGATTAGAGACACGGTTAATGTTGAAGCTCATGACCATGATGATATGTGGGTAGGAGAAGCAATTTCAAAAGGTTTGAGGAATGTTAGATGTTTTGGATGTGGAAAGCAAGGACATTTGAAAAGGGACTGCTTCTTCAAGGAACAATGGCAACAGAATGCCCCTTCCTTCTGGAGTATGCAGAAGGTGTGTTAAGGGAAAACACTAGACCAACAAATGTAGATCAACAAGGGACAGACAGGGTAATCCTTTGCCTCAGTCTTCAGGAAACTCTCAGAGGGGCCTCATGCAGGCCCCCATAGCAAATCCAGTTCAAACCTTTCCTGCAGTCATAGAGGAAACCCCTACTCAGAGCAATTAAATAACCAAATGCCTATTGGAATAAATCATGCTGGTCAGGATGATGAAACAGAGAGAATAGAAAATTCAGGAGAAAACATAAAGAAAATTTTTTGGCAAACTTCTATTAATGAACAAAGACCAAAATTATCGATAAAAATAAATGGTGTTTTGTTGTCTGGTAGACACAGGTGCTGACATGACCATAATTGCACCAGAATTTTGGCATCCAACTTGGCCTCTTCAGGAGGTAAATGTTCACCTGTTAGGAATTGGGACATTATCTCAGGTGAAACAGAGTGCAAGATGGCTCGAATGTATAGGTCCAGAAGGACAGAGAGGAAAATTAAAACCATACGTGGCTAACATAGCTATGAACCTGTGGGGTCGAGACTTGTTGCAACAATGGAATACTCAGATTAACATTCCTCCAATCTCAGAAACAAATCATAAACTAGTACATGTTTCTGAGAGAAATATTAGAAGTCATTATTCTGAGTGGTCAACAGCCATCCATATTATACAAGAACAGGGCACAACAACTGATGATCTTCCAAAGACACCAACAGCTCTACCTTTAAAATGGTTAACAGACAAGCCTGTATGGGTCCAGCAATGGCTTTTAACAACAGAGAAACTCCAGGCTTTAGAAGAGCTGGTAGAAGAACAGTTAAATGCTCAGCATATTGAAGAATCAACCAGCCCTTGGAATTCCCCTGTATTTGTTATTAAAAAGAAATCTGGTAAATGGAGAATGGTAAGACCTTAGAGCAATTAACAAAGTAACTCAGCCAATGGGCTCTCTACAATCTGGAATTTCTTTGTCTATTCTGTTACCAAAAGGATGGCCTCTCATAGTTATTGATTTAAAAGACTGTTTCTTTTCAATACCCTTACAAGAAAAAGACAGAGAAAGATTTGCTTTCACAGTGCCTACTGATAATAATTCTCAACCGGTTAAAAGATTTCAATGGAGGGTCCTCCCACAGGGAATGTTGAATAGCCCAACTCTGTGCCAATATTTTGTACAATAGCCATTGGAAATGATATGTAAAAAATTTCCTAAATCTATAATTTATCATTATATGGATGATATTTTACTAGCTGACTCAAATGCAGATACTTTAGAAAGAATGTTTGAAGAAGTAAAGAAAATTTTGTCTTGCTGGGGATTACAAATTGCTCCTGAAAAGATACAAAGAGGAGATTCTATTAATTATTTAGGATATAAAATAGAGCTACAAAAAATTAGACCCCAAAAGGTGCAAATTAGGAGAGATAGACTACAGACTCTTAATGACTTTCAAAGATTATTTGGAGATATTTCTCATCTACGAACTATTGTTGGGGTAAAAAATGATGAACTGCATACTTTGTTCAAAACCTTAGAAGGTGACAAGGACTTAAATAGTCCAAGAGAATTATCACCTGAAGCTGAGAAAGAATTGGCCTTGGTAGAAAAGAAAGTACATGAAAGGCACGTGGATCGTATTGATCCAAAGCTGGATTAAATTTTGGTTATTTTACCTTCTAGGCATTCTCTTACAGGAATATTAATGCAGAGGGAAGATATTATATTAGAATGGATGTTTTTACCAAATAAACCAAATAAAAAATTAAAAACTTATGTGGAAAAAAATCTTTGACTTGATTTGGAAAGGAAAATTGAGACTTCGTCAATTAGCAGGAATAGACCCAGCAGAAATTGTCGTACATTTAACTAAGGAGGACATTGAAAAATTATGGACAGAAAGTGAACCTTGGCAAAGAGCTTGCAGTAATTTTTTGGGAGAAATTAACAGCAAATATCCCAAAAGTGATAGAATTGATCTTATAAAGAGAGTTGATTGGATCTTGCCTCAAATTGTACAGGAAAAACCCATATCTGGAGTTTGTACATTTTATACAGATGCCAACAAACAAGGAAAGGCAGGTTACAAATCAGAAAATTTAAGTAAAGTGGTTCAAAGTCCTTATAATTCAGTTCAAAAATCAGAATTGTATGCCCTTCTGTTGGTATTAATGGATTTTTCAGAACCTCTCAACAAAGTAACTGACTCTCAGTATGCTGAAAGAGTAGTATTACATATTGAGACTGCAGAATTTATCCCTGATGCTTCAGAATTAACTTCACTATTTATTCAATTACAAGATACAATCAGGAAAAGGAGTCATCCTTTATATATAACTCACATTCAATCCCATACTGGTCTGCCAGGCCCTCTAGCACAAGGCAATGATGAGATTGATAAATTATTGATAGGAAATGTGCTGGAGGCCTCAGAATTTCATAAAAAAACATCATGTCAATAGTAAAGGTTTAAAAAAGGATTTTTCCATAATCTGGCAACAAGCCAAAGAAATAGTAAAGAAATGTCCTACTTGTTCCTTCTACAATCAAACGCCATTACCAGCAGGATGTAACCCAAAAGGCACTCAAAGGAATGAAATCTGGCAGATGGAAGTGTTTCACTTTGCAGAATTTGGAAAGTTGAAATATGTACACCATACCATCGATACTTATTCAGGATTTCATGGGCAACTGCTTTGAGTTCTGAAAAAGCTGATTCTGTAATCACTCATTTGCTAGAAGTTATGGCCATCATGGGTATACCTGCACAAATCAAAACTGACAATGCTCCATCATATGTCTCTGTTAAAATGAAACAGTTTTTTGCTTATTACAATATAAAGCATATTACAGGCATACCACATAATCCTACAGGTCAAGCAGTTATAGAAAGATAAAACAGAACTCTAAAGGATATGCTAAATAAACAGAAAGGGGTAACAAAACTCCCAGAAATAGACTGCATAATGCTCTATTAACTTTGAATTTTCTTAATGCCAATGAGAAAGGAACAACAGCTACAGAGAGACATTGGATAATAGTAAAAACTACAGAATTAAATCAGCCTATATACTTTAAGGATGTGCTGACCTCAGAATGGAAACCAGGGTATGTGTTACGTTGGGGATGAGGTTTTGCTTTTGTTTCTACAGGAGAAGATAAGCTGTGGGTACCATCAAAATTGATAAAGGTTCGATTTGAACAAGATAAACCTCTTAATTAGAGGAGGTGATAGTTCATCAACCAACATGAACATCCAATTTAAACTAACTTATACCAGTAACACATGCCTTTTCATTTAATCAGATAATAACTTGCCAAAAAGGAACATCCCCAAAATTAGTCTTAGGGAAAGGTTTTTGTTTTTGTCTTTTAGGAGAATGAAGGTTAAGGAATTTGAAGAACCTTGGACAAATGAGACAACTGAACAAAAGGGACAAATCATCTATCCCAGGAAGCAGAGTGAAACGGCGTATGGATATATATTATCTAAAAAATTTTATGTCTTCCTAAATGTTTGTTTCTGCTTTTCTCTAAAGATTTAACACTATTGGTCTTCTAATAGTCCCAGTTCAATTAAAATTTAAAGCTGACTTTGGAGTTGAAGAATGGCTCTCTCCTTCTTTAAACTCAAGCATGTTGTTAAAAGGAAAATGCAAACTCCCTGTACCATGCCAGAATAAAAGAGCCATCTTCTGCTATGAGACAGGAGAAAAGCCAAATTAATTAAGGGACTATTCTATTACTAATCTCAACTCTTTGATTCTATTCTGATTCTTTAAACTTTTCTTAAAGTATAAATTTTATATCAAAACTTACAAAATTAATATATATAAATATATATACATTTTAAACTTTGTTAAGATATGAATGGCTGTATAGAGTACTAACTAATTCTAGAAAAAAAGCTTTAATTAGCTGCATATATATGTCTTTGTGTTCAAGTCTCTTATCAGTTTTCTGCAGGAAATCACGGCCAGGCCTAACATGAACTGAAGTCTCCAGGAAGAAGATGGGGCACCACAACAACAACAATTCCACGTGGACAATAATAATATCACTAAGCTGACAAACATCATCTACAGATCAGCTTTGAACTACAAGGTGCTCAGAGCAATTTTGTGATGACTAGCTGAGATGATCCAGTCTCAAAGACTACTTGAATAAGGACTTGAGATAAACCCTGAACTTTGGCATTATACACAGACTGGATAATGAAGGATATAGTTACCTTTCCTAGAATTCGACAATTAACCTAAATTTTTTTTTCAGGATAAAGATAACTTCGCCCATACCCAGCAGGAAGCAATTTTAAGAATACGACGCCCACATTCCCAAAGAAGTGGTGTGGGGCGGGTGGTTTTTTAATCTTTTTAATGGGTTTTGGGTCTGGGATAATTTTCATTTATTAGGGGGATTGGTTACAAGTTGTTGTCAAGTGTTAGGAAAAAGGCTAAGCAAAGGAGATTAGATTTAATGTTCTTGTTTAAAAAAAAAGAAAGAAAAGAAAAAGACAATTACTAGTTTTAAATACTTTACATTGGATTGGATTGTTTTGTATACAGAATATATATATATTGAAATTGATATTGTTAGAAAATGCTATATGTATATTTCTAACTGTATTTATACCATTAATTTAACAATGTAATACAATTTTCTGATCCTTGAATGTTATTATTACCAACTATTAGGATATAAAGAAATGAAAGTTAGTAGTTAGACATTATAATAGAACTTGTAGTCATATTAGGTATGTTTTCAAGATTGAGCAGATATATTTTAGATAGACAGGTCATCTTCAAACCCTTCAGAGATCTACAGAATATGGCATTTAAAATGTTTTAATAACTTAGAAAATTTTTCTTTTTTGTTATGACTATGAGACATATTGGCTCCTGGCAGTACCAATCTACTTCAGAGAAAATATGGGCATTGAAGAAACTGCAATTGGAGTTAACTTTCATTGTGGCAAAAGTTAGCCACTGGACAACAAAGTATCTTTGAAGCAACTACTGACAAACAGGACAGTCAGGACATGAAACAAAACAAAACTTGCCAAAACAAGTGTGGTTATGGCTTTATCAAAAGGCATCTTCTGAGGCCAGGACAATATGGCACCATCCCTGAAGTGGCCTTCGCAATTCGGAAAAGGTACAGTGCCCTTTTCTTTGAAGGCAGCTGAACAGGCAGTGGGCCGATGGCTTCTGATGTGCTATGGAACAGCAGCTGAAACAGTTATTCTTGAAGAGTAACTAAGCTCACGCCTCTCAATAGTAGACTGACATTTGATAGAGGGATGTGGAGAAGAACGGGATGCTGAGATGAAGCCATATATACACAGCCAAAAAGAATGGACAGCTGAATTAAAAAAAACATCAACAATTTCCAGAATTTAAAATCCTGAATTTGACACTAGTGGAATTCAGGTGTTTCTGGTACATGGACTGCTCTCACCCAATGTGAGGTTGAACTGTTGACCTTGTGTACATCCTACTTCACAAATGAGTCTGTCAGATACGCTAAGTCTATAGGCTGAAGACGATGCCCCAGCACTGCGGAGAAACCTCAGGTGACTGTCCAGGCAGCTGGCTGTTTCTGTCAACTCACAATTTTTTTGGAAGTTGCTTGCATGCACTTCCTGTTTTTATTTTTGTTAGCTAATATTATTTCCTTCTTTGGTCTCTGAGAGAGTTGAAGTTTAGTTAGTTATAGTTGAAGGTTTGTTAGTTATAGTTGAAGATTAGTTAGGATAGAAAGTGAATTAGATACATTTTGGACTTACCAAAATAGGATAGATAACGAAATTATTTTCTCTGAATTTGTCAAATACAAATGGACTAGATATTGTTTAGATATTCATTACTTGTATATATTGTATATAGTTATTGTACTTTTGTATATAGTTTTTCTTTTGTTAGTTATAACCTTTTTCTTTTTTTTCTTTTTATTAAAATAGAAAAGGGGAAATATGGTGGTATTTTATTTGTACTGAAATGTGATTTTAATTGTATGTTAATAAATAAAGTTGCCCAGGGGTCAGAGCTATTAGAGCCATAGCAAGAGCGTGGCGGTGGTGGCACACGCCTTTAATCTCAATCCCAACCATAGAAGACCTGACGAGGCAGTCATGTGTTTGGGTTTATAACCAATGAGAAGGCAGAACAGAAAGACTATAAAGACAAACACACAGGAAGTAGCTCCTTTTGGGTGAGCTCTCTTGGCTGAAGAGGATCGCTGAAGCAGGAAAGGTAAGGCTTTTAGCTCTGACCTCTTGGCTTCTCTGAATCAGCTCTGTGTTTCTTATTTAATAAGACGGTTGGTTACATCTACACATATCTATTATGGGAAGCCTTTTCATGAAACATTTTAGATGCCATAGTTAGCAGATCTCTGAAGAATTTGGAGATCATCTGTCTATTAAACATACCTTATTTTAGACTTAATCTTGAGACCACATACAGGGGGACTAAACAAAGCTTGTCACTATGTGAATTTTATAACAGTTTACAAGTTAGTAGCTTTATAAGATTAGGATTTTACAGCTTTATCTCTGTCAAGTTTAAGCTTCAAAATTTGAGTTGAGGATTTAATTGAAGATTCTTTAGCATCAAAATAAAAGATTAAATCATAAATATAGTAAGCTTTAAACCATAAATACAATCCATAGAGAAACTGGGAGCTTTTCTGATACTTTTATAGTGCATCATTATAGAATATCACAGTTTTTTGTATGACTTGGCTTATCCAAATAACTAAGGCTTAACAAAAGGAGTAAAGACAAAGAAGGTAGATGAATATTAGTTTTAATCTGAGTCAACCTTAGGAATTTATAAATCTAATTTATCCAATATACTGTCTTAGTTAGGGTTTCTATTGCTATGAAAAGACACCATGGCTGAGCTAACACTTAACTGGGGTATCTTGTTTATACTGTCAGAGGCTCAGTCCATTATCATCATGACAGAGAGCATGGTAGCATGCAGGCAGATGTGGTGCTGGCTACGTTTTAATATGCATGGCACAGGAAGTCAACTGAGACTCTGGGTGGTATCCTGAGCATAGGAAACCTCAAAACCCACCCCCACAGTGATACACTTCTTCCAACAATGCCATACCCACTCTAACAAAGCCACACCTCCCAATAGTGCCAATCCCTATGAGATTATGGAGGCCAATTACATTCAAACTACTATATCCACTCCTTCGCCCCCATAAGCTTGTAACAATATCATAATGCAAAATGCACTTACTCCAACTTCAAAAGTCCCCATAGTCTGTAATAGTCTCAAGAATGTTTGAAAATCCAAAGTTCAAAGTCTCTTCTGAGACTCATGCAATCTCTTAACTATAGTCCCCTATAAAATCAAAATAAAGAACAGTTCACATACTTCCAACACATAATGGCACAGTATATACATTATCATTCCAAAACATAGGGAAGAAAGCATAGTGAGGAAATATTGGACCAAAGAAAGAATGAAAACAAGCTGCACAAACTACAAACTCTGTATCTTCATGTCTGATGTTGAAACAATCTTTAGATCTCCAATTCTATTCAGTTTTGTTGACTACAACACACTTCTTTCTCTTGGACTGTTTCCACTCTCTATTAGCAGCTCTCCTCAGCAGGTATCCCATGACTCTGGCATTTCTAATATCTTGAGTTTTCCAAGGCAATCTAGGCTTCAACTTCACACCTTCATGAAATGACCTTGACCTCTCTACAAGGCCTCTACTCAGGGACACCTCTGGTACATACTTGGCCTCAGCAGTTTTATTCTATAATTCCTTTCTTCTGTCCTTGACTCTAAACGCAGAAGTATATGGCCAAAGCTGCCAAGTTCTGCTGCTTGCTGGGACAGGAACACAGTCCCCTCATCCAATTACATCTTTACCAGTTTTCTGTCTTTCACTGCCTAAGCTTGGCTGTTCTGAAACTTGCTCTGTAGACCAGGTTGTCTTCAAATTCAGAGATCTTCCAGTCTCTGCCTCCAGAGTGGTGGGAATAAAGTCATGTACCACCACATGCTGCTCTAAGCTTTTCTTTAATTCCTTTATACAAGTTGGAAACTTAGCTGGGTGGTATCTTGTCCTGAGGTCAATGTAGGCAGACTTTTCTGTCCTGCCAGCCAATTCTCAAATAGCCACACAGAGATTTATTATTAATTATAAATGCTTTGCCAATAGCTCAGGCTTGTTACTAACAAGCTCTTACATTTTAAATTAACCCATATATTTATCTATGCTTTGTCATGTGGCAGTAACTTTTTTCAACAAGGCAAGTTCATTTTGCTTCTCTCATTTCCTTGAGACTCCTGAGATTCCTCCCTTCTTCTTCCTTGTGCTGTCTTTTTGTCTGCAAGTCCTGCCTAACCTCTACCTGTCCAGATATTAGCCAGTTGACTCTATTAACCAATGAGAGTAGTACATATTTGCAATGTACAATGTTTGTTCCAGAGCAGGTCACCACTCCCTTTACTTAATTTCTTAATCTGTTTTTTTTTGTCTTGAACACAGGATTTATCTTGATTCGACTTCCTGGTGCTCTTTTCCGCCTCAAAATTTGTATTTTTGTAATTTATCCTACTCAGCTTGTTTCTTTGCATTATCAATCTTCACTAGAGTTATCACTAATAACCATACAAAAGTGTCTATACGAGACTATTTTGAAATTTCTTCTGTCAATGGAATTCATCTAAAATCCTTCACTGTAGCCTCAGGCAGACTCTTCAGACAAGGGCAAAAGACAGCCATTTTCTTCACCAAATTATCACAAGAACTATCTCTAGGCAACATTAAATTTCTCCAGCCAACATACCAAAATCTTTCTCCTCTGGACCTCTTGAGTGAGCCCCTGACAGTTTAAATAATTCATAGTACCTCTGTCTTCCATGCTCCTGCTAGTATGGCCTATTAAGCAACACTTAAAGCATTCCACTGTATTCATAACCCAAAATATCACAATCCAAATTCCTCCAAACAAAACTGATTCAGCCTAGTACAATACCCCAGTCCCTGGTACCAAGTTCTGTCTTAGGGTTTCTATTGCTGTGAAAAGACACCATGCACAGCAACTCTTAAAAAGTTAACATTTAATTGTGGTATCTCACAAATAGCTCCAGAAGCTCAGTCCATTATAATCATGATGAGGAGCAAAGCAGCATGAGGGCAGATGTGGTGCTGGCTATATTTTGGTATGCAGGCCACAGGAAGTCAACAGAGACATTAGGTATCTTGTATAGGAAACTATAGTTGTTGTTTTTTTACTCTTTGCTCTTTGGAGGCCTGCCACCCAGCTCCCAAATAAATACATGGAGACTTATTATTTCTTATGAATGTCCAGATTGTTTCTAGGCAGCTTTTCTTAACCTAAATTATCCTGTCTATCTTTTACCTCTGGGCTTTTACCTTTCTCTATTCTATACTTCTTTCTTTCCTTCTTATTCCATGGCTGGTAGTGTGGCTGGATGGCTGGCACCTGGCATAATCTCTCCTTCTCTTTTTCTCACTCCTCCCTCTTCTCATCTCTTCCTTTTTATTCTTTCTACCATCCAGCCCTGTCTATCCTTTCTCCTGCCTATCTATTGGCTATTCATCTCTTTTTTTTAGGCCAATCAGGTGTTTTAGGCAGGTAAAGTAGCACAGCTTCACACAGTTAAACAAATGCAACATAAAAGAATACAACACATCTTTGCATCATTAAACAAATATTCCACAGCATAAACAAATGTAACACATCTTCAAGTAATATTCCACAACAGGAAACCTCAATGCCTACTCCCACAGTAACACAATTCCTCCAACAAGGCCATTCATACTCACTCCAACAAAGCCACACCTCCTAATATTGTCATTTTCTATGAGATTATGGGAGCAATTACATTCAAACTACCACATATACCTTATTTATTAAACATGTTATTACTTATCTCAATTTTCTAGAAACCTTGTCTTGAGCAGTTAGCAAAGACATAAATAGCTAGACATAAATTCTAAGTCAGCATTTGTTAACCTGAGTAGACCTTTATAACCTAAAACTTTATCATCATTCAAAAATTCATACCAATCCAAAGTATTTTGGAAATCTGTTGTTGTTTCCTTAGTCTAAAAAGACATACAATTATAAACTAAGGGCTCAGGAGGACTGAGAAGTTTTATTAGTGTTGTATTTATACCATGTGGTGATATTCAGATGGTGGTGAAATTAGACAGCATGCATGCTTTAATTTTAGTAAAGATGGCTTCCAGTCATGTGGTTGCTTTCATCTTCATAAGATCATCAGCCAAAATGGAGGAGAGCCACTTGATTGCTGTTTATAAACATCTATTTTTTAAATAAGAGTTGAATAACATATAATATGTCATAGTAAGTTAATATTATGTATGTAAGTATAGATTTTTTTAACTATCAACTTTTTGTTAAAAGATTCAAGCTAACACTTTTTATATGTTTTATAGATTCTTTAACCACACCCAATGAAGTTTTAAATCCTGAGATAGAGTTTACAGCATAGTCTTAAGAGATTTTTTTTTTTTGAGGGCAGAGCACAGAGCAGAGATTAAAGATTTTTAAGAGTGGGAAGTAGAGGAAGTGTAGAACAGAGAAAGTTTGGATATAAGAGATTTGGGGATCATTTATTTATGCAGTGGCAGTTGTTATGATTTGCCAGAATTTGGAAATCAAATGTGAGAATTTTTGGCCATTGAGGCGAAGCTGTTGGTAATCTGAGGAGGAGAGAGGATTACAAAACAAAACTCCACTGGAAGGAATTTATATAAGCTCTAGCAGGGAGCTGAGTGAGAGCACATAGTGGCCCAGATGGCTCTGACTTGGAGAAGCTGCCGGGGAAGCTCAACCCAAGAGAGGAAAGGCCTAGGAGTGTTTAAGGAAGAGAGATAGAGCAGGCCAATCTGAGTGGGGTGGGAAAACTTTGGGAGGGAGCTGAAAGCAAAGGCTGTGGAACTGTGAGTTGTAGCTGAGAGAGAAGAGAACAGGGTCAGATAGGCTTGGATGGGCTTAAGGAAGCTTCAGGATTGCAGGTGGGGTCATAGTGGTGAGAGAAAATGGATTAAATATCACTGTGACAAGAATTTCCACCTGGGCTGTTCCCAAGCAGAATGGGAAGCTTGTCAAAGAGAATATGCCAAGTCACAGACAAAAGGTGTCCCTTGACCTTTTGATTGGAGCTAAGTGAGGGTAAGAGGAGTTTATTGGCACACCAGTGTTGGTGTTGGTGTGGCTTTTGTAGTAATAGTAGACAAAGCAGGCAGCTTGGTGTGACATTTACTGGTAGAGAGATGTGAGAGAGCAGGGGGAGAAGGAGACAGTAAGTGTCTTTAATTAGAGATACCCTGATGAGTGTAGCAGACCAGAACCAAATGATGAGAGTTGAGTGCCCAGGTGGGTTCTTTGGGAGGGTATAGAAGTTTCTAGAAGCCAGAGAAACACTTATGTGAAACATAGAGCATGAGAAGACAAGTAGCTAAGAAAGCAGATTGTAGAATTTGGGGTCAAATTTGATGATGGCAGGAGTCAGCCAAAACAAATGATCCACACATACGTTAGGAGAGTCAAACCAGCAGCTTGGTTCAGAGCAGTTTCCTTTGGAGGAAACTCATTTATGCTACTCCTAGGTTTCAGTACCAGATGAATGTAAAACAGAAATAAAGTAGAAAGGATATGACTGCACCTAGGTATGGTTGGGGAGAATGTTTACTGTAGATAAAAGGGAGAACATAGTCAGAGGCAGGGATATCTGATAGAGTCCAGAGTGAAAATGACCCTGAGCTGAGACATGTCCTCACCTGGGGGAAGAGCTGCTGACCAAGAGGGGCAGCCTGGGCCAAGAGACTGGCCAAAAAGCTGGCATAGCCAAAAACACTGAATTATATGGGGGCCAGAGGAGCTGAGTGAAGGGAAGCCCACCCTGATAACTGGGCTGGAGAGTTTAGGATAGGGGACAGGGTATGATAGCCAAGAGGGCTTTGTATCAGGTAGAGATTAAGGGATGTTGAGAGAACCTGGTAGATAGATCTTTTACATGTTAATGGACAACCCAGGTAGCCATTTATCCAGGATTTGAGACCTAACAAAGGGTTTGTTTTACATTATTTTTAAGATGTTCACTTCTCTTGCTATCATGTATGTAGAATGCCTTTTATACGCACTTCACCATCCTGCCACTCCCTACACATGAAGGATTTTATCCCTTCTTGCAGGAAGAGCTAGAGCTTTTTCACTTTCCTTGAGACTATGCCTGGTACCTCTTTTTTTTTTTTTTTTTTTTTTTTTTTTTTTTTTTTTTTTTTTTGAGACAGGGTTTTTCTGTGTAGCTTTGCACCTTTCCTGGAACTCACTTGGTAGTCCAGGCTGGCCTTGAACTCACAGAGATCCGCCTGGCTCTGCCTCCCAAGTGCTGGGATTAAAGGCATGTGCCACCACTGCCTGGCCTGGTGCCTCTTAATTACAGCTGCAGGAATTTCTGTGATACACTAGGTAGGATATGTTGGTTTCTCTGAAATACACATGCTGAAAGTGTGAGCATCAAATGAAGCCACCCTCAGTCAATGGCAGGCAGAAGTCAAAAGATGTATGAACAGTTCCTTCTTTCATCTTGCAGGTGAAAATTTTAGGACACATTTTATAAAATAGGCATTCAATGGCTCATATCACAGGTCATCAATAATAATCTTTTCAAAAGGGCATTTTGTTTTTATCATTTTTCATGCTTCCCATATTGTATTTCTGTTGGCTAGAACACTATTCCAAATAAATATACTGATATAAATCTCTGTCTCAGCATTCATTTGGAGGAAGAAAACAGAGCCTTAAGATGGGCTTTTGACAATAATCCACAAGAAATTAACTGCTATTGAGGTTGTCATGTCATCTGCTAACAGGAACATCAAATCACTAATACACTCATTTGGAGGTGAATTGGATGTTGGAGAAGTGGTTTACAGAGTGCCTGAGCAGCTGAATAGTATGAACTTATTTGGCCTTTAAAACTGCTTCAAAAATCTTTGAAGAGAAGTAAACACCCATATTCCAGACAGCTGATTATCAACCAGAGGTATGTTGTATGGAAGCTATGGAAGTCAGAGGTACTCTATGTGTTTATCTTAGGATATCCTTGTAGGAAACCTAGAGATACATTTATCAGCTTTAAGAAATGCAAACTTCAGATGATCCCCCAGCTATCAGACTACATATGGTTTGCTTCAGCTGTAAAAGCAAAGCCAGAAATACAAACAAACAAATTCTTCTTGCTCAGTGCTCATGTAAGGAGCCTGTGTTGGGCAAACATATAAGGACTTGGATATTTCAGCCTATTGGATATAACTCTGATGGGTAGAATGGAGATTTTCTAGCCATATTAGCTGAGGTCATGTCAGCTATGCATCACAGTTTCCCTTCTGTCAATCTTTGCTCCTTCCTTTCATAGGTGTTTGTCCAAAATCAAGACCTTTTACCTCTGAAATTCATGCACAGGTTCTAATTGTAACAGTGACAGGATTACTAAAGAGACTTAGATATCTGTTGGATGGCCTTCCTGGTGAGAGGTAGTAGTCTACCATGGTCTGACAGCTTTTTTCCAAAGCTTGGCAACATGGAACTTGCTTCCCCACAATGAGACTTCCTGCTTTCTACCTGCTTTTATTTGATGAATATCCCTGAGCCCAGAGGACTGACCTGATCTGAAAACTGTCTGTAAGCCTGGATTTATGACCCTTGGCACAGTTTCCTGCTAGAAGCCTCCCCTCTTGCACATACGGTAACTAAGACTTGTGCTAGGAGCTTTGCTATAGGACTCGGCTGCAACATATAAAGCCTTATGATAGGACCGTGTCATTTACAGCAAATTAGGGTTTATCCCCAGGCTCCCCAATCCTAAATATTCCTTATACTCTGGAATAAAGTTGAGCTAACTCACCGAAGTCATCTCCCAGAGGACTTTCTCCATCACACCCACAGCCATCCAAACCCTGTTCCCCACTTGCACTCCCTCCACCCGTGTGGACCAATGCACTGACAATCTTGAGAAAGAAGCAGAGCTACACATATCTACCCATGACAGAATTTTCATGCTTAAATATGGGTCCTTAAAGAAACAGAAGAGGATGAAGATATTAAATGGAATGTCTAATAGTATGAATCTTCCAGATTTCTCAGAATACTTGGTGTACCCTAACCCTTTTCAATTGTGATTGAAGAGAAGGCTCTCCAAGGGTGGTTCTTCTGAAAGGGTCTAGCCTATGGCACATGTCTTACAATATGAATTTACTTGACACTCCATTCCCATTGTCTCCAGGTGATAAGTATTGTCATGCCTCAATATAACACAATTAAGTGTGTGCCTTGCTTCAAAATAAAAGTGATGATACAGCAAAGTAAATGAATTTCCCAGTGACACATATTGGCAAAAAGTGGGAATTCTTAAATATCAAAAACAAAGGTAAATAACCAATATGTGTGCTCTGTCTTGGGGAAGACTATTTCTCATGCTGTCAGTATATTGGGAAGGTTTGGAGGGAGGAAAGTGAAGGGTGAAATGATGTAATCATATTATAATCTCAAAAAATTAAATAAAAACAAGTGTGTGGAACATAAGACTAGAAAGGAGAGTTCATTTATGTGGAGTGCTTATTTATGAACTAGGTTCAACCTGACAGAGTACTAGGAGATGGTTTTATTATACTGCGAGGATAATATCTTAAATTTCAATTTCAAGTGACTATCCTTCCACACTTGTATTTGGAGTAACACTAAATGGACTCACTAGATTGAACACACACACACACACACACACACACACACACACACACACACACACACACACGCACAGAGGATAATAATAAAAATATATCTGATTTAAGAAGACATAATGAAGTAATTGTTATAGCTATCCTCCTCAGGCAGAAGTAATTGTTATAGCTGTCCTCCTCCTTTGGCAGAATGATTCCCATGGTCTCTGGTACTTGTCATGCTCAGTGGTCTATTGCATTTTTATCAACATCTATCAGTAAACAAGGTCAAAGGCAGTTTTCTTTTACATGAGATTGGCAATATACTCTTACTATATTGCCTCAGAGCTTTTAACTCTCATAATTTAGTTTACTTAGTTTGCAGAGTCAGAGATCATTTGACTAATCTTCTGAACATAATGCTGGTTTGTTACAATAAATATATCATGCCAGTTGTACCTGAAGAGCAGGAAGTGCCAATCACTACAGCTGCTCTTGCAAAACCAATGCATGTCACAGCAGAAAATAAAGTCAATAGATTTCCAGAGCATGGTTCACTAGCATGGAAAATGGTGTAGAGTGAAGTGCAGGTTGATGTATGCTACACACTTTCTTGGTAAGAAAGGGTTTGTAAATGAATTTTTAAATGGTCTTATTAAATAAAAAACATGGATCCAAATATAGGGGTGAAAGCCTTAGAGATCAGGGAAATAAGAATAGCCACCAGCCAACCTTACCTCACCAGCTCTGCAGCTTCTAAATGCTACAACTTCCTATCTACCCATGCTCCATTGCCTTGCTGTTCTGCCCTCTCACTGTTTATCTTAGTCCAGCTACCTCACTTCCTTGTCACTGCCTGTCTGTACAGACCTCCAGGTCTCTATAATTGGTACTGGGATTAAAGACATGTGTCACCATGCTTAGCTCTGTTCCCTAGTATGGCCTTGAATACACAGAGACCCTGTCTGTTAAGTGATCAGATTAAGGGCGTGAGCTACCACTGCCTGACTTCTATGTTTACTTAAAATGACATGCTATTTCTTCTGATCTCCAGACAAACTTTATTAAAGCACAAATAAAATATCACCACAAGGGCCCAATGAAGCATGTGGTAGGTCTTATTTGGATACCAGGAGCATTATTGTATATTATTTGAACAGCATATGATACATAGTTTGTCTGTTTGTCCCCAGTCTCTGGAATACATAGGTCTAGGAGCTATAAGATGGATATAGCATTTTATACTTTTACACAACTCTTTAGGGCATTTGTAGACTCTATTGCTTCCTCCAATCCTTAGATTCTGCTGAACTGAAGGTGATCTCACTAGAGGAATGCTTTTAACAGGAAAGAGAAGGGTTTCACTAAACATAAGACTTACTTTGTGGATGCTGTTGGGTATCACTCAGCTCTACTTCAGAACCAAGAGAAGGATCCCAAGAGCTGCTGATAGCTTACAAGCATCATCATCCGCAGGTATTGTTCTTAGCTAAATGGAGCTGTTTCCTTCAAGTGATTACTCTTCCCAGGAGATGTCTCACATCTAACATCTGATCAAGGGGGGAAATAAAAAGGATGCTTAAATGGAGTAGAGGGTGGGAGGGCAAGGTAGAGTAGGGATAACTAACACTAAAGGCCTCTGAAAAGTCATATGGAAATCTGATACTGTAGAAACTTCCTAAAAAAAAATGCATGTATAAAAGGAATTCAAATGGAGTTATCATACAATAGGAGTGGGAGGGGATACACAAATTAGATACCACATGCTACCAAATAAAACCCCCGGTAACCAGAAATAGGTTACATTGTTTTGAGTTATTGGGCAACAGGATCCCATAAAACTTCAAAATATTTCAGGCTATTAGCAATGTTATTGGTTACCCTCCACAATTTGATGGGAAGATCCTATGGCTGAAGGCACCACATACTTATGGCATAGAACACAGATGTAGCTGGTATTCAACTGAAAGCTTCACTCTTACTAATTAGCATTCATAGTGTTAGAAGGTACATTCAACTAGAAGAAAAAAGTAATAATCAATCTCACTCAACAATGAGTCTGTAAGCCACAATAATGGCCTGCCAGAAAGATATGCCCATTAGTACAATAATGGCAAGAATGTTAGGGGCTAACTAACCACCTTTTGATCAGACTTAAGGCCTGTTCCATGAAATGAAACCCATATCTGACATTGTTAATAAGTCAAGAACCTGAGACAAGATAGGTCATAGGCCCAATCCTTTTTATCTCTGTTCCTCATAAGGGCTCTTCTTGAATACTATTCTGAGCAAACTTCCTGAACACAAAGATTTTCAACTTCTGCCTCTAAGCAAACTGTAAGGAAGATAGAAACTTTTTGCCTTGGCTTCTCAGTCATATAGGTCAATAGGCAAAGGAAGCTGTACAATAGAATCATGGAAATAATCTCTAGGGTCCTATTACTTTTATTGTGCTAAATGAACATAGCAATAAAACAACTCATGATGACGTATTGTTATACTTACAGATCAATGCAGTGCTCGGCCCTCATCAGAGAAGCTTCTTTTATCAGTGGATGATAATTAACACAGAGCCCCACAACTGGAGAATGTGTAGAAAGTCAGAAATTTTGAAGTATTCAGTACTAAATGTGATGTCTTTATCAAACCTCTCCCCTCAAGTCTCAGGATCTGTGTGGATGAGGATGGGGAAAGATGGTAGGAGCCAGAGGTAGTGGGTGACTTCAAGGAGACAGTATCTTCCAGAAATGTAGGGGAGATGCACATATGAGTTTACAGAGACTGTGGCAGGACTCAATGGATCTATACAAATTCAAGCTAGATAAAACCCATTATTGAGGAAGGAAAGTAGGCACAGAGTCCTATCCCTAGCTAAGAAACTACTCAAAATCGATAGCTTCTGGAATAGGGAGAATCCGTTTTCTTCAGTTGAGTGTCACTGGGTATATTGACCACACGCCAGGGCAGGCCTCATGCTCAGGGGTAGTAGACAAATATAAAACAGAGGTGGGGAGGAGCTGGGAAGAGTTGGGAAAGGTGGTAGAATGAGATCAAAATATAATGTGTGCAATTATCAAAGAATAAATAAATTTGTAAATGAAGAAAATGTCATTTTGTTAAGCTGAAGTCAAGATGAAGAGTTATTCCAGCCTCGGGGCTCAAAGACATCCTGTATAGCTCTGGAGCCTCTAAGTTGGTGCTCTCTCTACCCAATTCTACCTGTGTCTATCCTCCATGAGGGCTCTTAGTGAATGCTATTCCCAGCTAACTTCTTGAATGCAAATCATTTCAACTTCTACCTCTAGGTAGACCTGAAGAAAGACAGAAACTTTTTGCCTTGGGCTTCTCAGGCACAGAGATCAATAGGCAAAGGAAGCTGTACAATAGAATCAGGGAAATAATCTCTGGGGTCCACAAAATTCTCTGATATCTCATTTTGTGCTTCCTTGCTGGTATCTGTAGTGAAAAGTCAAAGGCAGTCCATCAACAACATTTTATCAAGGAAGCCAAGTCCTACATAGGTAACTCCATGAAGCCTGTGACCTTCAGCAGCAAAGAGACTGGTGGAGAGCAAGGGCTAATACAGTCAGTGGAGAAAAATGACAAGTTCCTTTATGGCTCAAGACATGTTGTAGTGCTTGGGATTAAGACTTACTTCAGTAACTGCAGCTTTAAGCAAGTATAGAATGCAGACCTGCCTCTGTTATGGGTACAACATGATGAACAGGGGTTAATGTGGGCTGCAAGAAGGATGAGTTATCCAGAGGGTGGATTGTATCAGACACTAAGTGCATACCATTTTACAGCTTGTTCATATGAGCCTCAATTTTCCTCCTGCTGCTAGGGTGACTGGTTCTACATAAGCCTAAGACTGCTGTAACAGTTAACTTCTTTGCATCCACCATTATATGCCTCTGGCTTCCTCCCTTGGTATTCCTATTGTGGCTGAAGTGAGATTTCCACCCTAACTCTAAGCTACAGTTTCACACACACAACTTAGCAAATTGAGAGGAATCAAAGGTTATGGGGCCACTTCTGACTGCTGGAGAACAGAGATCAATAGACAGATACTCTGACACCTCATCTTCTGGGTGGGTATTTTCCAAGGCTCCATGGATAGTCATCCTTCAGATGGAGTACTAGCTGCCCCATGTTGCAGCCTTTCTCAATAACACATCCCTGCTTTGCCTCTCCCCTCCATTTCAGTATTCTAGTGTGAATTTCTATCCCTTTGCAGGCACATTCCAGAGATATTACCCACAGGCAGCCTGGCTCCTCTAAATCTGACTTCAAGGAAACTCAGGCCAAACCAGTCTGACAGGAAGGCAACTGAGTATGACACCAATGTTTTGGGAGAAGAGTCAATGAATTATTATCATATCAAATTCAGGTGATCATGAAGACTGCTTCATGTCTCTTTGTGGGCTCTACCGTAATGAAACAAATCTAGATCAAGAGTTGCAACATCTTAATTGTTTGCTTTCTTGAATTTCCTTCCCCCTTGTTCATGTCTTCATTTTGGCTTTGCAGAAGCTTTGATTCCCTGGACCAATCCTGCATATGTCACTCAGCCTTTGCCAAGAAAATCAGATTAAATGATAGGATGAGCTATTACTTGATTCTTTGGATCATCTCAATAAGGGAGTCATTGAAAGAGAAGAGACTGAGTTCTGCTGGAAATTTCTCCTGGTTTTCTGTTTTGTCTTTAAGAAGCTGGAAACAAACCCTGGGCCTCGTGCAGGTTAGATATGCATGTGAACACTGAGCCATACTCCTAGCCTGTATGCAATTTATGCTCAGTAATCCACTCATATTATTACATTAATGTGTGGGAGGCACAGAAGTCCTTGTGCTCCCAGATGAGCATTAGGGGAACCACAAATGTTAAACAAACAGGGTTGTCCCTTCAAAGGGAGGAATGCATAGCCTGTTATCCACTCAGAAGGCTGGGAGCAGATGTGGTTAATAACCTAGTGACTGATAAGTCTTTTGCATCCCGATAAACCTCTGTGCCAATGCAGCAATCCAAATTAAACCAAATCATACCGAATTGTAAAAGCCCAAGTTTAATGGGTAAAGCATTCCTGGGTGATTCCCGGCCCCTCAGAGAGAAAACGGGCCTGAGAGACTGGAAGAACTACATGTCTGCTTTCTAGGATGCTGCTTATATACACTGTGGAAGTGGTCTTGAGCCTCTCTAGGGGAGGAGCTGTGTTTGGTGGGCTTTGAAGGGGCAAGTTTAGGGAAAGAGATAGGGGAGGGGAGTTGAGGTGGATCTTCCACCAGTTTCCTTCCAAACAGTGACCTTTGTGCTATCTGTGTGGCTTAGACCACATTGGATCCTCCCCCAGACCCTAATTGTGAGCTTTTCAATCTATAGAACCTATTTGTATGGAAAGTTTTGCATATACTTTACAAAGAGTCTCTATGTAGTCATACTTTAAAAGTTTATTGTGCAAACAAGATTGAGTTAATTATTACCAAGAAATTTTCCACCAAATTGTGCTGTGCATAAATATGCCTAAAATAAACTACTCAGCATCAGACTCCTAAAGTTTGAATCAACACCATCTACTGAGGTATTGTTGAACCTTCTTGGGGGATGGTCAAAGAGACCTCACAGCTATGACTCAATTAATGATGGGTTATGCTCTGAGAAAAATGTCAGGAGATAATTTTGTCATTGTTCAGGCATCATAGTGTATATTTGCACACAACGAAATAGCTAGGAAATCACTGGGTGATTTAATCTTATGGGACAGCTATTGTAAATGTGGCCTGTCATTGAGTGATGCACTGTCATGTGTGCATAATTGTATTTTATTTTAAAATGAAACAGTGAAATAGACAGTGACTGTTCCAACTTTAGGCACAGGATAAGCAGCAATTTCTTAGTACAGGATACTCAGGCATTAGCTTTTCTCTGTAACAAGTCCAGGCTTCTGTTCGGATACCATTTACCAAAATGATGTCATGACCTTCTCGTCCTCTCTGGAACTCACACAGAGCATATCCAGGCCTTTTCAGAAAAGATGGTGAGGCTGTATTCAAAATTCTTCATGGTGAAAACGGGGATTCAGGAAGACAATGATGGTTACCTGGCTTCCAGAGGGTTGGAGTGTAGTCCAAGTGGACCAGTACCTAGCTTACTTAGTTCTGAACCATGTTCTTTTCTATATTCAATGACTACAGTAAAACAGTTGCTTTGTTCAGTATACACAAAAAATCAGATGAAAAACTGTTTAACACATAGGACCATATCCATTACTGCATTTAGTTCAACTACAGCATCATAGATCATAACGAAGGCCCACATTCCATCTGTACTGAAGAGGCTGCACACACATGAGTGTGGGTATCAGAACTGCAAGTGTTACTGCAGCTCTGGAGGGAAAGGGACCCTGACTTGTTGGGAAGTCAGGCTATACCTGGAGCTGCAAAGCGACAGCTGTAGAGGGAAAGGTATCCTGACTTTTCAGGAAGTCAGGTTATATCTGAAACTGGGGTGTGGTGGGGAATGCAGTACGTAGTAATCCTGCTCCTCTCCTAGAGACAGCGGGTACAGCTGAGTTCTGCTCGGTTCCCCTAAGGAAATGTTCTAGCAGAGCTATTCATTTCTTCCTCTTCTCTTGCCCAAGATGCTACTTTTTTTTTTTCACTCTGCTAAGTGGAAACCCCTGCAGAAATATAGCAATCTCCTTTGGATCAGGTGAAAAGTTGTTACTTTTTTCTGCTCAGCCGGCCCCTTCTCAGCAAAGGTTGTTCTGCTCCACACCAGTGAAAGATCTTCACCCAAAACTCTTTTAAGAAAGAGATTTATTTCAGAAGGAGGAGTCCAGGAGAGTGACTGCCTCTGCCATGGTGGAAATGAACAACCGACAACTGAACAGGCAGAGGGGCTTATATAGGGCTTCTTAGGGGAAGAGGTCCTCCACTTTCTGCTCAGGAATTGGTTAGTTTTCTTGCTCAGGGATTGGTTAGTTTCGTTGGTAAGGGGTTGGTTTCAGAGCCAAATTGTGCTTCTTTCACTCTGTTTCTTTTTTAGCCTTTTGGCTCTAGTTTTAGGGTCAGGGCATATTTCTTTCACTGGCTCTGGTTCTAGGACCAAAGTGTGTTTCTTTGGCTCTGGTTTCAGGGTCAGCATGTGTTTCTTAGGTTCTGGGCTCAGGGTTAAAGTGTTTTTTCACTGGCTTGAGTTTCAGGACCAGGGTGTGTTTGTTTCACTGGCTCTGGGTTTCAGGGCCAGGCCATTGGTTTGTTTCATGTTCAGTTGGTCAGGGGCAGAGTTTGCTCTGGTTTCAGGACAAATTGTTTCCTTCACTGACCCTTTTTTGCTTTTTGGCTCTGATTTCAGGGCCCAGGTATATTTCTTTCACTGGCTCTGGTTCTAGGGCCAAAGTGTGTTTCTTTGGCTCTGGTTTCAACATCAGGGTGTGTTTCTTAGATTCTGGGTTCAGGGCTAAAGTGGTTCTTTTACTGGCTTGGGTTTTAGGACCAGGGTGTTTTTCTTTTACTTGCTTTAGTTTCAGGGATAGGGTTGGTTTCTTTGGCAATCCCTTTTACCCTAAAAGAACCACACAAACCTGGGCTGAATCACAGTTAATTTGTCCTTTTTGATGAATGTCCATTGAAACTAGCTCAATACCTACCTCTAAGTCATTTATTTCCTTGTAGAATAATGATGCTGTCTCTTATTTCATGATATGGCTATTCGAGTTGCACAGCATACTTGGACTATTATCTTCTCTATCTCATCTTGTCTTTAAGGTTTTGCTCATATCCTAGGACACCATTCCATCGCCATCCATCTCAGCCATCTTAGTGGGTTTGTATGACTGCTTTAATTTTTACGGCTATGTTCTGGTGTATGACTCTGGTCTATTCCACTATCTCATGATATCCTTGAGGCAGACACTGGATTCATCCATCCTTATTAAGTTTTTGGGACTCTTGCTTCATCTGCAACTTGGAATAAAAGCTCTTCCATGCAAACCAGTTACTAGAGAGAAACAGCTTATGTCTGAAATACAAATATAATATGGAAAGACGCATGGTGGGTTTTCCTATATGGACTTTCAGGTGGTAGTGATGGGGTCAGATTTCATGATTTGGGTAAGAAAATATCTGCTTTCTTGTCCTGGGCCTTCTCCAGCCATGAACTCTGGTCTTGGAAGGCTTCCTGTTGGACTATGAACAGGTAAATGGTCTTCTAGATACAACATTAAGAAGCTATTTTTCAGACTGGCTTCACTTACATGAGTTCTACTCCCTTGGCTGATCTTTGCTATAAGATGTTGACACCAAGACACACATCTTATCGTGAAAAGAATACGAGATAGTTATTATGGAGCTAAATATGAGTGAGTATGGCCCGAAAATATACTTACCCCAATTACCATGTTCCAATCTACTAACAGTTCTGTGATATTTTTATAAAAAATAAAACAAAGAAAGTCATAAATTAGATATTTTAAAAATACATTGGTGCAAAGACCTGGTAGACAGATTATAACAAAGAGGGAAAGTCTCTACCATAAGCCCCATACATTATTTGATGTTATTGATGGCATTCTCAGCCTTTGAGTTAGTAGAAGCTAAACGTTTATTTGTATATTCCCAAATTATTTACCCAATAGTCACAAAGATGGGTGTCAAGCCAAACACAGTGGTGGGCAATGAATGGCTATTGAGAAAGCTAAAAAGATAGCCCTTGAAAGATATATGGAATTCAGACCTTCAAGATTCCCATCCTCCACTGATCACAGTCCATCAGTCAGCCCTGTAGGATCTTTAGACCACAGGCAACTCTTCTTTTGGCAAAGTTTTATGATGTTGGCATAATTATGAGTGAGGCAATAAGAAGTCCTCCATGGTCATAATATATATGAAATTATTTAATCTTGTGAATAGTAATGACACTGTCATACCCAGGCATTCATGTCAGACATTTTTTTTTAAATGATGTGAGTAATATTGCCTTCCTATTTTTCAGAAGGAAATTTCAATGCTAAAAGGGTCAGTTATTGCCACATAATCACTCTGCTTCAACAACCATGTAGTTAAAACAAAATCACAAAATAAACCAACACCATTCTCCAGTCTATGAGTCTCCAAATCCCAAGCTCTTTTCCTTTGACTAAGTTCTTCCTAGTGTAAACAGTCACCATGCTCTAGGCTTAGTAAGCTGAATGAAGTGTTCATCTCAGTTATGTAAATTATGGCAGCATTTTCCTGACATCTAGATATAGCTGTGCCTCTCCCAGCCTCTGGCTTGAGTTAACTTTGCTTAGAGAGACAGAGCACCTGTGTGAGACAGGTTGACCTCCAAAACTATGAACTTGTAGACCAGAGAACATACCACACAGACCATTTGTCACATGAGGGATGAGTCATGTGTTATATGGATTCTTTCTTGGGGATGTTTTCACAGGTTGTCTCCTGAAGTATATTTAAATGAAATTGGATTTACAAAGAGTAACATGAACACTTCTCTCATGGACACTGCTTTGGCTGAAAGTGAATTTTGTGGATGAATCAACTGAGAAATGGGAATGACTTAAACTCACCAGAGCTCAGAATAAATGAGCAACAAAGGTGGAATGAAGTGGAATCCTAATCACTGAAAAGCATTCAAGTTCAGGAAGCTTTAATTGCACATAGTATGAAGAAAAAATAAAGTGTGTGTGTGTGTGTGTGTGTGTGTGTGTGTGTGTGTGTAAAACAAAAGCCAACTGCAGCTGCTGTCATTACTTAATAGCACTATCCAGGAACCAGAAAAGAGGGGACACAGCTTTGGAAACCTTGTGGTTGTTATAGGTAAGCCCCCTTACCTGAGTCCAACCCACACACCTTGCATGATAAGGGTAAAGTAAAGACTGGCAGCATTTTCTGTCCAATTGATTGAGTTTCCAAGGGAAGCCTAGGAAAGAGTAGAAGAATGTGTCAGTTATAATGCAGATATTGGGAGAAAATGAAGAAGAAATTTCATGGTATGTGGACAACAGGATGTTCCACATGGGGCTGGGTATGCTAATTAGTTTCATCTCTAGGAAAAGGGATGTCTCTAATCAAATTTGTGATTTTGCTCTCAGCTTTGCATTGCAACTTAGGAGCATACTTCCAAGCCTACAACAAAGTATTGTCCACTCAGCAACTGTTCTTTGGCATGATCCCAGGAGAATGAAGGGAGCACGGTCCCCTGGAGTCAGGAAGTGGGTTAGGTGAGGCATCAGTAACAACTCGGGGGATCACAAGGTGTTTTATCTCAGATTGCAATAATAGAATGTCACAGTCTTGAAAGCTTTATAACAGATATTTTCTTGAAGACTAGAAACACATGTCAAGAGTCACGGGGTTACTGATTTACTCTCTGCTTGGCTTTAGACAACTATCTTTTCATGGCCTATCTCCTGTGCATTTGTGGTGGGGAGAAGATGTAGGGATGGAAGGAGCAGAAGAGTGTGAGCCAGTGAGGAAAAAAAAGTGAGATCTTTATACAGTATCTCTTTTTGGGTGTATTTGCTCATTAAGAGACAGAGTTGTACTATATAGTCCAGGCTGGCTTTGAACTCAAGATTCTCCTGAAGTAGCCTCCAGGTACTGGTTTTTAGGCATGCACCATCACATATAGCTTGCTGTCTCTTCTTATAAGGATATCATCGTTAAAGTTACATAGAATTAGGACTCCACCCCCATAACCCCATTTATTCTGATTACCCCCTTAGCAATCTTATCTCAAAATACAAATTATGCAGATGTGATTATAGTTAGTCTAGGACAAGAGGTCATCAGAAAAACAGGCACTTAAGAAAGGATGAGAGTAGTTTTTCCCCCTCTCACACAAGAAGCTACCTTTCAAAGGGCATAGAGCAGAATTTTTGGATCCTTCAAACAAGGCCCATAATTCACTGTTTTTGTACTTTTGTTTCAGACTCACTTAAGCCCTGTTGGTATTTATCACAGGCCCCCAGAGGCAGGAAAAGTGATTATGTACTGCCTTAATCATTTACCTGGAGGAAAATCTTCATTAGATAAGAATATGTATACTCAAAACAATCACAGAAACATCACATGGTTGACAAACATTTTCAGTTCTCTATCATTCCAGAGGATCCATCTATAATCCATTCCAGGGGGGATATGAGGCCCTCTTCTGGTCTCCTTGACACTGCATGCATGTGGTACACAGTCATATGCAGACAAAATACCCATAGACATTAAAAAAAATAAAAAGAGGAAAAATTTGGACATAGAGTAAAAGGGAAGGTGGCTCTGGGAAAATGGAAGCCGTGATTGAAATGAGGCTTCCACAAGTCAAGGAGTCTGAAGGAGGACCCTGTCTCAGAGGCTTAGGGCTTAGAATGGAGCCCACACATAGAGCTTGAACTTCTCATTTCCAGAAAGTGTGAGGTGACACATAATTGTTTTGAGCCTCTAGTTTGTGAATCTTTTATCAGAGCACCCTTGGAAAACCACTGGTTAGCCTTTTCTTCTAGGCTGAAACACCCATTCCAGGAGGAAAGAAGGAGGCTCAGAAAGCTTATGAGAGTCACCAGCCTCTCCTCCAGGTGTATAATAACCACTTATCAGTGGATATAAGAGGCTCCAGTGAAGCTGCCTTTTTAAGCTTTTTCAGGCTTTGTGTGGATGTACATGCTCAATGTTGGAACAACATATTTAGGTGGAGTTTTCTTATCCCAGGAACTGCTTCCGAATTACCACAGAGAGGCTTATATTAATTGTAAATGATTGGCCAATAGCTCAGGCTTATTACTAACTAGCCCCTACATTTTAAATTAACCTATATTCCTTGTTTATGCTCTGCCAAGTGGCAGTACCTTTATGAGAATGGCATGGTCATCTTGCTTCTCTGAGTGTCCTTTTGATTCTCTCACTCTGTCCTTCTTTCTACCAGCACCTCATGTTTGATCATGCCCTCTATAGCTTTTGCCTGGTTATTTGCCAATCAGATTTTATTAGCCAATGAGAGTAGTGCATATTCATAGTATACAAAATGATTGTTCCACAGCACTGAGGAGCATCAATTTCTTTGCTTCCACAATGCACTCAAAGAAGCTCAGCAATGGTGTTGAAGATTAAACCATATGGTCAAGGAACATGTTCTTTGACGTGAGTAAGGGAAAGCAACATGGTCTATTTTCAACCTTTTCCCTAGCAAAGCAGATGTCATAGGCAAAATGTAACTAATGGCACAAAAAAATGAAAGTTTATTTTAGTTAATGGAATTGAGGATTGGCTAAAGAAATGGCAAGCCAAAATGGAAACGCTTGCAGTAAACCTCAGTTAGAATTGGCTGTACTTGCATTACAGCCTTTATGAGCCCCACACCCACCATCTTCTTATCATGTATAGTTGTAATCTTGATCACAGTGACTTGGAGGATGCTGTTAGAAGACTAAGGAAAATGCAGGTAGACCAGAACTCTTCAGCCAGGGGGTTGTTTACCCTGAAGGCTATCCTTGGGGTAATTCCAGATTTAAACCAGTCTTGCTCAGAGATGGGTCATAGGAACTTTTATTTAAACCAGGACCCCCTTTATAAATTCAGCTCCAAGGAGCTATCCCCAAGTAATGGGAACTTTTAGCAAAATTCACAGGAAACCTTGGGGAAAATTAATGATAGAAACAATAATAAACAAACCCTGAGGGTTATATTGAAGTTTATGCATTGTGGCTGGAGTTTGAGCCTACCAGAAAGCAGAAAGGAAGGAGAACTACATGAAGCTGTAGTACTATTCATAGGAGACAAAGTGCTCATGATATGCAGTATACTCATGTTGTAGTAAAGCAGCAAACTTGGAAACTACTGAGTTCTGATAGAAGTTATCCTTAGTGAATCGTCAATCTTTTTCATACATTCACTGTGGACATTCCATGTCTATCTTATAACTTCACCTCAAACTTGTACACATATGTAACAAACATACTTCCATTAATATATTCACCCATGCACAAACTCCTATTACTTTCACGTCATCCTGAGAAAGCATGTCCATCATGAGGATAGTTCCCCACCTAGGTCCCTCTATCTTGTTGGTTCAGGGACTCCAGTCCAAGCTGCTCCAGGCTAGCCAGTTAGAAGGCATGAGTTCCAAACTCTAATTTACTCATCTTCACATGGAGACCTCCATAGTCATTTTGCATTGCAAATCAGGTCATAGCTGCTATCTCTCCCCAACTCAGAATCTTCAGAGTTCTGACATCACACTTAGAACAAAGGGCCTAAAGACTGACTGCAGAGCAGGGCTCCTGTCTCTGTGACATCAGCTCATTGTCTGCTTGCCTCCTTGTTCAATCTCACCTTCATTGCCCATAGATTTCATTTGTAAACAAGCCACCCATGATCTCAGGACCCCCAAATGCAATCCCTCTTTCTCTGTATCTACATATCAACTCTTTCCTTAAATTAGGTCTGCACTTAGATAGTCTTATCTCATTAAGGTATCTCCTAGAATAGACATAATTTTTTTCCCAGAATGTCCCAACACCTAGGGCAGTGCCAAACACTTGGAGAGGGACCTGAATAACCATGTATTGATTAAGTTTATGTGTGAACAGATAAGGTATTGAGATGCAGAATCGTATCTTAATAATATTTGCATTGACTTTGTCATTTCTATTTTATACCAGAGGGCTTAAGTGCTGTCATTTATATGATGCTGGACAGATAATCCCATGATCACCCACTATCCATTTGTATATGATGTTTGTCAGACAATTCCCTCACTCTTACCCACCCACTACCCATTTGTTTATGATGCTGGACAGATAATCCCTCACCCACCTACTATCCAAATTTGTATGATGCTGGAAAGATAATCCCATGCCCACCCACTACCCATTTGTATGTGATGCTGGATAGATAATCTGACACCACCCCATACTCATTTGCTCATTTTTCAGCAAGTAAGATCTGTGTACCAGCTGGAATGATGCTGGTTGGCATTAGTAAACTTGACACAAACCTAGACATAGCTGGGAAGAGGGAATCTCAACTTAGGAATTGCTTCCATCAAAGTGGCCTGTGGGTATCTCTGTGGGTAATTTTATTGATTGATGATTGATTTAGGAGGTCCTAAATCTGCTGTAGACAGTGCCACCCCTAGGCAGATGGCCCTGGATGGTATGAGAAAAGTAGCTGAACATGAGCCTGAGAACAAGCCAATAAACAACATTCCTACATGTTCTGCTTCAGTTTCTGCCCTGACTTCCCTTAATGAGCAAGTGTAATTGGGGTATGTAAGTCAAATAAATTCTTTCCTTTATAAATTGTTTTATGTCATGATGTTTTATCACAACAAAAGAAAGCAAACTAGGACCAGGACTATGCAAGAGTCTGTGTTATGTTTCTGACAGACCTCTGGTTGTGAGTTTTCAGGGAACTTACATTTTCTTAGTGACATAATCAGTTTAAAAGGTAAGTGAGGTGGATTTATGTTGAGGTCTTTGATCCACTTGGACTTAAGATAGTCAATACATAAGAGACCATGATAAATGAAGACTATATAGGAAGAAGCAAAGTGCTAGAGAGGTCCACAGAAATCCACAAAGATACCTCCACAATAGACTACTGGCAATGGTCAAGAGACAGCCCAAACTGACCTACTCTGGTGATAGGATGGCCAAACACCCTAATTGTCATGCTAGAAACCACATCCAATGACTGAGGGAACCGGATGCAGAGATCCATGGCCAGGCCCCTGGTGGAGCTCCAGGAGTCCAATTAGCAAGAAAGAGGAGGGTTTGTATGAGTGAGAATTGTTGAAACCAAGATTGGAAAAAGCACAGGGACAAATAACCAAACTAACACATGAACTATGAACCAATAGCTGAGGGGTCCCCAACTGGATCAGGCCCTCTGGATAAGTGAGACAGTTGATTAGCTTGATCTGTTTGGGAGGCATCCAGGCAGTGGGACCGGGACCTGTCCTCAGTGCATGAGCTGGCTGTTTGGAACCTGGGGCTTTACAGGGAGATGGGAATGGGGGGTGAGCTGGGGGTGAGCTGGGGTGGCAGGAGGGGGGAGAAAGACAAAAAAACAAAAAACAAAAAACAAAAAAAAACCTAAGTGAGGGATTAATGTAACTTGGTAAAGGAGTATGTTTTTACTATGGGTTTTATCCCCATCTCTAAAACAAATAAATAAATTAATAAACAAGGAATACTAGGTAATGATGCTGGTCCATCTGTTAGATGAAACAAGGCAATAGGAGAGATAGTTGCCAAAAGTAGTAGGAAATGCTCTGTCTAATGCCTGGGGTTGTTGTGGGATATTTGTATACTGTTTGAAGATATGTTGCTGTGATTGGTGTAATAAAAAGCTGAATGGCAAATAGCTAGGCAGGAGATATAGGCAGATTTTTGGGGGGAGATAAAGGAAGAGAAGGACGAATCTAGGTGCACAGGGGATGCCAGAAGACATGGAGAGAAAATAGGAGGTGCAAGATGGAAGAGAGATAATGTCATATGATAGAGCATAGATTAATATAAATGGGATAATTTAAGTTATAAGAGCTAGTTAAGAACAAGTCTAAGCTATAGGACAAGTTTTTATTATTAATAATAAATCTCTATGTCATTATTTATAGAGCTGACAACTGACAAAAAATACATTACATATAGTGCACAACATGGGGCCACATACATCCACATAGACACAAGAAAGCTGAAAAAAAAAAAAAACATTCCAAAAATGTGGCTTCCTGGCAAGCACAGTTTCTCTGGTAGGCTTGGTGTACAGAGGCATGGCTCTTTTAAGAGGCCCTGCTGTACAGCAGAGATAAAAATGTCTGCTGTATCAGTACAGTTTCCCAGAGATTGGTTGGTAAACATGCAGGAATGAGGCTAGGTTCTCAGGAAACTGAGGTGGGGTTGAACCAACTGCCAGAGCCTCAGAGGCTAGCATGGCATTTAAGGCTTGCCTTGTGGTCAGAAAATGCTGTAGGTGCACAGTAAAGCAGTCCAGACCGAGAAAAACTTTGAGCAGATACAGTAAAAATGGATATAGACAGTCATAGAAAAAACAAATAGTTTAAAAATAATGAAGTCTTTAAAGAGAGAATAATATAGTATAAAAAAGGAAGCCACAGAAAGATGAAAAATACAGAAGGTGTTTGGACCCTGTATTGTAGTATGTTGACTTTGATTTTTTTTAATGCTAATGTACAAAATACAGTAGCGGCTGAGAGACATTAAATTATAGAAACTGCTACATTAAACCAACCTATACATTTTAAGAGTGTTTTAACTTCAAAATGAAAGTCAGAAAATATGTTATGTTGGGGAAAGGTTATGCCTTTGTTTCCACAGGAAACAAAAAATTATGGTTCTTTTCAAAATTAATGAAAATCAGATTTGATTGGGGGAGACATCCTAAAAATCTTGACTACAGACATTAAAAACAAACAAGCGAACAAAAAATAATACAACACAAATGATGTATATGCTGATCCCTCTACTATGGTAACAGCTCTGAGACTGGATCATACACAACAAATCTTGTTGGCTACAGAGTTCTCATGACTTATTATTACATGCCACACTTTCATATGGCATGGCTGAAAATTTATATTACAGTTTGGCTATATAGTCCAAACAAACTTATAAAGTTAACAGATAGCTTTTACCTGCTCAAACATAAAACAAAAAATCATCTTAAACTGACTTGACACAGTGCAAATTATATACACAAGTTAATACAGATACATACATTATCTTTAAAATTTTATGTGGTTTCAAATTTTAAAAAAGGACCAGACACTAATGAAGAAAAGTAGTCCAGGTGATCAAGCCTCTCAGAATGCCTCTGTTGCAGTTTACTCAAAATTCTGCATCCAAAACAACTTCAAAGCTACTAGTTGAGATGGTCCAGCCTCATAGACTATCCAGCTAAGATTTCAGATAAGCTCTATACTTTCCCATCATACAGAGACTAAATAAAAAGTAATACAGCTAGCTATCCCAGGAATTGACTATTATCCCAGCTTTCTCAGGGTCCCCTAAAGATGCTATTGCCCCCACCCTAGACAACATGAAGCAGTCTAGAAAAAATGATGTCTGCATTCAAAAGGGGTGAGTGGGTGGTTTTTGGTCCTTCAGTGCATTATGGATGTTTGCCATCATTTGGAAGGATTGATTATAAGTGTTATGGGTCATGGTCAGGAAAAAAGCTAAACGAAAGAGATTGTATTTAGGGATCATTTTCTAAAAGGAAAAGGGGATACAGTATAAAAATGATGGGATAAAAGGGTGGATTGTTGAGTCTACTTTTGAACAGCCACTAGTCTCAAATATTTTACACTGGTATGGATTTTTATATATTGATAAAATTTAAGGTTATTTTGGTTATACTATGTATATGTTTCTATTCGTGTTTAAGAAATTGAACCTATGCAGTTTATTCAAAACTGTAATGATGATCTAGTCCTAGAAAGCTATTTAGCATAATTCAGAAATACAGGTTAGTAATTAGTCATCTATAATAATCAAATTTGTAGTTGTGTTAGGTATGTTTTCAAGGTCAAATAGAGATATATTTTATATAGAAAGGTGGTATTCAAACACTATAGAGATCTACAGAATATGGTATTTAAAATGTTTTAATAACATAGGGCTTTTCATGACAGTGAGACACATCTGTTCCTGGCAGCACCAAGTTTCTTCATAAAAGGATGATGGACATTGAAGAGCCTCTGTATGGAGTTTGCTTTTATTTGAGGCAAAGTTATCCACTGGGCTAGAAACTGCTCTTGCTTTGACTCCTTTCAGTATGCTTCCAAAGTGTACAAGCAAGACACAAAAGAAAGCAACTGACAAAGTTTGCCAAGACAAAGTGGGTCTTCAAAGCAGTCCTTCAAAATTCCTGCTTCAGAGAAAAGTCTGTCAGATATTCTAGGCTCGTAGGCCAAAGATGGATGCCCTGACATTGCAGAGGAACCTTGGATGGCTTTCCAATAAACCAACTGTCTCTGTTGTTTCTATAGTTTTGGAAGTCGCTTGCTCTGCGCTTCTTGTTTACTCAGATAATAGTATATCCTTCTGGGGTCTATGATGGGGATTGAAGATTAGATAGTATACAGTTTTTATTGTTACCAAACTCAAAAAATACCTTACATAAGATATATAGAGTTTAAAAGGTTGAGAAATATAAAAGCTTAAGTTGTTTATCTAAGAAGACATTTTAAAATCTAAAAAGATATTTTTAGGATGGTAATACAAGCTATGATAAAAAATGATATCAGATGGTACAAAACTTTATACTCACTAAGATAGGATAAATAATGCAATACTTTCTCCAAATTTGCCAATATATGTGTACTAAACATTGTGAATGTAATTCTTACTTGATAATTGTTCTTATTATATATGTAATTTTACTATGTTATAGTTAAAACCTTTCCTTTTTATTTAGACAAAAGGCAGAAATGTTGTGGGATAATTGTACACTGTGTGAAGGTGTATTGTTGTGATTGGTGTAATAAAAAGCTGAATGGCCAATATCTAATCAGTAGGTATAGGCAGCATTTTTGCAGGATAACAGAAGAAGAGGAAGAATCTGGGTGTTCAGGAGATGACAGATGACATGGAGAGGAAACAGGCGGTGTAAGATGGAACAGAGGTAATGCCACATGATAGAATGTAGATTAATATAAATTGGTTAATTTAAGTTGTAATAACTAGTTAAGAACAAGCCTAAGCTATAGGCCGAGCTTTCATAATTAAGAATAAGTCTCTTTGTCATTTTTTGTGAGCTGGCAGCCCACAAAAAAACATATTACGTGGAGAAGTTCTGTCTGAAAAAGACTTGAACTAAATGTGAGAAGACACTGAAATTAAAAAGAAATTCAGTGTCCTACTTTGCTTTCTGTTGCTGTGCTAAACACCATGACCAAAAATTACTCAGGGAGGAAAGGGTTTATTCCTGATTACATTTTACAGGCCATCATCAATAGAAGGCAGGACAGGAACTTGAGGTAAGAACCTGAAAACAGGAATCGAAGTAGAGAGCATGGAGGAACTCTGGTTATTGGCTTACCTAAGGCTCACATTCAACTACCTTTCTTATAAAACCTATAACCTCCTGCCTAGATAGGAGCCCACAGTGAGCTAGTCCTCCTACATCAACTAGCAACCAAGAAAATGCCTCACAGACATGAGCACAGGTCATTCTGAGGGAGGGAGTTTTTGAGGTTCCCTCTTCCGAGGCATGTCAACTTGACAACCAAGATCAGGCATCACATTAAGGGAAAAAGAAAAGTAAGTGCCAAAGCCCTAAAGCAGAAAAAGGTTTGCACGTCTGAAAAAGACCCAACAGAGCCTTACGTCTGGGGAACAGGAGATAAGCAATAATGGAAATCTTTCACAAGTAAACGGTGACAGAATTTATTGTATCTGATGAAGAACTTTATAGTAGTTTCAATGAGAATGTCCCTAATAGACTCAGATATTTGAACACTTGGATCCCAGTTTCCTCTCTGCTTTATACTTGTGATTGAAGATGTGACCTTTTGTCTTCCTATCTGCCACTTGCTGCTATGCTTCCCTGCCATGATGGACCCTTATTCCTGGAACCATAAGCCCAAATTTTGAACCTCATAAGAACTCAGCACTTAGACTGGGTGATTGAAATAAAAGGAGAATATGGTATTCAGTGTTCATTAGTAGTGTGCTGGCTTAGGGTTGTTGGAAATAAGATAATATCAAAATTAAGAGACTAGTGAAAAACAAAGCAGTTTTTAATATACTATTTTTCAGAGAGGAATACCAAAACAGAGAAAAGGTATGTTGATCTGGGACAAAATAGTGATTTTTTTTTTAACATCCACCAAATGCAAGAAGTTCCTGTCCCCTTATCCTATAGGCTAGGACTAGCCTTCTTCCCAAATTCTCCATCTCATTCATTTTAGACACAAAGCTTTATCTAATGAATGATTTGGGTCTTGAAGCTGCCCTGGTTTCCGATAGTGGGCCCAGTCACACAGCAGATCACTTTAGCTCTCAGAGTTCTAACACGAGTAGGTGAAAGCTGCCTGCTAGAGGAGAGAGAGGCCCAGTGCCTCCTGTTGTAACTGTTAATCTCTAAGCATACCTCACACTGTAAATGGACCATAACAATGCATTTGTTACATGGTTACTGTTCACAACAGATCCACGTTTCCCTTCTCTACTTCTGAGGTATCACATACTCTGGCCTCTGCCTAAGTCCTAGCATTTCTTCCTTTTGCCCAGCCCTGCTGGCTTTCATTCTATTCTAGAAAACAGCAAGTCTGCTCTCTTCCTATTGCTCCTTCTGTAGCTGGACTACATCAGCTGTTCTTTATGTATTTCTCAGAGATGCCTGCTTTGTGTAGCCTAAATAGACCAGACCCTCCTCACTTGCCACTTGACTTCCTCCTTAAGGCTTATTACACTGCAAAGGTCTTTCTTGTGTATCAACCATTCCCCTAATATGGTTGTATAAAATAAGTCTTAAAGGGGCAGGGAGCTGGAGAGGCAGCTCAGAGGTTAAAAGCACATATTGCTCTCGAATTGGTTCTTAGCACCCAAGAAAGACAACGAACAGTTCATAACTATCTGTAACTCTAACTCCAGGGTGATCTGATGTCTACTTCTTGTCTCTGAAGGAATCAGACACATGTAGTATATATGCATCAATTCAGGCAAACATATGAAATGGAAATAAATCATTTGAAATGGCAAAAATAGTAACAAAGATAAAAATACATCTTTAAAATTTTATTTTTTAATTAAAATATAATTATATTTGTTTTTCTTTTTCTCCTTCAACCTCTCTCATGTACCCTCCTTGTTCATGGCCTCTTGTTGTTACATATGTATGCCTAACTATATAAAATATAACCTCAGTCCATTTAGTATTACTTGTATGTATATGATTTCAGGGCTGTCCAACTTGGTGTTAAATAACTTATTGGGGGTTCATTCCTGGAGAAGAATATTTCTCCCTCTCTCAGCATTCTTTAGTTGTCTGTGGTTCTTTTACTAAGGATGAGGCTCCATAATATTTCCTCTTTAGTTGGCTAGCTGTGGGTTGGACAATTTAATTGGGTCTGTAGTGGCTGGGTTTATTTGAGAGTCATAGGGGAGCATCCAGTAAGTGAAATAGTGTTTTCTGAGGTGTGGAAGCCAGGGTTGAAACATTTTCTTTGGTATGGGAGACTTAAGACAGCTCAATCAAAAAGAGTGTTAGGGGCATCAGAATTGGTTTTCTTCCTTCCTTTCTTCCTTTGCCTATTCCTTTCCCTTTTTGGTACACTACTGCTCATTTACTTACTTACAGAGTGATAGGAAATGTGTCTTTGTCCTAGTTTTGGTCTCTTGGGAGTTCCTGAATTACAGAAACAGCTTTTATTATTTATTTACAACAAGACTCTTTGAACAAGTCTGAGCTTGTGTCAATGAGGTGACTTTCAGATAATCTCTAGAGACTGTTGGGTAGGGACAGGGGCCAGCCTCCAGAAAGATCAAGGCTTCATTAGAGAGTTTAGCCTTTCAGCTTTGCCCTCTCTCTTATTGGGAGGGGAGGGAGCTTCAAGCCAAATTCAGTCACAAATAGTAATTTTTTATCATACCTATGGAATGAAACCCACTTAAAGTCCCCTAAAAGAAAGGATGTAGGGACTTTGAAAACACTGACTACTGTTGAAGTACTGGGGTGAGGGTAGAGAAGACTTGCACCCATGACCTGCTCTATTCATGTATCCCTTTAGGCTCTTTCTGAATTGTATGCTTTATAATAAATAATTAAACATACATAGCTTCCTTAAGTTCTTTGAACAGTTTTAGCAAATTACGAAACTAAGAAGATAGTTGTGAAAACCTTGAACTCAAAGCTGCTTTGAATATGCAATGTCTCCCAGAGGTTCCTGTGTTTAAATACTTGGTTCCTAGCTGGTGGTGCTGTTCTGGGAAGTGTGGGACCTTTGGAACTTAGAGTGAGCTAGTGGATGTAAACCACTAGTTTATACACACTTCAGATTCTAGCTCTATTTCTCATGATCCACAAAGTATGAAGGGGCAGCCACAAACTCCTGTCACCACAGACAGGAGCTACTCTGTCTCTCTTTCTCATCATGATGCCAGAAAGCCTCTAAAACTTCAAATCAAAATGAAACCTTATCCTTAAAACTGCTTCTGTCTGTAGCAGGAATCTTAAAAGTTCTTATTAATAAAAACAAATCCAGGGCCAGGTATTGGGGTGAACACTGAATAATCAGAGAAACAGAACAAGCCACAGCCACCTCAACTTGCCAATTCCTCAGCTGATTCTGTTTTCTCAGACTGGATGCCTCTCAGCTGAACTGTGCTGCTCAAAAACCTAAAAGCTTAACCAGGCTAGTTCCTGGTCTTCACACCTTATATACCTGTCTGCCTGCTGCCATTACTTCCTGGGATTAAAGGCATGAGTCATCATGCCTGGCTGTTTCCAGTATGGCTTTAAACTCACAGAGATCCAGAGGGATCTCTGCCTCTGGAATGCTAGGATTAAAGGCGTGTGTGCCACCATTTTCTGGCTTCTATATCTAGTGGCTGTTCTGTTCTCTGACCCCAGATAAGTTTATTGGGGTGCACAATATATCAACCACATCTGTCAGGGATTTTATTACAGCTATGAGACAAATAACAAATACATGTGTTTAGTCACAAGTTGCCTGCTTCTTGTGCCCAGTATCTAAAGCCAGCAGTTTGGTGGCTGAACTCTTTAACTGGTGAGAAGTGATGTTCACTGCAGATATGTAAGAACATACTTGACATGCTGGACATTATCTTAGTTAGGTTTTCTATTGATGTTATAAAACACCATGACCAAAAGCAAATTATGAGAAAAGGATTTATTTTAGCTTACCATTCTCTGGTCATGTTCCATCATTGAGGGAAGTCAGAGCAGGAACTCAAGCAGGGCAGAGACTAGGAGATAGGAATTGATACAGAGGCCATGGAAAAATGGTGCTTCTTGACAGCTTGATCTTTACAGCTTGTTCAGTCTGCTTTCAGCAGCCAGGACCACAAGCCCAGGGCTGATACCTCCCACAGGGGATGGACCCTCTCAAATCAATCACTAATCAAGATAGTACCTCACAGCCTGACTACAGGCTGATCCTATAGAGGCATTTTTTTAAAAAAAAAAATTGAGATTCCCCTCTTCCCAAACATGTCAAGCTACAACAAACAAAAAGCAAGCAGCACAGCCATTCAGTGGGTGATAGAGGATGAAGAGAGTAATTGTTGGCTATCTAGTGTGTCTCCAGTGCTGTGAACATTAATAAAGAGAAGATGGAAGACAAATTCATGGCTCTGTTTGCTTGTTAGCTGATGGAGGCTGGTCACCTTACAAACTCTTGCCATCCACAGAGAGCAGCTCCTAAAGCAGCTACTAGAGGGAAGCCTGAGCAGTTCCTCACAGGGGAGATGATCCTGTCTCAGCCAGGCTTGCTTTCACATGAAAATATGTCAGGCTCATTCCAGCTGGGTTTTGTTTTCTATTGCCATTATTAAGAAGGTTTCTAGCTGAAATATTTTCTGCTCAGACCACAAGTTTCCAAAATATTTTGTTCTTAATCCTCTACAATGAACAATGCCCAGAGGGAATGTTCTTAATTACAAAGGAATTGGCATCCTTTTTAGAACCTGCAAGGTTGTTTTCTTTCGGTCCTTGTGGAAGAACCTCATATTTTGGCATGTGATTTATTATTGACATTGGCACTGAGAACGCAATGAGGCTTAGGTTCTGACTGTCCTCTTCCAAAAGGAGACAATCTGAGCAACAGAGCAGGACTCTGTATTTTTTGCCTGCGAAGATCTTAGCAACCAAATAGTCAGTGCTGTACTTCTAGGCAAGTTTATTAACACATTCATTTAAAACAGACTTAGAATAAGAACAAAGCTAATGTAGTTTTCAGGATTAAAAACAAACAGCAAAGTCTTTAAGTAAAGTAAGAGCTGCTTGGTGTTTAAAAAAACAAACAGTAAACTGCCTGCTCAGGAGCCTGTGAGTACACCACTCTTTCTGCTGGCATGCTGTCTCCCTCCCCACTCTTTCAACTCTCAATAATACTTGTTCTTATATCTCAAGAAAGGTGATTCTCCACTCAGTTAAAGCTGACCAGGCTCACATATCACTGTACTGCACTGTAACTATACTCTCCCCATATCCATGGCACTACCTATCCCAAGGCCCTTCTTTAAATTGGGCCTCTTGAAAATCTATCAAGGAAACTTCACCTCACTTCTGCAGGTGAGGCACAGAAGTGCCAAGGTGAAGTTTTCCAGCTTCCACAGAACCCTGTTGCCAGCCAGGGACCCAAGCTTGTTCTGCTTACAGTAAGCTAGTGAAAGGAAGGTGTGAGACTGCTCTACAATGGAGACTTTCTCCTAAATATATTCAGAAGGACGAGAGCAGATGGCTCTTGGAATTCCACAGTGTGATAGTTTTGTGCTCCATTGTTCAGCAACTGAAAGTTTCCACCACAAGGATTCTAATCTCACACTTTTGTCTTCCAGAGGAGGACATTCCAGGAAGACAACCTTTCTTGAACTTTTCTGTGATTGGCACATACTGTGGATTTCTGGGTAGAATCAACATAAATATCATCACACTGTACTTAATGAAGAAATGAATTACCTCATTCATTTCTCACTTTGTGATGGGAAGTCACACAGTTAGCCTTCAGGAATGCATGAAAAAAGTGCACACATATACCAGAAACCGGAATATATGAATTTACTATGTACTAGGTACTTTGTAAATGGTTTCCTCCCATGACATTATCAAGCCTTTTAAACTACACTAACATATATATGTGTGTGTATATATATATACACACACACACACATATATATATACACATATATATATATAATTTTTTATTAAGAAAAAATTTTCATTCATTCTACACACCAAAGATTGCCCTCTTCTCTTCTCCTGCCCCCCAGTCTCCCACCCCAACCCACCCCCCTCTCCCCCCAACAAGAAGGCAAGGCCCCTCATCTACATCCAGTAGAGGCAGGTCCAAGCACTTCCCCCTGCCTCAAGGCTGCACGAGGTGTCCCATCATAGATAGTGGGCTCCAAAAAGCTCCCTCATGAACCAGGGATGGATTCTGATTCTACCTCCAAGGGTACCCCCAAGCAGATCAAGCTACACAATTGTCTCACCATGCAGAGGGGCCTAGTCCATTCCAATGCAGGCTCTCCACAGCCATTGATCCAACTTTCATGAGTTCCCACTAGTTTGGTTTGGTTATTTCTGCAGGTTTCCCCATTATGACCCTGACACATTTGCTCATAAAATCTATCCTCTCTCATTCTTACTGGACTCCTGGTGCTCTGTCTAGTGTTTGGCTGTGGGTCTCTGCATCTGCCTCCATCAGTCATTGGAGAAAAGTTCTGTGATGAAAGTTAGGGTATTCACCAATCTAATCACTGGGGCAAGCCAGTTCGGTTCAGGCACCCTTTCCACTAGTGCTAGTAGTCCAGGCTGGGGTGATTCTTGGGGATTCCTGGCAACTTCTCTAGCACCAGGTTTCTCTCTATCCCTATATCTCCCTCCATCAGGGTATCTCTCTCATTGCTTTTCCACTCCAACCCTGTTCCAGCTTGACCACCCCACTCCCTTATGTTCTCATCCCCCATCCCCTACCCTACATTGCCCACCCCTCACCCCCAGTTCACTCATGGAGAGTTCATCTATTTCCCCTTCCTAGGGCAATCCATGCGTTCCTCTTTGGATCTTCGTTGATAGCTAGCTTCTCTGGAGTTGTGGGTTGTTGTCTGGTTATCCTTTGCTTTACTTCTAGTATCCACTTATGAGTGAGTACATACCATGTCTGTCCTTCTGAGTCTGGGTTACCTCACTCAGGATGATATTTTCTAGTTCCATCCATTTGCCTGAAAATTTCATGATGTCATTGTTTTTCTCTGCTGAGTAGTACTCCATTGTGTTTATGGGCTATATTTTCTTAATCCATTCTTCAGTTGAGGGGCATCTAGGTTGCTTCCAGGTTTTGGCTATTATGAATAATGAACATAGTTGAGCATGTGTCTCTGTGGTAATGATTGAGTATTCCTTGGGTTATATGCTCAAGAGTGGTATAGCTGGGTCGTGAGGAAGATTGATTCTCAATTTTCTGAGAAACTGCCATACTGATTTCCAAAGTGACTGTACCAGTTTGCACTCCCACCAACAGTGGAGGAGTGTTCTCCTTGCTCCACATAATCTCCAACATAACCTGTCTGCAGTGCTTTTGATCTTAGCCATTCTGAGAGTTGTAAGATGGTATCTCAGAGTCGTTTTGATTTGCATCTCCCTGATGACTAAGGATGCTGAGCAATTCCTTAAATGTCTTTCGGCCATTTAAAATTCTTCCTTTGAGAATTCTCTGTTTAGCTCTATAGCCCATTTTTTAATTGGATTGTTCGTTATTTTGATGTCTAGTTTTTTGAATTCTTCATATATTTTGGAGATCAACCCTCTGTCAGATGTGGAGTTGGTGAAAATCTTTTCCCATTCTATAGGCTGTTGTTTTGTCTTATTTACTGTGTTCTTTGCCTTACAGAAGATTCTCAGTTTTAGGAAGTCCCATTTATTAATTTTTGTTCAAGTGTTTGTACTACTGGTGTTATATTTAGGAAGTGGTCTCCTGTGCCAATGTGTTCAAAACTACTTCCTACTTTCTCTACTATCAGATTCAGTGTAACTGGTTTTTTATTGAGGTCTTTGATCCACTTGGACTTGAGTTTTGTGCATGATAGATATGGATCGATTTGCAATCTTCTGCATGTTGATGTTCAGTTATGCCAGCACCATTTGTTGAAGATGCTTTCTTTTTTCCATTGTACAGTTTTGGCTTCTTTGTCAAAAACCAGGTGTTCATAGATGTGTGGGTTAATGTCAGGGATATAACATGCTGCCTCATGGCCCTTGTCCCTCAGAAGCAGCACAAGGTGCCATGTCCTCCACACACAGAATCTCTGTGCCTCTTCTTGAGTCACTACATCCCCTGACCTACTTGTACTCTCACAAAAAAAGGCCCACCTGGGTGGTCCACTGTATTCTTCCCATCTCAAGGATTCCACTCTTGATCATATCTGCAAAGTTTCTTTTCTCCCATCATCATTTCAGAAATTCAGACACAGACATTTAGTAGTGTCATTATTTTGATATTCCAAATCCTAATCTCAGTAATGAACAGACGAACTGTAGCATCCTTTTTGCTTGACATCAGCAATTGATGGTGTAGTTTTTTTTTATCTGATTTAGAACAAGCAGCTCACATTCTGCTGAGCTGTCTCACTCATTGTTCCCTCTGCCTGAAACATTGTTCCACCCATAACCACACAAAGCTATGCATCTGTTAGCCAAGATTCAGCTTGACCTACTGGAAAATTCCCTTCTTGAATATCCTTGTCAAAATATTATTCTCCTGCAAGGTTTCACCTCCACATGGGACTTAGCCTAGGTTGTCTTGGCCACAAGAGGGTTTTTTGTTTTGTTTTGTTTTGTTTGTTTTTTTGTATTGTTTTGTTTTTGCATTACAGTTCAGTTCTAGTTATCATCTTATCAGCCGGATTCCCTTGTTCTCCCCCCTTCCCACCCCCCTCACCTTCTCCCCAGCCCACCCCCCATTCCCACCTCCTCCAGGGCAAAGCCTCCCCTGAGGACTGAGATCAACCTGGTAGACTCAGTCCAGGCAGGTCCAGTCCCCTCCTCCCAGGCCGAGCCAAGCAACCCTGCATAGGCCCCAGGTTTCAAACAGCCAACTCATGTAATGAGCACAGAACCCAGTCCCACTGCCTGGATGCCTCCCAAACAGATCAAGCCAATCAACTGTCTCACCCATTCAGAGGGCCTGATCCAGTTGGGGACCCCTCAGCCATTGGTTCATAGTTCATGTGTTTCCATTAGTTTGGCTATTTGTCCTTGTGCTTTATCCAACCTTGGTCTCAACAATTCTCGATGATATAAACCCTCCTCTTTCTCGCTAATTGGACTCCCAGAACTCCACCCGGGGCCTAGCCATGGATCTCTGCATCCAGATCCCTCAGTCGTTGGATGGGGTTTCTAGCACAACAATTAGGGTGTTTGGCCATCCCATCACCAGAGTAGGTCAGTTCGGGCTGTCTCTCGACCATTGCCAGGAGTCTGTTGTGGGGGTATCTTTGTGGATTTCTGTGGGCCTCTCTAGCACTTTGCTTCTTCCTATTCTCATGTGGTCTTCATTTACCATGGTCTCCTATTCCTTGTTCTCCCTCTCTGTTGTTGATCCAGCTGGGATCTCCCGCTCCCCCAAGCTCTCTTTCCCTCGACCCTCACCCTTCATTACCCCCACTCATGTCCAGCCACAAGAGGTTTTGCATATGTATGTTTCATGGACCAGCACAGCTCCTTCCTGTGAATGACTTGAAATCCAACAAAGTTAAGTGGCAGAAGTGGCTGCCCATGTGGC